>NC_085047.1:28751582-29060406 GCF_963662255.1 Cinclus cinclus | reverse complement strand
TTTCTCCTGCTGTTACCTTCCCCATGGAAGGAAGGTGTCCCAAGCCAAAGAGAAAGCCAAGCTCCTTCATGAAGCCCAGCACCCTTTGCCTCCCAAGCTGTTCTTGTCCCTCCCCCGTCACATCCTCCTGCCTCTGCACATGCCAGGTGACAGCCTGTCTCAGGAAGGTATTTATTTTTGCATTATTGGTTAGCTTTGTTTTACCTCCTAAGTAAATCTTCCAGTATTTATAGCCTTGCCTCCGCACTTGTAGTATATATTAGGCTTTTATGCCTTCTCTGTCACCTGTTGAAATGAGAACTTGGGGTCTTCGGGCCTCTACGGCCCTTCCCTTACATTAACTTAAATCACACCAGATGTGGGCCCTTACTGCAGAGGAAGACTAATTGATTTCACCAGTCACAATATGCCTATTGTTTTTTAACACAAATAAACACTGTGATGTGGGGGGCATGGGGTTGATTTTTTTTTGTTTTGTTTTTCCTTTCTTTTTTTCCTTTACCACAAGTGCCAAAGGTTATTCAATTAAAGGACTCCAGAAAGTGTGACTAATAATCCACGGGCAGGGTATTTCTATAGTTAGGAAAAAGAAAAAAAAGAAAAAAGAAAAAAAAAAGGAAAAAATAATCTCCATGCTACCCTGAGAACAGCAGCCTCACCAGGGCTGGCCATAACTGTGATGGATGGCTGGTGTGTGTAAGACGTTATTATTTGTTATATGAGTGGGGGGACATGGCAGGCACATTGGGCAGTACACCTGCTGGGCTCCAAGAAGCAAGAACAGCTGTGTGCATTGATTTAGACGCTTGCTACTTGGGGCTCCAGGAACGAATCAAGCGACAGCTCATAAAAAAAGAGGGTTTTATGATTTTTCCCCCCTTCTTTCTGCAAACAAACGGCCACATCATATGTTTTCCTAACGCTGCTATAACTCAAAATTAAATCCCAGCCCAAGGTGTCAGGCTGGTACCATGTCAGAATTGTAACGGCTTATTTTAAAGGTCGTTATGGATGTACCAGGGAAACACTGGGGGTTTCTGCACAAAGGTGCCATTTCGTTTTGCTGGAGCTCAAGCACTTAAGGGCAATTAGCTCCACTGTTAAAAAATGAGCTGTGAGTGTTTTAACTGGTGATTTTATGCTAATAACAACTACTAATTCATATTGTTATAAAAAGAAAGTGCAGGCTGCCAAAGCAGTGTACCGTATGGCCCCAAAGCTTCCCCTTGTCCTGGGTCCTGCCCCTAGCAAAAGGTGTGTGATAAGCTGAGCTCCATGTCACAGGGTCAGTGAACCTCTTCCAGAGCACAGGAGACCACAGCCTGAGTGCACACCCTGCAGCAGGAACACCCAGGACCTTTTTCTCCATCCTGCACCCCTGCATACCTCCGTGGCACTACAGAGATCCTGCTGCTGGATCTTATCACTCAGCACCAGGGAAATGACACTGTCCTGCCAGAGCATCCTGCAAGGCTGCATTCTAGGCTTTACTAGTCCCTGCTCACCAGTTCTCATGCACCAGAGTGCTTGAGAGAGCACAGCAGCTGTGCCCTCAGGGACACATCTGCAGTCCCATGAGCAGCTGGGGGCAGATGAGGTGCTTCCAAAAAGATCTCAGCCGCTGCATTTGGAGGAGCCAGCTTCAAGTGCTGCTCTCTTGGCCGTCCTGGCACTGGTTGGAAACAAGGATGAAACTTCACCATAAAAGGTGCAGCTGAACTGAGCACATACAGCTCTGACACACAAAGAAAAAAAGATCTGTACGAGCACTCTTTACACAGGTGCTATTCAGGACAAAAGCATACTTTTAGGGCGGCCCTAACATCCATTCCTCCAAATGGGTGCAGAAGTCTTCAGAGAAGAAGAGCTCCTGTTCCTTAACCTTCAGATGTTTCTTTTCCCTCCTTAAATCTGTTACTGATGCGAAACATCTCAGCCCTAAAATCACAGATTTTACTCACTGCATTATGCTTGTGATAAAGAACTAACATTTGGCCACTTGTTCAAAAGCATGTACAACAAATAGGCATAAATACTTAAACAAGGACAGTCTTATAGAAAGACAAGACCATTTGGCTGGTTTATCCAAGAAAATGCAATTGGTTTTGCTTTTCTTAAAGAGGAAAGGAGATGATCAGCTTTCCAAATTGGGAGAAAGTTGATTATTTCCACAAACTGACAAACAATATGGTGCAAATCGTTAAAAATTATAAAAATAAAATTAATCTGAGCATTGTAATGTTATCCAGTCTTTTAGACTTTCATACATGCCTTTCACTTATGAGAATAACAACAGTGAAAAAGAACAACGGTCTCTGCAAACATGAACTTGCACTATGGGAGCTAGAAGAAGTGAAGCTTCTTCTCTGACCTGTTTCTCAGCTTTGACATAACAGCCAGCAGACAGAAAATTAAAAAAAAAGAATAGGAATAGAACTGAAAGCACTCTAAGAAAAGGAAAATTTTATCACTTTCAGAATGAGATTCTGAAAAAAAAACCTGTTATATCACTTCCTGCCATAGACATGGATGTGTAAGCCACAGCTGACACTGTGCAGCAAAAAGCTTCAGAGACCTTTGCAAGCAGCAGAGAAACCTTTGCTTCTTCTCCATGTTCCAACTTGACATTGTCTTTGGTCTTTTAGCTGTACTAATTCCACAGTCAGCAGACATTCTTGGGAGCCCTGGGTTTTCCTGTGTCTTCTCTCTATCTTCTCCATCCTGACAGCATTTCAGACAGATTTCAGGCTCTCCTTAATTTTGCTGAAAACATAAAAGTCTGAGCTGTTCACAGTAATGAAAAAAAAAAATCCATGAGAAAATTCCAGTTTTCCACATTAAAGGTTGGCTGAAATAAATTCTGAGTCCACAGACTGGATGGAGAAAATTTTTGCCTGTGAGGCCAGAGCTGAAGTCCATCTAGCTCTCAACAAAGCTGATTTTGTAGCTGGTTGCTGGCAGTGGCAACAGGATGTGCAGTTTTGAGGTTAGACACAAACCTGAGGTCCACTGGATGCAGCATTGTTTAATTAAGGATGCTAATGAGTATAACCCTTACCTTACCTGACCTGTTAGTCCATTTTATGGACTCACTATCCACAAATGTGCAGAAATCCTGAATTCTGTCTGTCCCTACAACGTTCTGTAGCAATGCATGCTAGATGTTCACATGCATTATGTTAAAAACTTATGTACTTTCACTTGTTTCAAAACTGTGTGCTACCATTTTCATCATATGCCCCCACAGTTTTTAGAGTAACAGTTCTCAATTCACCTTATCTACCACTGATATGATTTAGTGGGGTGCTGATCAATGGGAAATACCACAACAGCTTTCATGGAAATACAGAAATATGCCGGGTTACATATCTTTTAGAAATAGATTTCAAAATGGTCAGGGGGTGGGATGGAGGGAATGGTGTCATTTGAGTAGCAAGTGCAATTCAACATAACAAACCCATGTATTTGACTGAAGGTAAAACCTTGGAGGGACATTGAGCCACAAGAGAAGGTGATGCATGTCTTAATCCTTGGGGCTCAGAAATCTCTTTTTCCTTCAAACAGAACAATAGTCACTGTACCATGGCACAATACCTCACTTGATGTGTTGTAAATAACTAAAACCACGGTGGAGCAAAACCTCAACTGGTTAAAAATGATGTAACTTCACTGTCATAAATAATACAGTGACATTTTCTGACATATTTTTGCTTTAATAAAAGAAAGAAAGAAACAAAAAATTTAAGGTCCAAAGACTGCTGTGGTCTTGTGAATCTGAGTGTCTTCTCACAGACTCAGCAGTTGTAATTCTAATTCCCTTAAAAACAGGAATTGGAATAAAATATAAAATTAGCCTCAGCCTCTTTCATAATTGATGTAATCCTTTTGTGTAACTTTTTATGCATAAAAATACTAAGATGATAAGCGTTGGGTTTTTCCTGAAAATCTCCCCCAGATAGAGAATATCTCTGAAATGTGATCAGCTCACAGAGTCCTTATTTCTTCTGATATTCTCTAGAAACAAAGAACTGGAGTAGAGATGCTTAGAAGCATTGTAGAAATTCTTTTTAATGTGTGTTAATTGAATATTCTTATGAAGTTGAGATTATATGCCAGAACAAAATCCTACTTCTCAAATTAATACATTAAAATTCTGTATATGCATTGCCTCTTAGATATCTCTGACTTTTAAGGTTGTGGTAAATCCTGATGAAAAAATGAAATTGCAGCAGCAAGGAAAAACAAGGCAAGTCAAAGAACTAAAAAAAAAAATAAAAAATCTAAACACATGTGAAGCACTTTTTCTTCCAAGTTGAAGAAAGGCACAAAAGGTAAAAAACTGCTATCTTGGAGATATGTCCTTTAAGTCCTGAGCTTACTGAAAGAATAAAAATGTCATTTCCTACATGATTTTGGATGTGAGATAAACCGACAGGCTAATGTTAAGCAGAAGAAGATTTACAGAAGATATGTACAACAGCCACAATGTAAATTTTATACTGTGTATAAATAAAAATTACACTATACACGTTAAACAAAAGAGGTACTACCTTCATGCCCTGAAGGACATGCTTCTCTATTATTAGAAGCTCTACGTGGTATTTAAGGAAACAACATAGCCCTTTAAAACAGCATGAGGAAGACAGTGAAAAATCCTCAATCTTACAGGAGTAAAGTTAGAACATGAGATGGCATCAGGGTAAAATTTGTCTCAGAATTGGGGTTAATAATTTAATTTTAACAAATAGCTCTGTAGAATCTTCAGTAGTCTCACTTTTTTTCTAGGGCTAAACATTTTCAAGCAATAGGAACAAAATTCTTCCTAATTCCTTTAACTGTCTGATGTGAAAAAACTACATCATTCATGAATAATTTTTGCCCAGAAGTAGGCAGGAGAAGTGTTTTATGTCTAAATTGAGAGTAGTTATCTCCAATAACCCTAATGTATCTATTCTTTGTCTCATGAAGACCAAGTTATCTTCTCAGCTTCTAATATCTTCTTCTGACATTCTTCAAACTATTCAAGGTTTCTTGGGACTTAGCACATTATGTGCTGAACACAGCCTGTCCCTTTCTATAATGCAAATTCTGATAGGATCATAGTCCACAGGAGAATTTTTTGTTTTAAAAATACATAACAGTTACCTCCTTCCCTTTTCAGGGTTTTGCATAGGGGCAGGCTGCCAAGGCTTGACATGTTCCAGATGGATACACAGAACGGCAGTGCGGCTCAGTGGTGCCTTGTTCTGTGGTTAGACCTCAGCACAGGAGAGTAGGAAACAATGGGGGAAAAGTAGAACATTTCAGGCAAAGTGTCCTAGTTTTGGAAAGGGCCACAGGCTTTTTGTGCATTTGCAAGCACTTTCTCACATTACAAGCTGACGGGTTTTTACTGAAGCCCTTGTCAGTCAATCTCTCTGTGTATTTGTCTCTGGTGCTCCGTTAAAGCCAAATCAAACCTATTTGCCTCTGCTTTCCCTCCTTGTTGATGTATGTAGAGTTATCAGCTTCTTACAGGTGTCTGCATCTTGCATTTGTAATGACAGTTTAACTAAAAAATCAACCAAACTCGAGGCCACAGAAAAGCTTTCACAAGAGGGGTCAAAAGGGTTTCCTCTTCTGCTAAAGGTCTGCTACATTATTAGCAGTGCCGTGATAGAGATATTTACCTGTTGGTTGCTTTTCAATTGATTCAACATGTGGCTACAGGGAGGTTAGAGTACTTAGATTAAACCCACTTGAAGTTAAAATCCTGGGATAATTCCTGGGGCGGGGGAGGGGGGGCGGTGTGGAGAAGAAAGGAGAATGCTCATCCTGTTTGGCTTCATTGTGACTTTTCACTCTGGCTCCATTGTGAATTTTTACTCTGTTTTAAGTTTAGCCTCAATTAAAAGAAAACAAGAAAACAACAAATAGAGAACAACAATCTCAAACAATTAGGGTTTTGACATCTAAGGAAGGCAATGTTGGATGAGGTCATCTCATCACAGCCCATAAAGCTATCTCTTCCTCCCTTTGTAATACCCATGTTCTAGTCCAAGTTCCTCCTTAGTTTTTTTGTGGCTAAAGTGAACTAAACATCCCAAGCAAAATATGTGTCTGATTTATTGGTTGTCTGGGAGAATTAATGCTACAAATGTAATCATGTCTAACTTCAATTCAACAGGAAAAGCAAAGCCCAAAAAACGGACCTCCCCATGAAAGAATTACAGAACAGATTCAAGGTTTATAAAGCCAGAGGGGATCAGCCTGCACATCGATCCTGATTTCTAGGAGAGCACAGGCCAGACAACTGCTTCCCTGAATTACTTCCTTTTGGAAATAAGGCACATATCTTTAAGAGCCATAGTCTATTTTTCAAACTGCCACTTATAGAGAACCTTGTATAGCCACCTTATCTATTCCTTTGGTGATTAGCTGTCCCTCTCTGGTAAAAACACGTGTCTTATTTTTGGTGTTAAGTTACCATATTTGTATTTCCAGACATTGGATGCTCTCATGTCTTTATCCAATAGATAAAAAACCCCAAACCCAAACAAAACAAGTTCTCAGTGTGGAGAGATATGGACCATAATCTTTATAAAATTCTTCAAGAAATCGAGCTCTTTTATAAGCTTCCGCTCTGGTGCAAGTTTTCCAGCCTTTTAACCATCCTCTAGATTATTCTATGAGACTTTTTCTGCTATTCAATGTCCCCAGCTTGGATTGTGGGCATCAGGGAATATAGATGTTATGGCTGCATTGTCACCAAATACCATACCTGTATTCTATTTTCTCATTTCTAGTTCACTTCTGGAATCCTTTCTGGAGGACTTCAGGGAACCTCTAGTGTACTGTATACTCGCAGTGGTCCCAGCTACCATCCAGAGTACACATTAAGTACATTCTGTCTATATGGCTTTGGGGTTTTTTGGGTTTTTTTTTTTTTCCTTTTCAGAAGACTGCCTTTAGTTCCTAATATGTTGCTAACATCTGTTTCACCAGGCAATCTGGTCTGCATCACTATTTTATCTTCTTACCTTTTTTTTCTCCCACTCCGTAATATTTGTGTCATATCCAGTCTTTGTCAGTGGTTAGTGCATTTTTTTTTCCTTGGACATTGATACTAATAATAAATAGCTTAATTCTGAAAACTGAACCATGCGGGGTTCCAGATAAAACTCAGTTATTTTTTAAAAGTCCAGATTTGCAGTATTTCTAATTTATAATTTAATTTTACATAAATCCACTTTGAACATACTAATTTTTTATTCCAGAAGCTCTGTCTCAGCCTCCACTATGCAACCTATCAATTTTAGACAGGCATCTGCTAATTTCAGTCATTCCATTTTCCCCTTTATAAGCAGTATTCTCAGAAAGCTTTTACACAGATATGTACATATTTTAAATTTTTAAGATTGTCAGAATTTACAGCCCTGTTTTCAAAGTCCCAAATTCTCCCTTTCATCTTCAAGGCTTTTTACTGTGGTCCTTTGGCCAAAGAGGGTTTTTTGCATAATGTCCATCTTTCATGCAGAGCACAAAGCTTCAACAGTCTGGAACATCTGCACTGGCACTTAAGGAACAGCATGTTGGGTGAGTGCAGTGACCAGAGACACAACCACTCCCCTCCTCTTCTCTGCAAAGTGCATTTCACAGATATGAATGAATGAGGAGCAAAAACACCAAAAGCAGGGCCTAGGAAAAAACCACAAAAAGCCCCGAAAAAAGTAGAAACATGGGAAGACAGCAACCAGCCGAGTCCAACCACATCTTTAGCCATCTCCCTCCTCTTCTCAGAAAAGCAAGAACAAACGAAGGAGGCAATACTGACAGCTTTGTGATTGGAGCGAAGACACAAATTTTGATGAAGCTGTGTGTCTTGTGTGTATTCCACCATGAATACATGATAGACAGACCTTGTTTCAGCTGCACACATTGCTTTTGCGCCAAGTGTTTTACCTCCAGCATCCGTGCTTTGTCCTCAGGGTACCAAACAAAAAATGTCCACTGCAGTCAGGAGTTTTAAAATAACGGGCTGAGGAGTTTTCTGATCCACTGAAATGGCTTTTAAATAAATCTCAGGCTCCTGAGGATGTTGCACAGCGAAAAAAAAAAAAAACAAAAAACCAATCTTATGCCAGTAATTATAAAGGATCAACAGGAAAGCTCAGGAAATTATAATCCCCAAGAAACTTGGCTTAGCAGCCCAGGGTCTGGGGCAGGTGGAAAAGAAAGATTGGACGGGATACTCATAGAGAGAGATAAGAAGATGTACATTTCCCAGTGGAACATCTAACATCTCCCTGCAGTATTTTGTTTTCTCTTTGACTGAAAAGTGGAAAATATCCTTAGCTAATCATTTCTGGAAGAAATAGGAGACTCAGAGTTCAACATATGGAGAAACCCTTTGGTTCCAACAGTCTACTTTTCATGTGCATGTCTGAAGCTGCCAGACACATGCTTCCTTCACAATAAAGTATTTCATCTGACCGCTGATCTTCCTTTTCTTTGTCTTCCCTTAAGACTGGGCGGTGGAGGGAATGCTTCATTACATAGAGGGGAGGTTTTGTTTGTCTTGCACTTTTTATTTACTCGAATCTGTTGTGGATAATAAGGGCACTTATTCAACTTGCCCTGGAGAGTATTTACCAGGTATCAAATATCACTGTTAATTTGATATGGGACTTTAATCTTAAACCACCTGCTTTGACCCTGTTTTGGCTAAACTGTAACAGGCATTAGTCTCGGTGCAGAAGTGGATATTTTTGGAAGCCACATGAAAAATGTCAGTTTTCATGTTACACAACATATGGCTCTTCTGAATTGTTTTGTTTTGTTTTTTTTAATATGCTTGTTCTAAAAGGATGCTATTTTTGTGCCTTCATAACCAAAGAACATCTGAACTGTTCCAGTTGAAAATTCCCAGGTGTTTACTTCATGCTGTTCTCATGTTGCAAATAAACAAGTTAAAATAATGGAAGCATAATCCATTTAACACACTTCTGTGCACATCCATATTCCAAAACCTCTTTAAGAAGAAAAGAGGAGACTCCAGACTCTTGGGGCTGTTAACCTCAATGTTATCAAAGACAATTCATTCCAACATTCAGACCTTGCATAGCAGGGATGAAAATACAGAGAGATATGTTATGAAATCAGCATAGTTTGGGAGTTTTTTGCTGCTTCCATTTGGTTGAGGCTGCTCCCACTGCTGTTCTAAGCAGACTATGACACTTCTTGGCATAGAGTTTCAGACTGGTTAATGGAAAGCTGATAGCTAGGTCTCACGGATTTAATCATGAATCATGTCCTTGGTTTTGTTCAGCAATTTCTCTCTATCATGACTGAATAGTGGGAAAATTTTAGCATCAATAGTTCAAACTGAAAAAGCTTTTAACAACCCTTGTGTTTGCCTGTACGTTTTCAATAAATATTTAAACTGCATCAGGATAATCAGTGCATTAAGCTTCACTCCAGTGATCCACCTATTTCATCTTTTCATCTGTGGCAGCACACAATATACAGGCTTATTAGGCAAAACTTGCCAAATAGATAAAAAACAACCTAAAATAAACTTTTTCCTATATATGTGGATTAGGAAATGAGCTTGCATTTTCAAAGTGCAAGGTACCTGCCTATTGTCAGCCTTGATTTAACTGTATATTACATTTGGCACACAATTTTACCTATGTAGCCTGGCATCATAGTTGTTAAGCACTAAGCAATACCTGTGATGAAACTAGCTGCACTGGTAACTTCACTTTTTTGTTATGTGGATAAAAGGGACTTAGAGCTACTAATAAGAATGTCAGATGATTTCTTCCATCATGCACTGCTTTCTCCCAGCATTGACTGCTTCTCATTCAGTGAGAATTCAATGGAGAGAAAAGCCTCCATTGCACCCTGTTGGTAGGATCTGGACCCCAAGGGGGACCCATGCTGGAGCATTCTGTGCCTGAAGGGACTGCACTCTGTGGAAAGCACTCATTTTGAGCACTTCCTGAGGAAGGACTCACACTGGAGAAGTTTGCAAAGGACTATCTCCCATGACTGGGGCACGGGGAGTTTGTGAAGCGTCGTGCCCTTGAGTAGGAATGAGCAGCAGAGAACAATGTGTGATGGACTGACCTGCTCACAGAGGCTGAGAACTCTCCATCCCTGAATGAGAAGTTGTGGCTGTTGTATCCCTCAAAGTGCTCAGGATCAGGCTGGATGGGGCTCTGAGTGTAGTGGAAGGTGTCCCAGCCCATGGCACTGGGGTTGGAACTGAATGATCTTTAAGGCCCCTTTCAACACCCACCATTCTATGATTCTATAACCTCATTCCCTTCTCCCCATTTTTCTGAGCTTCTCTTAGGGAGGATATGGAGAAAAACAGAAGTAAAACGAAATCTGGGAAGAAGGAAGAGGTGGGGAGGTGTTTTTAAGATTTTATTTCTTGTTATCCTACTCTGATTTGATTAGTAGTCAACTAAACTAGCTTCTCTTAATGAAGTGCATTTTCCCTGTGATGGTAATTGGTGGGTGGTCTCTCCCTGTCCTTATCTCAGTCCATGAATTTTCCATTGTATTTTCTTGGAGGAGGGAGTGATACAGTGGCTTTGGGGGGGCATCTGACATCCAGCTGGGGTCAACCTATCCCCCCCACCCCCTGGAATCATCTAATGTTTGGGGTTGGAGAGACTTCAAAGTCATGTAATTCCAACTCCCTTGTCATGGCAGGGACACCAGCCCTCTACCCATCTGCGTGGCTCCCATCCGGACTTGTTCCAGCAAGTCCATGTCTTTCCTGAGCTGAGGCCCACAGAGCTGGATGCACTACTCTAGATGGGTCATCACAAGTGCCAAGCAGAGAGGCAGAATCACCCACCTCAACCTGCTGGCCACACTGTGTTTGGTGCAGCCCATGACACCTGGGTTTTCATCCATGGTGCTCTCAGAGTTGTTGTTGGAGTGTAGCACCTGGACGTGATGCAGCAGATGTGTAGAACTTTCCCATGGGGTAGGAGGTGCATTTTGCCATGATGCTGTAAGGAGGCTGAGGCTGCAGCTTCCACCAGGGATAGGCTCCTCCTGAGGCAGCTGGAACAACCACCCCTTCACAGGCACAGACTTTTGTCCCACCAGAAGCTGAATGTGATGAAAATCTGCTAGGATTTACCTGTGTGACAACTATAAATAATTGGAAAAAGAAAGTGGAAATGGCAGGAATTTAAAAATCTGGTATCTCCCTTCGTGATTTGTAAAGCAACACCCAGAGTCCAGCTGATAACACAAAGAAGATCCTTAGCTTTGGCTTGCCAGAAACAGAGGCAGGAACCAGCATCTTGAATTATGTGAAGTCCATCAGGTGCTGGCACTGGTAAAGAGAAAGGAAATTTCAAATAAGTAAGGTGAAATGGGAAGACTTCCTTAGAGCACATGTACAAAATTTCATTATTGTTAAACTAGGGAGCCAAGCACAGCTTTTCATTTTCAGCTCTCTGTAAGATTGATTTGACTTGTATACAGTGAGGGACTTCAGTCTTTTGTAGCCACCTGGAGCAGGGGACTGGCAAAGGCCAAAGTATTTCCCTATCCAGGTGGCCCTCATAAATATCTTGGTGGAATTTATTTTCTTTCATTTACTTTGGCATTGCTTGGGCACTGCTTGATTAAGTGGTGTGTAGGAACTGATATGCCCAGAGATAGACAGCCACATCTGCTAACCATTTGGATTAATTATTACACCTGTACCATAAAACACATGTTAATAAAGTGTTGGTGAACAGGTTCAGGTTGCAGTTTTAAAAAGGCCCAAAGAAAGCACAATGCTAGTCACATACAAGAGTGAGCCAAACCTTTTGCTGATAAGATGCTGCAGGTTCCAACCACATCCAAGGAAGAGGCAACATCAGATGCACATGAAAAATAAATCACACTCAGGAGGAAAGTGAATATCCTGGCAAGCTATGCCTTTGTAGTCTATTGGCTAGAAGGTGAGCGACAGTACACATTCTTTCTTTCCTTCTTTCTTTGCTGTTAGATGTAGAAGGAAAAAAAATCATTAATCACTCTGCAGGATACAGCACTTAAATGGGTAGAGTTGCTGAAGGGGTCTGGTTAGCATCAGCCGATTTTTCATTTCCTTTCAGTGGGGACAGTGTGGTGCTCTGGAATCCCTGGAGCCCAGGAGCATGAATGCAGGTATTGAATTTTCAGGAGGAGACAATTAAGACCAAGCATGTGAGACACAATCGTATTTAAATTAATTCAGATACTTCAGCTGAAGACCTAAACCCTCTGCCTTCTTCCTTCTTTGGGAGGCATATCTGGGAGGGTTTTACTAGGCTGGCATTAATCATTAATCATATGAGCCTTGTGTCAGCTATGATGGAACACAATGGAGCTCTGTATTTACTATTTCTTCCCCTGAAAAGGTTTACCATATTCTTTCTGCCTGTAGAAAATCACTTCCCTGAAAATTCTCTGCAAACATCTTTTGCCTCTTTTTTCTTTATTCTGAGATGGACTGAAGTCAGAATGGAGTGAATGTGGGCCCTGAGCCAGTGCCAATTATTTATTATTTTCCAGATATCTCCTTACCCAAACTGGTTTCCATCGTGATCTGCAGATGAACTGAAGAAAGAGCATAGGACCATTGTGAAGACACCTCAGTGTCATCTCACCTGCGATCCTTCTCACTCTGGGCTTCATCTGTGATTGGTGATGGTGTTTACCTGGTATCTTTGATGGGTAGTAATGCCCATCACTGCAAATACCACTAACAAAGGGGCACATCATGGGCTGCTGTGATGTCCAGCACTACTGGGCAATAGTGTGTGGTGAAGGACATCTTTCCAAAAAGAGGAAGCCAGAGCATGCACCTGTCCATTAAACCTGTTCAAACTATATTTCACTGACAAACGCAAGAGTTCAATACATTTGGTCCTGACCTATGGCAAATGCTCCAGCCAAACACTCCCCGAGCTGAGTTTGGCACTGAGAGATTGGAAAAAGATTCATAACTCGGGCAAAGAAAAAAAAGCGTTCCACTGGGGAAAGACAACTACAAAAGGAGGATAGGTCTTTCATGTTATCACAATCCCACCTCCAGACTCTACTAGAATGCCTGCAGCAAGGAGAGTTTGTAAGAAGTAATAAGACTACCTTTAGGAAGGTCCTACAAAGGCAGTCTGGCCATCCAAAGTGAAAGATGCTCTTTCAAAGAGATTTTTCATTAATTGCGACAAAAAGATTAAGTTAAATGTCTGCCTCATCTGCCCAAAGAAATATGTGTATGGAGTTATGGCAATCTACAGGGGGAAAGGAGTATGGAAATATGAAACACACTGAGATATAATTTTAAGAGATAGCTCATGATAAGTCTGATAAGGCTATTTATCTTGACATCTGTGTTTCAGTGTCTGAGGTTTACTTTCCCCTGCAGCCTCAATTTAAGATTCTGTGGTCTTTACCTGTATATGCATATACTTCAACACTTTGGAAGATTGGAGATAAAATTAGCATTTAATTTTCTTTATTTTCAAACCATATTTCTGCAGTCTTTTTTTCATATTACCACTATATCATTAATATACAATTTTGTGGCTATTCTGATCATTTGAGTTCTGTCCAGGTAATAGCTACCAGTCACAGTCTACAAATTGCAGTGCATGGAAACTACTGGTACATCAAAACCATTCATTTTTCTGTACTGGAATAATCATTGGAATGTACTCATTTCAAGCTATTGCCTAGATTTACTATCCAGCTCCACCTTCTGGTAAACTTGAATTACATCTAACTTTAAGTTTCTTTCTACCTGCAAATACTGAAAGCAAATTCTTTCCTTTGGAACTATGCTACTCATCAACACTTAAGGATGAATTATACTGAACTGCATTAACCTTGTGAGTCACTGAATTTGTACACCATTGCCTTTTTCAGGTATCTATGAAATGAAAGCACTTTCAGAGTAAGCCTTCAAGCTTTAAGAGAGATCATCTGCATTCTCAAGTCATGAAATTTCAGATTTGAGACATCTCTTCATGAATAGGTCCCAGACTCCAAAATTACAGAATTCCTTAGACTCATACTGCCACAGTTCTTTTAGTCTTAGCTGCTTTTGAAAAAGAATGCACAAATGTGTCTAATGAGATATCCATTAATTCTCAAAGAGTTTCTCAAAAAAGATAAGCATGAATGTATTACTCAAAACTGAGCATAACTGGGTTTACTTTTAAATTGCTCATGTATCCCTTTGCTACTTATCCCTTCTGAAAAAGTAAATAAAGAAAGTAATCAGACAGATGTTACATGCAAGCAACATCCAATACTGCAGATTTGTGAAGCACCTAGGAGACCTGCATTCCTGTCTTGGACAGGGCATGGGGATGTTATGAATTTCAAAATCAGTTATTCAATGAATCCATTTCTCCAGGCTCCTATCTATGATGTTTGGGTTTTTATGAACACTTCTTGCCTGTGCATTTGCAGTTTTGAATTCTCACCTTTTTTATTTGTGTATGTCTAGTATGTAAGCTGTATCTCTACTTAGAAACTAACTAGGGCTCAAGGGTTAGTCAACAATCATCTTTTAACACACACAGACACAGCTTCCCCAAACCAGCTAGACCCTCATGGACAAAGCCAAGGCACAGTTTAAGGGGCAGCACAGGCCAGTGAGAACTTCCCACAAGCATTTTGGGCAGTGGTAGGCATACCACTCCCCTTCACAGCTCATTTTATTTTTAAGGATTGACATTGTATATGGCTCTTCTTTTCTGTTCTGTCTTGTGACTGGGCAAAAGGTGGGTCAGGACACACAGCCCTGGTACATACCTTGTAAAACCACAACTAAAATGACGCAGTTTATTTCCACTTACTCCCCATGAGCAGACCACCTCTATGTCTGACTATGGCCTACAGAATGCTAAGAAATGTCTCTTTATTATGCCAGTGTGGAGACAGCAAGCTTTTCAATATGCAGAAGGCTGAGGACAGTGTGTATTTTAATTTATTTTCTCTCAAACCTAATCCTTATCTTCTTCCCATGTTTCTCCTCAAGGAGTGTTCAGCTGCACTACAGCTAATTGAGGTCTGCCTGAGTAAGGATTAAACATTTGTCCTCTTACTAAAAAAAAAAAAAAAAAAAAAAAAAAGCCCATTGTTTCTTGCTTGTGTTACCATAGGGCATAAGATGTCTGTTTTTCAACCAAAGTCCCATAGGTCTGAGGACAAAAGGAAAACACAGTTCCGCCCTTCAAAGTGATCATAAGGCAAAACACAATGGGCAGCTACAGACAGATGAATGAGCACAGAGACACAGAGAGACAGCACTGGTCAGTGCAATGGGCTGCAACCTAACCATTGTTAACCATAGGCATCACTGGAAAGAAAACAATTGGAAAGAGAACTGAGCCAAGAAAGACATTTTATTTGCAGAGGAATTTGTATCTCAGCACTTGGTGACAGTCCAGCCAGAACAAAAACCGGAACTGTTGCAATATTGAGTGAGAAGGGGCACAGAGCCCCTGCTGGGGACATTCTCCTGGCTGGCTGGCCCTCACGGGACTTGCACAACCTTCCAGTTGCAGTGAACTGGCACATGCCAGCAACCACAAAAACACTTCCGTCACAGTTTTTCCAGCCAGTGAAGCTTGAAAGAGAGTGATGGAACATATTCTGTCTCTTATTACAGGGAACATCTCCAGGAATGAGCGGCAAAACAGGAGAAAATGTGGTCATTAGATCTGAAAATGTAACATACAGGCACAATGGTATGGCACCATAGTCTGGCCAATAGCTTCTAAGTGAATGAGAGATGATGGGTAGTGTAAGAACTGACTGCAAACAGCGAGAAAGGGTAGACCAGTTCCAACCCCAGGCAGCACCACAGGCTGGGGGCAGAGTGTCTGGGAGCTGCCCAGAGGAAAAGGACCTGGGAGTGCTGGTGACAGCAGCTGAGCATGAGCCAGCTGTGCTCAGGAGGCTGAGAAGGCCAATGGCATCCTGGACTGTGTCAGCAATAGTGTGGCCAGCAGGACCAGGGCAGGGATTGTCCCCCTCAAGTGCTGTGTCCAGCTCTGCAAAAGCATTGAGGGGCTGGAGCGAGTCTAGAGAAGGACAATGAAAATGGTGGAAGATCTGCAGCACAAGTCCTGTGAAGAGTGGTTGAGGGAGTTGCGGTTTAGCGTGGAGAAAAGGAGGCTCAGGGGGCACCTCATTGCTCTCCACAACTCCCTGAAAGGAAGTTGTAGCCAGGTGGGAATTGGTCTCTGCTCCCAGCAACAAGCAACAGGGCAAGGGGAAATGGCCTCAAGCTGTGCCAGGAGAGGTTCACATTGGACGTCAGGAGGAATTTTTTTCACAGAAAGGGTTGTAAAGCATTGGAAAGGGCTACCCAGGGAGGTGGTGAAATCATCACCTCTGAACGTGTTCAAGAAATGACTGGACGTAGCACTTAGTGCTGTGATTTAGTTGATATGGTGGTGATTGGTCAGAAGTTGGATTTGATGATCTTGGAGATGCTTTCCAATCTTAATGATTCTATGGTTTAGTGTAGGAAGTACAGAAGAAGCAGGGGCAGGTTGCAAACAAAAAGTGACATGATCACAGTGGCAGTCTGTGAACACAGAAATGCAAACTGACAGGGCTGGGATGAGTCTATCTGGGTACATGAAAACTCAAATCCCCATCGCACTGTGCAAAGTGTGTACATGGTCTGAACAGCATCCATGACTCACAGGCTCTGCCCAGATGGACTCTGAGCGACCAGCAGAATGGTGATGGTCTCCCAAAGAACTGGAAAGCAAGTTTTAATCAACTTCAATTCAAGGTGTTAATTAACTGTACATAAAGAAGTGTAGCTAACACAAGTGAGATTTTAAATTGGAGGAGAGAGTGATTTTTCTCTAGCAGTGACATGAATAGCTGACATGGAGTGATTTGTGCGGAGATGCTCAATGGATTTGTGCCTTTGCCTGACTAGAAATTTGAGGGATTTTTACAATGAAAAAGGTATCAAAAAGGGTTACACTCATAAGGAAACTTGAGTCTGACTGGGCTCTGGCCAGAGGAAAGAAAAGTTACCTCTGAATTCAATTATCTGCAGGATATCTTTGTCCTAGGGTGTCAAAAACAGCACAGAATGGTCAGCCAGCACCACCACCAGACTGACATGGCTGAGACATTTCCTCTTCTTTGACATCTCCTCTTTCCCTTGAGTAGGAGACTGACCCAAAAATACCCTGAAAGAGGATGAAAAGGAAACTGCTTGGGTACCGTTTCTCCTTGCCTTTCCCCACTTTTTGCAGTCTCTTCCTCTGACATATCTTTCTTTTTGATTTTTAAAGTTTCAGTCCTGGCAAGCAATACTAAGAGGCTCCAGACAGGCAGGGATGTGTCAGACACAGAGGTGAATCAGAAAATCAGGGTTGCATCTCCTCTGGTTGCTGACACATGTTTATTTCAGAAATCTAGGTAGACATCACAGTTTTCTTTCTAAGTTCCCAACACTATTCTTTTCTCACAAAAACTTAGATGTCCTCTGCAAAGGAATCCCTGTTGACCTCATTTTAATCTACAACACTTTGAAGGTCAGTAGGAGAGCTGCTTTGCTGATCCACAAATCTATTCTCATTGGTAATTCAGTGCCTTGTTTTTGGTTGGTAATGACAATAGTTACTGGTCTAAAAAGTAGTTTTAAAAAAAGTAGTTCTTGCTTTTCTATTGCCAGTAGAGTTCAGATGTCTTACATTCTGTGCGGAGACCCATTACACTTAAAATTTCTAACTCTTTTCTTCAAGCCCAAATGGAAGTTTCCACACATCTAATGAGTAACAGGATACAACAATTATAACTGTGATTAAAAAAACACAACTTGTAGTCTGTCACAGTATTCTAAGTTTCTTTGTGTTTAGATACTCAGTTCAAAATTGTATGTGCTAGACCTCTTAGTGGTTAGAGAAAACAGTGGGGAGTTACTAGTCTGGAGCCAGAGGGTGTCTGATTTTCATTGGAAGCTGGAATATCCAAGGCAGGAGTTGGAGAAGCCAAAAGTCTTTCAGAATAATTTTTCTGTTTTGCAAAATAAACAAAGGAGGATTCAAATGAAAGCAATGCTGGGACAGATTCCCATAGGAACACACAGCATATTCTGGAGGAATCCTGGGGCTCTTTTCTGCTCTGATTTATATCGGCAGGATAAACACTCTTTATTATTTACCAGCTGCCAAGGACCAGCAGAATCTACAGGAATTATAATGATTCAGTAATCTACAATACAGCTACTTCTCGGTTACCTTGTCATTTCCCCAGCTCTGTGCTTTCATGATCTTTGTGCATATGATCTGACTGACTTCTTCAATAGGAGAAATGAGATCCAGTATAATGTCCTGCCTCCTGGCACTTTTCTGTCCTTCTGCAACAAACTGATTTTATAACAGCTGAGATATGGTCCCTATAGAGCAAATAGTTACACCAATATCTTACACCACTGATCATATGTTATATGGGGACAAACTGTACAACTGTGATATAAACTATGACATATGATATAGTTACACTGGAGTAACTGCATCCACAGCCATAGAAAGCTCCACCAATTTAACTGTGCTGAAATAATCAAATCAGTGCCAAACTCACATTAATGCATGTTCTTACAAATCCTAACCTTAAGCAGGGAGTTGTCTATTTCCTTAAACCCTGATCCAGATGAAGACCTCACCTCCAAGTTCCACGTCTGCCTTGACACCTATCATAAATGGCCAGCTAAGAACCCCAGGGCAGCTAGGGGGAAGTGATGTTCTTCAGGATATTTCTCAGTTTACAAGATGCATCTGGATCAGCACAAAGTCCCATTCTTGCTCCCTTTATTCTTCTTCCTCCAGTCTCTTCAGCTGCATGGCAAGATATTAGGAATTCTGCTCATCTTGCATGACAGCAAGACGCTGTACTGCACTGAAGCCTCTGGGCAACCTCTTAACAACCTGTGATTTTACTGTCTTCTCCACCTAATCCAGTGCTCTGTGCACACAAGGAAGGTACACTGTGTAACATACTAACGTGTATCCTTTAAAGAAAAAAAAACCCATAATGGACACCTTTTAAAAAAAGATAAATAATAGTACTACCCACATGTTACTTCATCTACTTGTAATATTTTTTGGGGATTAGAATATACCATTCTTGGCTGTTTCAAACAACTCTTGAAGTAGGACATTTGTTAAAATTCTTTCTGCCGGATGCTTTAAGCTGTACAATGCACTGCTGCCAACAGGTCACTTCCCACAAATGAAAACTATTTGCAATGTTATAGACATCAAGCACCGGGATAGACTCAAGATCTTCATTTAGATATGCTCAGCTCAACATTTTACCCCGCACAACCAGAGAATTCCAGAAAATTGTCCCAAAAGGGATCTCCAGAGGTCATCTTTTCCATCCCCCTGCCTCACAAAGTATCAACTCCACCTACATCATCCCCAGTAGCTATTTTTCTCTCTGTGCAGATACAACAGGGAAAAGGAATGCCACCTTCATTTCCTCCAGAGCCAAGAGAGCTGGAGATAGGCAACACTAGGAGGTGTTCAGTATATCAGTGAATGGAGAAAAACCTTACCCAAAAGCAGAATTTCCTGTGCAAAACACAGATCAGAGATTTAGGCATCTTTGTGTTATGACCAGGTCAGTCCATCTAGCTGCTACTGAAAGATATTCATCTCCTGGGTCCCAGCTGCCTTTCCTGGCTGCTCCAGTCCCAACACTTTGTCACGTAACCCAGCCTTGGTGCTTACCTGATCCCACTTGAGGCTGATTCACACAACTAGCCCAGCTGTAACATCAACATTATGGTGTTTAAACACTGTGGGATCAAACTAGCTCAAGGGAGGTGTAAATGCAACAGGAGGACAGAAGTGGGAAGATGTTTATGGCATGGAGGAAGAAGCAGGCCCCCCACAAACAATTTTCCTGACTGCTGTGTCTTAGGTTTAGCTGTTGCCTGGAATGGCACCATCAACCTGCCCTTGATTCTTTAGGTAAAAGGCATCTGCTGTCACTGCTGCACAAACAGCTGCCCCACTGCCAGCTGCTAAGTTTGCTCCCCATCCCACCCCTCCTTACGCTACTCTGTCTGTCCGCGCACCCTCACAAGTAGCCAGGGCTAATACTTGATGGGATATGAGGAAAAGGAAAAGACAGCTCCTTTTCTGTAGGGATGAAGCCGGGCTGGCTCAACGCCTGCTTGTAAAGTGAGTGCAGAAACCACGCCCCGGGCTGCTTGAAGGACATCTGCAGCAGAGCCAAGTCACACCTCCCAGGGCAGCCACCAACCCCTGTGGGCACTCTGATAATTAGATACCTTCCTTTCTAATGAACACCATTTGTGTCCTTTTTTGCCCCACCGTTAATACACTTCTTTAAGTAATTTTAATATGATATTTTAATGAGGAACATCAGGAAAATGCTTTGTATCCACCTCCAGGGGAAAAATCCATCTATTTTATCTTCACTATTGCACTGACTGCTCTCATCACCTACGGATGATGTTCCACCTAACTACCCAGATGTGCTGGCCAAGCAGCACTTCATGATTTATTTAAAAAATCACCTAAAAAGAGGCAAAGAATGGAGGGGAAAAAAGTTTGAAGCTGATATACTAAAGTCGTCATTGCCTGCCATGATTGGGGATTTCATGGGAGGTATTTTTGGAGGCAAACTGATCAGGGACCAGGAGCTCGGTGGTACTTTGTCTCTGTTAATTCCATGTTAGGGAAATGGCATAGGGAGGGTTGATATGGAGTAACACCAGTGTGCCACTGCTTACCTGTCTCAGATGTACACCAACTGTACATTCACTGTGTTTTCTTAGCACTCCCATTGCTTCTGCCTGCAGTAAGGGGCTGTGGCATCCTACAGCCACAGTACAACAGTGTGTGTCCAAGATGTGATTTCTTTCAACATCAGTTGCTGTTATTGTTGTTATTATCATCTGCAGGATAATTTTGCAACACTGACAAGACCAGAGTTATTTCTCATGATGGCTCCAACCCACATTATGTGCTCTAGCACCATGACCTCCTTGTGCTCCAGGGAACCCGATCATCAGGGAAAGTTCTACATCTTATACTTCTTCAATAATATTTTGGTACCTGGAATGACTTTTCATCTACTGCCATCTCATCTGTACAGCACAGAGCCCTAAAGGAACTTCTGTCAGTGGGAAGTGGAGGATGGGTGAACAGCTTTACTGGTAGCAGAAACTGAATTCCCCAGCCATTTCTGTTCACAGCCTGTGATACGAAAAGGCTTGGTGCAAACAAAAACATGGCAGAGGAATGCTGTGTTCACAGAAAAACACTTTTTTTCTCTGCTTCTGTGAAGGTGCCGTGGCCTGGAAGATGAAATGCTATTTCTGAGTGAAGACTGCCTGCCTGAGCCACAGTCTAACCAAGCACTCTGCTTGGACTTGGATTTTCCTCGAACCACAACCCTGCATGAATTCTAAATAATCCAGAGAAAGGAAAGGCATAAATGAGGTGTTTGTGGTGAGACAGTCTCCACTTAAATAGAACCAAAGTGACAAGGAGTTTTCTGCAGGGCTGGTGAAGAGATACTTCATGGGGCAAGGATGGGGTGAGCTGGGAAGCAGGCTGAGCAGGATGCTCAGAGAAGCAGGAGGGACATCTGCTGCAAACAGTCAGTGCTGCTGTCAGTGCCTTGGAGATGGGGAGATGAGCCACGGCCCTGAGCTGGGCTGTCACACCTCCCAGGTTCTGGTCAGGCCTTCGGGAAGGTGTCCTTGGTACTGCCCCAGGGGACAATCGAGGGTCAACCCCCTCGACCTGCAGGCAGGAGTTCTGCCAGCCGAACAAACACAAACCTTCTCTGACTAAGTACACAGAAACCATAGTCTCTGCTGGAAATTACTTTCTGCAGTCCTGGGGCCTCTCTCAAAAGCCAAGTCAGCATTTTATCCCTGTCTGGGTACCACAACTACAGTTCAAATTGCACTGTCACTTGTTGAAAGTGTCTAGCAGAGCTCTTTGCTATTGGGGAATTAATTTTGTTGCAGTGGAATTGTTTTACAGGACTGTGACGATTTAATGGAAGTTTTGCTTCAGAGATAAAGCTGGAGGAGGTAGCTATCCTACACTATCAAAAGACCAGGTTCCCCTGAACAAAACCTTGGGCTGTGACCTTGAATCTACTTTCTGTAATGTTTTTCTTTGCTGTGTATATGTCAATATATTTAAAAGATCATATCGAAATGAAATGTTTTTATCTATCAGAAATAAGCACTTTCTAGCATATTATTTCACAGGAATATCTGTATTTCAGAGGCAGAGGGGTGAATCCTGAATAACTGAATTTCTACATTAAAAACCATAACAGATACTGCATTTTCCACATGTCCCAAAGCTATTACCTGTGTGAGCCAAAACTCTATTTTCTCATACTTTTAACTACGGCAAGTGTGCAATTCTGCACAGGAATACTCTTAGTGGAAGCAGTAATTCAGGAGTGGGCCAATCTTCCTAGGGAAGGTGTCTGAATCTCCCCAATGTTTGACCTCCCTATAGCCTGCAAAAACACTAATGACTCTAATGCCTCTCACACTGTGTACGTAATGACAGCCACTTCTGTTGCTGATTAGATGAGATTAGGGGAGAGCTGTCTTGTGCATACTGTACCTGACAGCCTATTCCTAGAGCCATATATTGCCACTAAATTGGCTAACACTGAATTCAGGATGGAAATGGAAAGCTATTTGTGGGAGGCTTGTCCTGAGTCCCCAGCAGGGTGTGAGAATTTGTACTTAGTGCTGATGGTACAGTTATGCTGCATTGATGATGGATGTAAAAGACGGCTGCCAAATAGAGACTCCAGAACCATTTCCTAAATAGCAGCGATAAAAATTACTATTAGGGACTAAATCTACACTGTTTTCCTATTTTCTAGGCAACTTCAAGCTGCCTAGGGAAGCAAGAACATAATTTGTCCTCAGAGTATCATTAGGTAAGTTTTTGTACACTAAGCTTTTTCATACCCACCTCACAAGAAGGAAGACTGAAAGGAAAAACCTGGCAGGAGAGTGAGAAAGAAGAAAGTGGAGAAAGAAGAAAAACAGAGGAGCGGGCTCCCCAGGAGTGGATAACGCCAGAGCCGTCATGTCGGACCAGATCGCTGTGTGCTCAGAGGTGTCGTGTGTGAGCCCATGAAAAAACCTGTTAGAGAGTAATCAAACCCACACATTCCAATCCCTTTCTGGAGTCTAGGTGGGTGCTGATTTTATAACACAAATTTTGGACTAATAGATCATTTTCTGGTTTGCCTTATCTATTTTAAACATGATACTAAATTCTTATCAGTCAGAAATTTCTATTGAAAAATTGTTGCACAAAAAATAACGCATTTTAAGAAGCAGAATTTTCTTTAAAAGCATTTTTTCCCCTGCTATCTGACCAAATGTTTCAAACCAAAACATTTTAAACTCTTGGAATATGAGTTACAACAGAGCAGATTCTATTTAAAATGTTGTTGATATTTATGTTGTTCCATTTTTCATTTTTTCTTGATATATATTTTTTCTTCAGTATTTCTTTCTTTTCAAATTCTTCACAGCACTGGAAAATTTACAAGAAAAAAAATCTACAATTTAGCTGCTCTTTTTCAAAGCTTTTGAAGTTGCATGTTAGCAGTTTCAGTTTCAATTATTTTCCTCCTTAAACCAGTTTTTCTAATTTTACCTAGTCCTAAAACATCATATGAATCAAAATTAGAAACGAAAAAGTGAAATAAAAGCATTGACATTCTCAATGTTGTTTGATTTCAGTGATCTAAATTAAAAACAGCAAAATAATTTTTTTGGGAGAAATAGAAGAAAGTGTACAAATATTAAGAACTGTAAAACATTCTGCTAATGAAGAATGAAAACATTCTTCACCTGAAGGAGAAACAATTTTGCATTGGGACTTTCATGTGAAATAGTTTTACTGTTTGTGTAATGGCTTTAATCCACACATATGTTTTTTGCAGTCAAATAACCAAACCAAACCAAAAAAGGTACATTCAAAGCTACTCTGATTTTCTCCAGCATGAGTAGAAATTGTCCTTCCTGGTGCTCATAGCAGATACACTTTTTTATTGTACAAACAGAAAACACACCTACCCTCTGCACACACTATCTTCTTTCATAGGAGAAAAAGAGGAATGTACATAATAATTTTAGGAGTGTATGAGTGAAATCTCCTTCAGTTTTATTTTCACATACACTAAGTGGCAAAGTCACATCACAGACAGGTCACATTAAAAGAAAAAAAAATTAATATATATCTGCTAACACATTCTCATTTGTATTTTTTTAATTACACACCCTCTAACAGGGTTTTGTGTTTGGCAATCCAACCTAGTTTTAACTTGCGCCCTCCAGAAACTAAATTTGTCTACAGTCTGTCCCCCTTGTTGCTCACAAGGAAGAATTTGTTTTCAGGCAATTCTTCGATCCCCTGTGCCCTCCTGTTGCAATTCAATTATATTCTATCGAGAGGTTCTGACTGATATTCCCAATACGGGACTCCTCTACTGGGAAAAATCTTGGGCTCTATATTCCTTCTTCTTTAACTTCAGCTAGATAAAAATTAAAATTATTTCTAAGAAAGACTATAAGATATATTGGTCTCCTTTAACTTCTTAATTCTGGTTTATCCTATCATGTTAAGATCAAGACCGTATTGATTACAATCTCAAGATTATAGAGAGTATTATACAATAAATAAATAAACTAAAGAATATTAACCCCTTCATCTTTCACTTTTTTTGCCATCTTTATTAAATTTCATGCTTATCATCCTGCAACACAAAGCCATTATTGTGAATTTTTTATCTTTTCCTCATACTGTTTTTTCTTGTATCTCTACTTGAATCTTTGCCTATTTCCTGTTTGTTCTATTTCCAGCTATTAGGCTGAAAGGGTTGTACAGGACCTTCATATAGAGACAGTTTTTGCCATCTATAGCTGGGAACCTCTAGACACTTCCTTGGTAATTTTTATTGGTATGTTGGTTTAGAGGAATAACTAGTTGATAATTCTAGCTGCATACACTGGAAATTCATGTCATAACCACAGTTATAATCTCCATCTTAATAATTAATTAAGCAACCTGCTTCTATTTTATCCCCAAAGCTCCCAGGAATACTTTTCACAGTGTAATGTTCTGTTTCTTGGGGTATACTGAACCAGAAATAAACACTACCTGCAATCATAATATTTCTTGTTTATGTCCCATGTTGTGATTTCTGGAGAATTTGGAAATGAAGGCTGAAGAAATCAGTATTTCTTTTGGAGGACTCCTTCGCCTCCCCACCCCACAGCTGTGAGATCCTGGGGAAAGTCACACAGCAGATCAGATGCTGGTTCATCTGCAGCCAGTAACAGAATATTTTGGGCAAGTGTATATCCCACCAGGTCAGCTGCTAATATTTCGCTCTTGCTTTTCAGCAAGCAGGCAGGCATGAGATACTGTGACTAAGACCCAACTTGCACATTCCCACTAAGGCTTAATTTGGCCACATTGCAACATCTGTGTTGTGCTGAGTCCAGTATCTCTCTGTGCTACCAGGGTCAAACTCATCTATCATCACAGGCAGCAGTTTGGAAGATGTCAACTGCTGCTGCCTCTGTTCCAAACTTACTGACAAAAAGAACAGAAAAAAAAAAAAAAAGGAGTAATATATATTTTAAAAGGTGTTCAGTAGATGAGGTTACCCTTCTATGCAGAATCAGGCCAAGTTTCTCCCCAGGTATTTCTCCCACACATGAGTTTGCATGCCCTTGAAATTTAATAGAGACAGCAAATGACACTCCATAATTTTCATCCCAAGCACTGACTGAAAGGTGACATTACACAATAAGAGTAAAACTCCTGCTCTGTTTATACCAGCCAAGAACACAGAGGCATTTCTGCCATAACTCCCAAACCAAAATAGCAATTGGTGAAATACAACCTGCATGCTGTTGTTAAAAACAAGTGTGAGTATTGTAGTTAATGCTTGGCAGCAAGCTGGGGAGCCAAAGTTCACCAGAGGGGCCCTGCTGGGGATTCCTGGATGCACTGCATAAATCTCCACTCCCTGTCACTGACACGCCGTGTACAGGAGCACCCCGAAAAATATGCCCCAGGCTCCTGGCAGCAAACACCAAGCACATGTCACAGCCCAGAATAAATAGCATGTATGCACATGTCCCCTGTGTGCATGCATGCACAGAGGGGCAAGGGGCAGCTCTTCACTTGATGCAACAGATAATCAGTTCTTCCTTCAATGCAACAGATAACCTTGATCAGATGATTGTTAACCAATTACTAAGACTCATTTGGCTCTTACTGGGGTTTTATGTCTGATAATCATGACCTGATCCTTTCAGTCCTCACTGGCTCAGCAACCACCATAAATCTTACCCCAGTAATCCAGTTTCTGACTCAACTGCCATGAAAATTCCAACATAAATACAAATCACAAGCAAGCACACAGCCTGAACACACACAGTCAGCATACCCAAAAGTCAGACTGCTGGCCTAAATATATGCCCTAAATGCCTCCACCATTAGAGGAGATGTGGCTTAGGAGAGGATGACTTCCTTGCTTTGAGAGGTTCTCTCTACTTACTAATCTGATGTAGACTAGAAAGCAAACTTTAATATGACTAAAATTGCCCATTATACACACCAATATGAGGCAAAACTACATAAACATTTAGCCAACCTATGGATGCATGCAGGCACAAAGCATGAGTATATGGTATTGTTATTACAAGCACACACCCTGTTATTTATTCTGCAAACAGAAACAGAAACCCTTTTTACCACCTCCCGAAATTTAATGCAGGTCATGCTTATCTTCTTCATGCCTCTTCTTAAATTGATCTCTACAGAATCAGAAATCTACTTTTACAATGAAAATGTTGCTTTTCTGTCATCAAAACTGTAAAGATTGGATTGAAAGCATGAATCTGACAGGCTAAGAAAAAAAAGGAGAAAGTGGTCAAAAGAAACCAAAATCTATCAGTTTCTCAAAACGTATGAGTTACTCAGTCTTGCTCTGTTATTTTTAACACTGTTGGCAGCACTGCAACAAGCCCATGAACATTAAAAGCACATTCACAAGGAAAACCTAAAAACATAAATACAAGTCGATATTACTGGCATAGACTCAACGTATGTGTGCATATCTTACCACCGCTGTGCAAATGTAGATGTACAAGCTCTACGGATGAGGGCACATTCTGCAAAAGTATGTATGTGTAACACCTGCAAATACTCAACAGGCATCCTGCACAATAGTCACACCACCACAATTATGCGCACGCAAACCCATACGCCTGCAATTTTGGAAGCACAAAACAGTCTGACTTTCTGAGTAGAAGCAACGAAAATATTTTCATTTGTAATTGATACTTTGAAAGTAAATGAAAAATTTTGTTTGGGTTCAAATTAAAATGTCAATTTGGGGCTAGAAAAATAAATGAAACGCTTTTACGTCAAAATAACAATTTAAAATGATAGATATGCTTCACTTTCAATATAAATTGTTGTTTTGTTTTGGAAAAAAAATATTTAACACAGAAAGAAAAAAAATGAGCATTGTGTTTGAACAGGCCGACCCAAGACAAAAATATGATTTGAGAGAAAATGAAAACCGACCAGAGAAATTGTAATGAAAACTTTTTCATTCAAGTTTTCTCTTGGGAACCTTTATTTTTTAGACAGTAGTAACACACATGTACAACTCAC
The DNA here is from genome assembly GCF_963662255.1 of Cinclus cinclus. Classification (NCBI taxonomy): domain Eukaryota; kingdom Metazoa; phylum Chordata; class Aves; order Passeriformes; family Cinclidae; genus Cinclus; species Cinclus cinclus. The sequence goes on along the minus strand of NC_085047.1, from coordinate 29,032,651 downwards.
TTCTTATTCTACATACAGGTATGATCCATAAGAATATTTCATAAGGACACACTATGAGCCCTTTACACAGACACAGGCACTCATGGGCACTTTGCATTTGTGCTTTTGACATGTGTGTAAGCACCTTAGTCCGTGCTGGACACACACATGTGGTCTCTGTTAAGAAACCTAAGAAATAAAGCCAATTTTAGATCAAGTGAGCTGTGGTCCCCTGGCTCAGGTTCTACTGCAGGTGATTCTATAAACAAAGTTTAGTGCCAATGTGAAAGAACAAATATGCTATTAATAGTTCATGACTTCCAAAAGCCCTTGTCTCATTCCAGTCCTTGTTCTAAACCAAACCAGCAGATGGACTGAGAGCACTTCAAACTCACTCCTTGAAATAAAATGCTGGAAATAAAGAAGAACAGCATGAAGGCAGTTAAACAAAATAGGAAAAGGTGGGAGGCGGCATCAGGGGCAGGGAGAGAAAGGCTTTAGTTTACTGGGGGGAGCACTGAGAATGTAAAAATAGCGGGAATGGAACGAAGAAAGGGGACATCACCCTGCCTGGCTGCAATTGTCATTAAGTTGAAGCAGGGGTATTAAGTTGCAGCGTTGGTGCAAGTGCACGCAGCCCACCTCCAACCCAAACCTCCTCAGCATCTGATTCTTCCCCTCCCTGAGTGATTTAATGCCCTGGCCCATGCGGTTTATTTACTGCCTTTTGCTCCATTTAATTGAACCCAGGGGCCTTCACACCAGTACGGGTCAGTGACAAAGCATTTGTTACCTGTGCCAGGCAGCACCCCAGAGGCAGGGAAGAGGGAGGCAGTCGGCCACTCCAGCACAAAAAGCAACAGTTGGAGCCTGTGCAGGGGGAATGTGCTTCACTGCAGATTCTGATTAGTTTCATGAAGCAGGAGGTTACTCTAACATCTGGAGGGAGTTTGCAAGGAACTGAGACAACACGGGCCTGATGCAGCAGACTTCGCATATATTGTGCTTTTATACCCGCCAGAGGTGTTAGGAGAACTTGAGAAAATCCCCAAATTCTCTGGAGCAGATCAAGTGCCCTAAACACAGTTAAGGAGGCGATTGGTTTAACTATAACCTTTATAGTTGCCGAATGTCAAATAACAACAATTACCGTGCATTTAAGAAAAAGGACTCAAGAATATTGACGTATTTACTGACACAACAAATTGGGGATTGCAGCAACTAAACAAGTGAGACAAAAAGCTTTTAAAATTAAGATCTAGTGAGATTAAACAAAACTGGAAACACATGTAATACAGTATTTCCTTGTGCTGGCAGAAAAATCAGTCTTCAGTGACAGCAGAAAAGTATCCACAGAAATGAAGCAGCAATGATAGAGAGATAGTGGATCTCCAGGAGAGGTCACTATGTTATGACAACATCTAAAAAATTAAAGTACACACACTGCCGACAGTGCTTCAAAGAAAAAGAACAGTCGGGCTGGGAGCACATAATTTAGGAACAGAAACAAGTTGGTTACATATGCCATGCAGTGAGCAAATAAGAATACAAGTACCAGAGACATGTTGAAGAGCTGTGATCAGTGTACAAACAAGGAATTCATGCAGAAAGAAAAAGAAAAAAGAAAAAAGGAAACACAGAGTATCATTCTGAGTACTGCAGTAAAGAAGAAATGTGTTATGTGCTGCTGGTTTTATTTTTTCCCCCCACAGGAATCCATGCAAACTACTTTGCTACTATTAATGACTATATAGACTTCCGGCAGCTAAATGGACTGCCACACATTACAACAATAGCAATCAGAGAGTAAGCAAAGAGGTATTTCAGCAGACATGGCATACCCAAAAAGCAAAATAGTTTGGTTTTTTTTTCAGAAATTATCCGTGAAAATTACTATCTCCATCAAATCTAATGGGGACACTGTTAAAATTGCTAAAATTCTTTCAAAGGTGCAGAAATTACTCACTAAGCTATTCCACAGAAAATAAATGTCCCAGAGGTGTGATATCTGAAAAAAAGTGGCCCAGATTAAACTGTTCTCTTCAGAGAAATTTTATCCTGGGAAAAAAAACATCCCAGGTATCAAACAGACAAAATTTTGTTCAGAAACATAAGAGTGGATGGCCTTTTTCCCTGGAAGCACAGATAAAACTCAAACATACAATCAAAACAAGAGCAGAAGAAAGAAGCCCATTGCATTTGTAAGTACAACATGAGAGAAACTTTGCCACTTTTTTTTCTGTATGTCAGCCAAAATAGGTTTTATGGGACTATTACCCAATGTTATATATGCAAACAGATTATCCTCTTTGTGTTTTATTTTATTACAAATAATTGTGCCCCCCCCCAAATAAAACCCAAAACAAAACAAAAACAAACAAACAAAACAAAACAAAACAAAAACAATAAACCAACCAAAAAACCAAACCAAACCAAACCAAAAAAACCCATAGTGTGTAGCAGGACTATTTATATAAAAATTGCACTCTAATTCTAGACAACAATACTGAGTATTTGGGTGTTAGGTGGATATGACTGAATAAAACCTAAATATTGCAGTATTTTACTTAGCATGATATGATGCTGAACCAATACACATACCGGAAGTGTAGATAATGCCAGTCAAATGCTTTGAGAGGACAAAGGATAACACTGGAGTTCCTGGATAAAGGTAGACATTGGAGATTTAAGGCCTAAAATATACCTGTCTTCTGCAAGAATAAACATCTGAGAATGGGATTCTAAATCAGCATTTCATGTCCAGCAGAGAAAACATTAAATTCTATTTTGGTAATTGGAAAAACACTTACCAGTTAGTAGTAAAAAACTGAGGGGTTTAAATTATAAAAATCAAGTGTCTCTGTGAGCTTCTTCTAGATAACGGATGAGACTTTGAAGAGGAACAATCTTTGAATGTTGGACCTTATGATCTTTAAGTTTCCTTCCAACTCAAACCATTCTATGATTCTAAAATGCTAAAGCTATCACTTTTACTGGTCTAAAACTTGCCTGGGATTGTAAGGACACACAGTGCTTCTCAGTGACACAGGCATCTGTCACACATAAAATCAGTTTATTCTTTGCTGTCAGGCTGAAAGCAAGACGAGGAAGAAAACAGAAAAACTCTGAGCCATACTCATAAACTGTAAAGTTCTAAACCACAGCATGTGTATGGTTCTATCACCAAACATTTGGAAAGTTTCAAAAGGAATAAAATCTGGAAAATCAGATTGGTAGCTAGGCAAAGTTGACAGCTTACTAGCACTAACTTTTCCAGTTCATCAAGGTCTCAGCTTTAGACTGCAATAGTACAAAGGTGCTATAGTTGAAGAAACTGAACAACAGGGAATAAAGATAGTTAGTAGGCAATCTGGCCCTGTAGTCATCTGAAAAATAAATATAGTTACAGTGCCTTCCCTATATGACCTTTTCATTTAAAAAAATACACACTGACAAATGCCACTGGAAAAAAATATGAAATTGGATGAGGACAAGATGTTTAATAGTGAAGTAGGAAGTTCATTTATATCACATGCTTGATTGTAGGGTTAGATGTTTTTTGCAGGGCGCCACATCAGAGCTGGTTTTACCAAGTTAAATATTTCCACTAAAGGCTATTTTGGATTTTATCAAATGGATGTGGAGTTGATTGCAAAACAGAAGGCTTCATTTTCTTCAGAGAGAAAATCTGAAAAAGGGATCAGGGATTACAGAGAGTTGACAGGAAATATTTGATAAGCAGCAGACTTAAGGAACTGTTATGTGTCCATTTTTGAAATCCCTTTCTTTCCTGCTGTGCAAAAACAAGAGCATTACTTGGCTATGTGTGAACCACAGAATCTGAAACATCTGGAGGGCAGTTAGACAAAAGGAAGGACAAAGAAGGAAGCATTTATGTATTCTTGTACCCTCAACAAAATGGATATTTTTCTGCAATGTGTGCTCCATAAGCTCTTGGGTATGCTGCAGTATGGGGAAAGGGGCTGGAGTCTGTCTAAATGTCTCTGCTAAGGACAGACACAGCTTCAGCAAAGGGGCCTTGTATATTTTTAGCAACAGAATGAATAAATTAAAGGTGTCATAGAGAAATATGATTGACTTGGATTCACAGGTTTGTAACAAAGACAAGAGAGATGAAAAACTGGGAGAAAGCAGGTACCAGGAAATGCCCATTAAAGCTGTTTTCAATTTGCTTGAAATGGGAAATATCCGTGCAATGAAAGTCCACACCAGTCAGAGCTCCTTGGATCATGAGTCTCCACAGGAATTCAGCCTGCCCTGAAGCTGGGCATCCCAAAGGGACACTTGGTCTTCTATGGGATGCATCAGGGTTTTGAAAATGTTCCCATGGTAAAAAAAGAACAGTTAAGGCCACCATGAGAGTATGAGGGAGCACCAGGTAATTGATTTTTAAGTGCTTACCTGGATTTCCTTTTCCCAGACCCCATCAGACAGTTCCCTGTAGTGGTAAAAATAGGTGATTTGCTTCCTCCTCCTCCTCCTCCTCCTCCTCCTCCTCCTCCTCCTCCTCCTCCTCCTCCTCCTCCTCCTCCTCCTCCTCCTCCTCCTCCTCCTCCTCCTCCTCCTCCTCCTCCTCCTCCTCCTCCTCCTCCTCCTCCTCCTCCTCCTCCTCCTCCTCCTCCTCCTCCTCCTCCTCCTCCTCCTCCTCCTCCTCCTCCTCCTCCTCCTCCTCCTCCTCCTCCTCCTCCGCCTTCACCACAGAGAACATCCTCCGGTGAGAAATTATTAGACTTCCCCGCCCATTTTTGACCTTTTTGTACCCATTCATTAGTGCTGCTAATCAAAGGGGTGGCAGTAGGTTGTAGTGAAGAGCAGAGGAAAGGAAATGTGCTTTAAGTGGTGAGGTTTAACCCTTGTGGACTGCTGCAGAGAGAAAACTCACAGGAGAGAGCCTCCTCTGTTAGTTTCTCTTGCACCACCTTTGCTGTGGCTCTGTTGCATGAAGACTCTGCTTGTCACTCATTCACCACTGAGAAAAATCCTGAAGCACAGCAGGAACGATTTGGAGGTGGCCACCAGCACAGCAGGAGCAGCTGATGGATCAGTCAGCACAGAGCAGCAGGAAGGATTAACACTTTGTGAGAGCAATAGGGAAGGATGTTCACCTTGTGCTGAGTTGAGAAAGGCATATAAGACTCTTCAACAGAACATTTCTTGCTGAGGCAGGAACAAAGATTCAAACAAAAACAAACTGTATCCTACAAACTGTGTTTACAAGCTATGAACAGGCACGAAGAGAGAGGGAGAATAGCTTCTGTCTGGACAGAAATGTTTCGCTTTCATGTTTCTGGGTGTGAGCTCAAAGTGGGGTTTCCTCATCCCCTAAAAAGTGGACAAATGACTCATTTTTGGCGCTATGTGTATTTGCCTTGAGTCGTTTTCTGATGACAGAGTGACAGTAGGAGAGCCAGGGAGAGAAATGGTGCCCTGAACACCATGCTGGACTACTGCTTGCAACCATCTGTCTGGCTTCACTGCTGAGCTGGAGACCTGGGATAGCTATGTCACCAGCTGCTACTGCCAGTTTATGTACCATGTCATTGAACCCTGCTTGGAACAAGTCTAATTGACATGCTGCTTAAAACCAGTGGTAGCAGCAGATTTCTCCCCATTTGTGCAGGGCTTTAGAGACAGCAGGAGTGCTCGCCCAACACAGGTGTCTTGTAACTCTCCCAGTGTCACAGCTTGGTGCTAGAATGAGGAGCTGTAAGCCCATTGTTCAGGGGCCTTTCCAGCTAGGGGCAACGGGTCAATTATTTGTCCTACAGCCAGCAGGGCACAGCGGAAGAGATGACAGTAGACCTTCATGTCCCATGAAGTGGCTGTTGGGCTTGACATAAGACAGCTGCCAAGTAAAAGCAGCACTTAAAATACTTGGGCATAAAGAGTGAAAGGACAAGTACTTTCTACTCAGGCTATAGAACATTATTTTTTATTTGATTTCAACAAGGCAACCGCCTTGTCGAAGTGCTCTTTTTATCAGCTCAAAGAAAACAATTCAACATATGTTCACTATTAAGAATTTCAAATCAGTGTCTCTGGGTATTTCCAGTGAGGAATTTTAGCAAGCATGAAAAACAAGAACTTGTATGCATGATATTCCTAAAGTTTAAAATAAAGCAAAAAAACCCTCAAATGTCTCTGGCAAGACATCTTCATTGGACACTCTACTACTTTAAAAACATTGTAGACTGAGCTATACATAAACTAGAATGGGGGGAGGGGCAAAAGATTTTACTTTTCTTTTTACATACTTCATTTAATATATGTTACAATGATGTTTTCTGTATTTTAAGAAGCCCGTGAAGAGACTCAGATGCTGTCTACACAATAGTACAAGACCATGAGAGCAGGACGAGGAAATAGAGAATACTTTCTTTTTCAGCTTTTGTGAATCAAAAGCATCTTGAACAAATGGCATGGCCATTGAAGGAACCAAAACCACACAGGGGACATCTCTTGTAGTTGCATATAAAATAAATGAATGGATGAACAAGCCTTTGAGTCCAACATTCTTGCTTCCTCATATCTTTCCCTATGTCATTAGCCAAGGAGACTCAGCAGGAAACAGGCCTATAGGATTAAGTGCTCATCAGCACTTATCAAAATACAAAAATCAATTTGCACTGGCTTTGGTGGAGGGTTGGAGATTAAACACTAATGGACCAGACCCACACATAGCACATGGCACCTAGATGTGATGTACTGCCATGATGACAAACTTCTATCAAAAATGGTTTAGTGGATCAGCCAAAACAGAATTACACTGTAGCTTTGAAAACCACATTAGTTATTTTCCTCACATATATCTCAGAATCAGGTGAGTGCTTTAGATGTGATGAAAATTTGCAAGAATAGTTCAAAAGTGCAAACATTCTTTGTTTCCTGCTCCACTAAACGTTTGGTGCTTTCTTCCAAAATATGGCCTATGCAAAGGGTTGCACCTGAACAATTACGTAAATGGAACTGGGAAAACTTAAACTTGGGCAAAATTAAATATGCACCTGTCAATTTGCTTATTGTGATACTTCATAGACATTAACACTGGAGAACTGTTACCTCTGAATCTGATGTAATGCAAATCACATCCTGACTCGAAGATTTGTTTCCTTACTTATGTAATATCCTCTATTGAAATGGGCAAAAAATTCTTATTTCCATGACCTGGAGACAGCTTTAATGAAGGAATGGCTCAGCAGCCTGGGACTGGCCTGGAAAGCAACTTTAAAATAGGTATTCATTCTTAACTTGAAGTCTCTAATCCATTACAAATTTAGCTTTTTGAAAGCTTGATTGATAAGCTGATTAGTTATATTAAAGGTTGAGAAGCTGTATATTTTATTTAAATTTGCATTTTTCTAACCTCAGTTTCCAGATGCCACATTTTATTATACCACCATCATCTAGATTAAAGAGTCTCAAAATGACATACATCTCTGCCTTTTGTAGACTTCTACTGATGACGATTTATTTATCCATTAATATTCCCTTTTATGGGCTAAAAAAGTAAACTCTTTTAATCTCTCATTTTAAGGCATGTTTTCCAGAAGTCTTTCTTTCTGTTTTTCATACCTTCTTCAATATTCCAACATTACTTTGTGAACCAACACCTAAATCAAACACAGCACCTAAGAAGTAACCTTTGGAGTAACCTACATACAGGTTTCATCACCACCTCAGAACAAAATCATTTTAACTGCTTCTGTTTTTCTTCTTGGCTCCTTGTCTGTAGTCCCCTTGAATGATCAGAGTGTCTGGGCAAATTTTCAAACCTTAGTCACTCAGAGGATTCAGGCTGTGATGTTTCTTAAAATGTTTACTAGAAGAAAACATCTTAATCTGAACTTGATTTAACATTAAATGTTGGTCATTAATCTTACAAAAAAGAGACACAGGATGTTACAACTAAGCCTAAAAGTGAACAGAGCCAATAATAACATGACGACTACACAAACATATACTGAACTTAGACATTCTTACATTGCATTTCATAGATTTTTGAAAAATTGTTCCCATTTAAAAATGACTGATTCTGCTTTAGAGATGCATGGACGTACATCTTAGAAATAAATACAGGAGATTATTTTGTCAAAAATGTGAATAAGCCTTTTTGCAAATAAGAAACATACATAGAAATGGTTGAATACAGTCACATGTGTCTAATCGAATTCAAGAACTAGGCAGACACAAATGTGAGGTTTTATGTGATTACACATTGCATAGTCTCTGCTACAGCAAATGATATTTGTACTGACATAAAGAAACTCAAAACCAGTAAATTTTCCAGAATAAAGAGGAGAAAATAAAACAGTAACCAAGAAAAAACTTTTCACTGCAGTATGCTGCATCTCTTTTTGCCTCAAGAATAAAAAAATCTTTTTACAGACTCACAGCAGCTCTCTCCAGGCAGGCTACAGGGTCCTTATTTATAACATTCATATTAGTATAAGGCAGTCTGTCCCGTCAAATATATATCTATGTATCTATATCTATATCTATATCTATATCTATATCTATATATATATATCTTCTTTGCACTTTTTAAAATCTGCAATCATCCCCTTAAGTGATGTGTTTCTGTATTTGGGAGATTTGAGAGAAACCTTTATAGGCAAATCTGACCAATTTATTTTACATTAATTAGGCTAATTCAGTAAAGAAATGCTTTAGGAACCATCCTGATTGTTAGAGAACGATCATTTGGAAGATGTATATACTGAGACACACTCACCACATCTGACTTACAGTCTCAGTTCAAAAAGCACCACTGAGATCAGCCAGGAAAGTACATGTGCACAGAAAGGCAAAGCAGAATAATTCTTTTAAAAATAATAAATTCTAATAAACCTGGGGAGAAAATACAGATGTCATGTCAGTCTGCAAGTGAACTTTCAGTGAATCATTAGATGGTACTAATTTGTTGAAGTCAGGAGTCAATGAAGATGATGAAGTCATGGGAGAAATGTGCTCCAATGGTTACATCATTGATTACTTCATTTTAATGTCCATGAACCAAAACTATCAGGCTGTCCCAGCATTCATGCAGGACTCTTCATGAAGCAATCAATAGCCAGCGCCAAGGATGCCACTGGCCTTGAGATCTGTTCTTTGCTAACTTTTACCTGTCACTCATAATTTCCTACATATTTTTTCCAAACAGTGACAGGAACATAAGGATGAGAGGAATTTATATCCCCTAAATGTAGGCTGTTAAACAAGCCAGGAAAAAAAGGGATTCAGCTTCTAATAGATAACAGTTCCTTAGATATGCTTCCATCTCAAAATACTATTTGTACAGAGAGCAAACATGCTGATGATGTGGTAAGCCAGTTGGCCCTAAAGAGGAAATTACATTATTTCCAAAACACTGAATCACTTGGATATGGTTTTCATACTGAAAAGAAGAAATATTTTTTTAATGCAATTGGCACTCAAGAAAACAGTTTTAGAATGGTGTGTCCTTGCCAGTTTTTGTAAACATCTGTGCCAGGTCAACCTGTGAGGGTGAGGAGGACACTTTGGGGTTGGAGAGAGGAGAAGGCACACGCCAGTATGAGTTACCAGTGCAAGGATGGCCTTCAACCAACTCCCATTATGTCAGCCCAGGAGTCCTGATGTTAAGGATTAGTTCTTCTTTGCATGACCTGAGTTTATAATATCACATCTGACAAAAATCACAAGATGCTGCTACGTCTCTCAGCTCTAACTGGTATTGATCTACGTGAAGGTTTCTGGTACATGTCAGTTAAGACAAAGTCCCACACAGAAACCAGTTGTGAATACAAGATGTTCCCAGTTACAGTGAAATGCTAATATTGATTGTGAAACACCTACACTTTCAGGAAGTGCATGGGCCAGGATTTCTTACAGTTGAGTGAAGAACACTTACTGGAGTGTATCTCAAACTACAGCTATTCTATGGGAATAGCTGTGACCTGTCACCCTCTATGACAATACCCTATCTATTGCAACACCTCTAAAGTAAGGGAGACTGCAGGGGTTTGTTTAATTTCTGTGATCCACCATATTTCCTGCAGCAAGTTTATTTCTCTCTCTTGAAATAGCATTCACAAACCTTTTATGAAATAAGCTGTGCAAAGTATGCTCTTTCATTGTGGGGAAAAAAATCTTTAAAGCTTGTCACATTGTCATATGATAGCACAGATGTCCTACAGCCATTACTTCATACAAGTCATCAGAGCAATGCTAAGCTTCTTAGAAGCTTTTCTATATGTGCATGCTATCTATATGCAAAAAAAAAAAAAAAAGAAAAAAAGAAAAAAAATGGGTCTAGGATGGCTGATAAGTCATTTGATTTATAAACTAAAAGAGGAATGTCCAGAACTGCACATTGTCCACTGTTGGGTTACTATTTTTTTTTTCTGATCATTCTGAGATAATCTGCTGACACACTGCCAGGAAAACAACATGCTATGTTCTCGGATTGCTTGGGGTTAAGATAACTGATGACATCACATGGATTTGTAACAAACTTGAGTTTGAAATTTTGTGATGCATGAGTTTCTTAAAGAAATTATCAGGCCTTGAAAAATACTTAGGTCATCGGGGTGACAAAAAGGTAGCCTGAAAAATGGCATGGAGATTTGACACAGTAGCAGGCGGATGTGCTGTTGGCAGCCAGTACTGCCACTCACATAGTTGACTGCATGGCACTTCTTGTGTGGTGGATTCCAGTGGATGTGATTATTTTCACCACCACAGGAGAATGACATCGTTACCTGGCTGTTACCAAAGGCACTGTGTGTCCACTTCCCAGGAAGTCCCCTTTTCCACAGAGTGCTCAGGGAACCACCAGCAGTCAGTCTTCCATTCTGTCATATGGTAAGTGTTGGCAGAGAGTGCCCTGATGAATCACAAACTCTAAATTGCTCATGATTTAAAACAGCTCATGATTTAAAATTGTAAGAGGCTGCTTAGATTTAGGGACAATACTGGCTATTAATTGAAAAAAGAAATTGCGCTGGTTGTGATGCACAGAACAAGAGAGAAACTTCTATACGCACCATGGCGGAAGCACAAACCACTTATCAGAAACTGAGAAAACAACAAAGCTGTCCATCCTTGCCCAGATATTGAGGTAAACTTCTGGTTATACTAGTGCAGTGCTTCCTTGCCTCCCCACACCTACTTTCCCCTTTTCAACAACATTCTACTGCCTGACCTGGAAGACTATGAAATCTGTTGACCACCTTCCACCATCTGTATGAAGGGAGGCCCAAGCAACTGTACCTCCTTAAAAACCTCACCCTGATCCTGTCCCTAAGCACTCCTTTTCTGTGCCCTGAATGAAGCAAAAAAACCAAGCAAATTCACAATTAAGTTTACGAAGTTAACATTGTAACACACTACCAAAAAAGGTTGAGCTAACCTTGGGCAGGCAGCTTTAATCCCATGATTTCTTAACTTTTGTATACGTAACTCCTTAGAATTTTTATTCTTTTAATACTTTTAAGCAATTTGGCATACAGAGGCATATCAAGTATGAACTTCTGCAAAAGAGATAGCCATGTGGCCACTTCTCCTGCCAGCCTTAACCAGCAGCAGAAGGGGAGAGATGTGCTCCCTTCCTGCCAGAAGAGGATTGTGGCCAACATGCTCAGTGAATAACACACTCCAGTGACACAGCTCCTGAACCTCTGTCCCTCTCACCCCAGCCTGAACCAAGCTTGCATGTCACTACATGCTTGAAAACCCACTCAGTAATAAAATTGTTTCTATTGTGTCTCTTGCACACATTTGCAGGATTGCTTTTCAGATTATCCCATTCAAGTCTCAGTATTCCTTTGTACTTTATAAGATAGGCAAGCATAGGCTCAGCCTGCCTGTCATACATGTGTAAATACCGCCTTGTGTTTGCACTCAGAGCACAAGGGTGCAGCCTGTGTGCATCCATCACATCCTGACTCACATCCAGGGCTATAAAATGCTACTTGAAAAAAATGATAGTTCTCTGCTTTTTGAAGGATGGGCTTTAGTTGAGACAGACAGACAGAGCCCTAGGGGTGCGTTCTGTGCATTTCCTGCTGGACTATGCAGCTGTAAAGATCAGTCACATTATACGCCTAACCAACTTGACAGAACCTCTTTAACTAAATCTGCAAATGAAGGAAGCCCCTGGTGGGAAGGAAGGGCCACTGTGGCTTAATTAAGTGTTAATGAAAAGCCTGGGCCTTTCCAGTACTAGAACAGAACAACTTAAAGTAATACAACCAGTTGAGGATCACTCAAGGAAAACAAGTAGGTTTGAAGCCACCTTTGCAGAAATTATATTTCTCTTCCTTTTAGGGATTCTGGTGTGCCCAAAAAGCTTCCAAAATACGAGATGTAAGGTACAATTTTAGCCAACCATTGCAAATTACCCTCTTATCCAACCCTGCTGTTCCCCTCTCTCCACATCAATGTACTAGCCATGCCTACAGAGTTTCAAACCTAGAAATTATCATCTCCTGTAAAATACATTGTAAAGTGCAGAAGTCACTTAAGTCTACCATCTGAATCCCTTTTAACAATGCCTTGAGAGATGGCCTCAATTCAGCCAGTTAATTTCTAGCTATCAAGCAATGGTTAGATGTGGTAAAGCCCTCAGTTACAAGGGACATGCCTGCTAGTCTCAGGTACTGACCTGCTGAGAGACTGAGAGATCAGTTTCTCTGTCTTTCCACAGTAGTCAAGTAATCAGCAGCATTCACTGATCTACTGTGATGAAAGAAATGGGGAGAGAAAACAAACCAGTGGTGACAAACTTCTATGCTGCTGGCAAAGGTTCACTACAGGCGTATAATGAACATGTCCATGGATGTTCAGGCACCAGCAGTAATTTTCCCATGAGCTAGCTCTTCATTAATAGTCTCCAAATTTTCCACACTGTGGAACAATGATAGGAGTAGAAGTGGAAAAGTCCATTGTTTTAATAGTCTGTTAGACTATTAAAGAAGGCATACTCCTGCTGTATTCAGAAATTCTGTACTACTTTTAAACGCATCACTGTTCTAAGTGACTCAAGAACTGGCTTTCACCATCTCTTGTAGATGGAGTTCCACAGCTAATAAATGTCACTGAAGATATTTTTTCCCTTTTTAGACCACCTATGTTTAGGCTTCTTCATTCTTATCTCATTAGTCAAACCATAATACTTTACCCTCTTTGGTGTTTGATGCTGGAATTACATGTGGATTGCTTACATAGATTTATAGAGTCTAGAAGAGAACTCTGTGATGATTTAGTTTGGCTTTCTATGTAATATAGACAAAAATATCAAGCAATTGCTCCATCTCAGCCATTAATTTTTGGCAGAATCAAAGCATAACTTTTAAAAAGACAATGAGTCCCCATTAAGAGACTTCAAGTGGCAAATAATTTATGATGTCCCTGGGTAAAGAGCTACAACAGATCATTATTCTTATGGTTGCAATTTTAATTCTGAGTTTTAGTGACCTGAACGCTGAGTCACCAACACTTACTAAAATTTTACGATTAAAGAATTCTCTGTTTTCAACTCTGCTTGAGTAACACGTTAATTTTCATTTAGCTTATACCAACTGTGAGTTTTATACTGTCTGCTGCATGGTATTCCAGTCGTCAGAGAAACAGACATCTCTAGATTACTCAGAACTACCCAGCAAACATCACTCATGACTGGCAGGGATCTTCTCCCCACACCTTAAGAGATCAGTTTTTGTGCCTGCAGTCTTTCCCGCCTCCCGTCTTTCCATCTGTGCTGGTTTTACCCTGGGGGGAGAGCACACTAGGAAGTTTTTCTCCATGAGAACTTCCTCTGTGGATCGATGGCACCAGTTGAAGGCTGGTTTAGTTGTTGACAGCCTGAGAAACCAATTGGAAAAGTCGGTTCGCTCCGTGAATCACATTTGAAGCAAGTAAACGCTGGGGAAAGGTCTCTTTTACACAAGGTAACGCCGACCTGGCCCGGGCTCTTTTCCAATGCAGCCCGGGCCAGGCAGGGCTGGGCTCTGGAGGCTGCCGGGCCCCGTTTCCAACCAGGGGCCCCAGTGGTCAGGAGGAGCAGAGCCCATTGCTGGGATTCTCGCCTTTCCCCGGTGTGTGGCCCTGCCCTGCCCCGGCTCGGAGCAGCCCTGGGGTGGCCGAGCCCGCCCGGCCGCCCTCACGGGCTGGGGGGAGGCAGCCGGGCCCGGTTCGGGAGAGCCCCCAGGGCTTTGTGTGCTGGGCAGGGCAGAGGGAGAACCCCCGGGCTGCGGCTGGAGCTGGGGGCGGGCAGCGCCAGGGGAAAGCCATGGAGACACAGCCTTGGCACCCATTTCTCCTCTGCATGGACTATGCAGTTCTCGTCCTGCCCCTCCAGCGTGGCCTGGGCACCCTGAGATCCTGACACAGCTCCGGCATGGCCTGGCACAGCCCCTGAAACTTCTGTGTGAGATTTTAACTTTTTTCCCAATGCTCAGATAAGACTTACAGACTTTCATCATTCCTTGGGTGAGAGGGAGAAGAACAGAAAGGATACACCAAAGCCAATGAAGCAAAAGCTAAGTTTCTAGATGGAAGGAGAATGAGGGGATGCCATGAAGGTTGGCTGAAAAATCTTTCTGTAGGTAATAGGGGTGGATAGGGCTGTACTGTACTACACTAAAGAATTCCTTTAAACCATGGAGAAAGACATGGGGGGGGTGGTGAGGTGTAAAGTGTTTGGAAGATCCTTTGCCCCGAGGGAAAAAGGGGGATCTCTGTTCCTGGGAATGAAGTGTGAACAGAGAGAAGAGAGCTGAAGAGAACTTTCTCCTTTGAGTAGCTCATCCTTAAGAGTAATACCCCATGACTTTGACATGGCCCACAAGCACAGCTCTGAGAAGGCTGTGAAGATGAGAGGAAATTCATGACAGCAGATCACCCGCGGCTGTTAATCACAAAAAAGTGGAGTAAAGAGAGAACTGGCGACTTCCTCTCTTGGTAAAAGATCCTTATAGCTAAACAAAAAGAAACTCCTCTCCCTAAAGTAAACTGAAATATAATATTTAAGTAAGGAATTGACAAGTAAGGAATTGACTGAAGTGTCCCTGTATGCTGTTAAGCTGTAACAGAGGGGTAAAGAGGAACTGGTCTGAAAATCTGTTCTGAATTTATTATTATTATTCTTTGTGTTGTTAATAAAGTTTTTTTTTTCTTTATTCCTTTTTTAAGTTTTAGGCCTGCTTTACTTTTGCTCCTAATCCTATTTCACAGCAAAAAGTAAATATATTACAATTAGCAAATCTTAAACCCTTACACCATCAAAATGGCCAAAAGAAAAACAAAATTGTGAATGAGTAATTGTAACCAATTTTTCTGTTCTACTTTTGTGACACTTTTCATTCAGAAGATCCAAATTGTCTGTCCCAACGAAAACAATTAGATGCAGAGCTCACTTTCATGAAGAGAGGGAGCTGGAAAGGAACGGTCTTATGCATTTATGCACCAGTTCAAAAAGGAGGAGAGGGCAACCCTTTTCCCCAGAACACTATTGTTACTAAGTTAAATTGTTTTTATAGAAACTTACATAGGCCTTTTCAGACTAACACCAACTCTTGAGTAAATAAAATCCTGTTTTTTAAGGATTCTTCCCAAAAGCCTTTTCACATGCAGAACAGAAGGGAATTTATCCTAAGCACCCAAAAAAGCTTTGACAATAGAAATAATAATAATCTTCCACTGTGGTTTACACATTCAGCCGTGTTGGACATGCATTTCTGTACCAGCATAAACTGAGGCTCCACTTTATTTTTACCTTTGAATTATTGCCTCAGCTGTCAATGCAGTCACACTTCATGCTTATTTTCGTATAGATTATTTTCTTCTAGTAAAGAACTAGGTTACACCAATCAAAAGAGGTGTGGATTCACTCACCACAGTTGACTCCCCAAAGTACCACCTTTAATCTGTGCTGGCCTGGATCACATTGTGCATTAACGGCCATGCACTGACAGAGTCACCTCCTCCATCCATCCCGTCCAACTATTAGAACCCCATCTTCCACAGGAGAGAATGGATACAAGTGAGAGATTGGATGCAGTGTTTAACTAAAGCAACAGGACACTAATCTCAAAGTAAGGGGCTTGCATAATATATCCACTGTTCACAAAGGGAGCTGGTCAAAGTATAGAGATTGTTTGTAGCTAGCCTCCTAGGCTGATTCAACCTCTGTTTTAAGATAAACAGAGAGTGAAGGACACCATGATGTTCAGAAGAACATCAATGCAAAATCACAGAATTCAGACCAGAGAGCAGTGAGGTCATTTGGAGCTCCTCCGTCTCCTACAGAGAATTTTTTTAGATTTTATTGTATGGCCTTGCTGCCCTTTGGCACAGCTATTCTGTGACTCTGGTTTGACCAAGACATACCAGTTGAGAAAGGTCTAGTACAAAAGATTACTTGCAAAGGGAGCAAAAGGTTTTCTGATACTACAGTAGCATGATACCTGACTAAAACTGAGATCAAACAATGAGTGCAAGCCACTTTTCCATGTCTGACTGAGCAAGTGAGGAAAAATACTCCAGTATGGGTCAACATGACCATTTTCTGTAGTGCAACACTTCCAGCATCAGGTAGTATCAGGAGCTGTGTACAGCACACTGCCAGGTACTGACTGCAGCACCTGCCATCTCCCTTGGACATGAGACAAAATCCAAACACGGAGCCACCTCAGTTCTACAGAGGTAAGAATTAATGAGTTAGCATTTCATGATTTCATATCAGACAAAAGAAATTATATGTAAGACCTACAGAAAATCTCATCTGATAGCTGAGCTGATTAAAACAAAGCTTTGCTGCAAGGTGATGTCTACTCTGTCCTGTTTCAGTATTTCTGCAGGTCTTAAAGAACTATTTAAGTGAAATAAAAATAAATTTTCATAAAGAAATAGTTTATTGACCAAACTTGCCAAGGCTGCATCTCCCCAAATCTCAGGAGAAGAACTGGCTGTACGAAATCAGCTATACTGAGAAAGGTCTCTCTCTTCATGCCTTCAACACCTACAAATTTTCCAAGGCCTCCTGGGCTGCCCTCAAGCTTACAGCATTTCTGCAGTTAAAATAGGCCAGTAGGCCTATAGTCAGCTTTACAAAAGGAAAGTGGAGGATTTCTTTACAGCTTATAGGAAAGAAGACTGGCTTAGAGGTTTAGGGAAAGATAGAGTAGTAGGTACAGAGTAGAAGCAGTGTAGCAGAAGAGAGATTGGGTGGATTTACAAAAAAAGATGTCCTGGTTGCCCTCCGTGCCTAGAATTAGTTAAGCTTTGGCAAGTGACAAAAACACAAGTCTTTCCACCAAACAAGAAAAGGATTATTTTCTTCTTCTTTTTTTTTTTTTTTGGTGTTAAACACCTTGTTAATTTTTCAGCGATTAACAGCCGTTTAGCACATGGAGAGTGTGGTGGGCAACTTTTGTAGACGGATGAATTAAGGCTAAGAATGCACACTTAGATGAAAATCAAAGCTGTCTGTTTTATTGGAAAGGCATCTGCAAATGAGAACGGAGGAAATTGGTATCTCATTAAAAATGGGAAAGAGAGCAACAGCAAGGGGGGGGATGGAACTGAAATCTCATTAAAATAACAGGAGAGTATGTCCTAATTATATGTTTCCAATTGCTAACAAGAGGATATTTGTTACAGGTTCAGAGTGTTTTTCCTCCAGCCAAAACAAACAATATTAATGGCATTATTCTGTCTCGTGGTGCAGTAGCAGTGATGGAATCTTTTGCAAAATAAACACTTCAAGGCTGAAGATCAGCAAAGTTAATGCAAGCAAAAAAAGGTCAATTACTTTTTATCTTAATGAGTTGGAGTCTTGTGGCCTGACCTCTCTACCCCACTGCACGTGAAGAGGCAGGTGGGGCTTAAAAAGAGGCAGTTCAGCTTAGTAATGAAAAGTCCACAGGGCAGCAGAGGCATCCCTGCCGTGAACTACGAAGTTAAGAGCTCCTTACAGCCAGACCAGGTGCCTCTCTCTGTGCTGGAAAACACGGAGACTCATCACTCACCTATGAACTCAGAGATAAGGCATCCTGTTTAGCAACCTGTGATATTTTGTCCTGTTTCTTCCACTGGCTGATTCAATTGCTTTGCAAATGTAGCCTTGCCTCCAATTACTTATGTGTAGACTGACAGTAAAAATGCTTTCCTCGATTGTTTCAAGACCACAGTAGAAATGAGATGAAAATACAAAATTCTACCACATTGCAGAAGGAAGTCTAGAGCCTGCTATCACTACTGAACAAACTGCAACTGAGCTTGGCTAAAATGCTCCAGAATCTGGCCCTCAAACAGCCACAGTATAGTTTGTGAAACACATTACAGGTCATAGTAGGGCTGACTTGCATCATTATGTTCAGAGAAATTCTATGCATTTGTTGTGGAAACCATGGAATGCCCTGGTCAGAGTGGACAAGTCTGTCTTGCCCATGCAAATGCAGTGTTAACCTGGGTCAGACAACTTTCTTTTCGAGTTCCTTTTTTCCCTTCTCCACTTTTTTCTTTTTCACAAGTGATTCCTCTGATAATCCTGCATGCTGGTATTACCAGCAATGCACAAGTGTGTCTAAAACCTTGACGACAGTAATTAATGTATTCCATCAGCACCCATGTCTCACAGCCAGCTGTTTTGTTGTGAAATCTGCCAAGCCCTAGAGGCTGAAGACTGTGCCCCCTGCTTTCACTCCATACAAAGTCTGGTGTGACTTTCACTTAATGATTAGTGGCTTTATTCAATCCATCAGCACAGGGCAGGGGTTACACTGCTCTCAGGGGCATCCAGCAAAACCTGATCTGATAGAAAGCACTCTACTAGAAGAGAAGCGCCTATCAGTAGAGTAGCTGCAGGTGGAGATATGAAACAGAAAGGACAGGAGGCCTTTTAGGGAGAGAAATACCACTTCTGTTCTGCTTAGTTATCAGAGCATAAAATAGGATGGCTGAGGAAGAAAAATCTTGGCTGTCAGAGTAGGCAGATAAGATAGGAGCTATTCTCACAAGGACCACCAGACTGTGCATCTGGGATTCTTGTCTTACTCTGTTCCAAGCTTTATCTTAAAAACCTTCTAAGAAACCTGTTTTGTACTGTCAAGCCCCCATAATTTCCCTGTATGGAAAAACTCTTGTTCATGGCACACAAAATAGGAAGAGAGTGTTTTTATACTCTGTCCTATTGGAAAACAAATTGGAGAGATATTGAAGAAATGGAAAACCTCCTTTGGACTTACTGATTAATAAGTTTATGAACCACTAAAATTACTCCTGTCCTCTGATTCACAGCAAGAATGCGCATGCAAATGAGTTTTCCATTACTATTGTCTCAGTAAAAGCAAAGACAACTCAGGTAAAATGACAGGACTTGAACTTTACCCTTAAAACAGGTAGGTTTTCTCAAATCAGTAGTATCAAGGCAGCAGTATCAAAGCATTCTCAACCAGGAACCTCAAATGTGGCAGACAGGAATGTCCCATAAAGTCCTTGCTTTCTTTGTACCCATTACCCAGCAAAACCTACTGGAGGTTCTCAGTCTGCGTTGGGTACCTTAGGACCCCTTCAAAGCTACCACTTATTCCCTTCCCAGGCTACACTGCAGGCTGCAGTTGTCCTTCCTCGTTCCTGCACTCCATGTCCTTTGTTCGCAGTAGCCTTCTCTAGCTAAACTCTTGCACCTTTTGCCTCCCCTTTTTCCACAGTATGTCTACGTGCTTTATCTTCATATTTCATAACTCTGCTCTTAATTCTGTCTCATTCATGAATCAGAATGGATTCTGTTTGATAAACTCTGACTTGTGCAGTGGATGAAGAAGCTGTCCGTCCTTCCACTACAGCTATCTGTCACTCTATGTAGACTTGCAACACCTGAAGTGGTTGGCACTACTCAGCCTTCCAGTTCAGGGCAGTGCCATGCTATCAAATGTTGCCAACAGCAAATGCTTTCTACCCTCAGGAGTTTATGTGTTTTCCTATCCTGTTGTCTTCTTCAAAATATCCTGGACTCTTTATTTAGGAGCTTTGCTTTTTATCTCCCTGGTTGTTTTTTTTGGTTTGGTTTGGTTTGGTTTGGGGTTTGTTTGTTTCTTTCTTTCTTTTGTTTGTTTGTTTGATTTTTTTCCTTAAATTTCCAGGACTCTTTTACCAAATCTTGGGTCTACTTATTCTCTTTTACATAACACATGGCAAAGCTAAATTACTTCCATATAGTCATGGCAGGGGAAAGGGGAAGCAATCACTTCACAGTTTCTAGAAGAAAACCAGACTTGACACTTTGCTGGAAAACAATCAGCAATGCTGCAATGTGCATGTGAAATATTTTTCATGGACTTTCAAAAGTTTGCCAGACTCAAATCCCAAGGCGTGGGCCATGTTGACCAAAGAGGGTGCACCCATTTGATCCACAACCCTTTAGTGGAAAAAGCTCAAATCAGCCTTTACCAGTCATCACTGTAGGTGGCAAATACCTTCAGTAACTAGGTATGATACTTAAATATAGGTAAAGACTCCCTCCTGTGGAGCTTATGAACTCTGCAAAACCCTATCAGAGTTTGAGACTGCTCTGCAGTGGAAGTGGAAACTATTAAACAACATTTGGGACTGCCATTAGCTTTGGAGACAAATCCCTAAAAGTATGCAGGCAGACAGTTTGAGTCAGTGGTGCCTCACTCTAATTCTGTTGGCCTGAAAAAAAAAAGATTCAGTTGTTGCCACATCAGTGGGTAGCTACAAGGTGGCTGTGTGTCACTAAACTATTTTCAAAACAAATAATGATGGCTGTGATGTTGTCACCACATGCCCAATCTCACACTCTGCACTTTTGATGTCATGAGAGGTGTGGGGCCAGGGGCAGCTGGGGGCATTGGTGGCTTGTAGGGGAACTTCTGCCTCTTGTTCATGCTTACAACTACTTGGACATTCACAAATACGGTCTTGTTTAACATTTATAAAGAGCAAAGAGGGCACTTATGAAAGACTCTATGGATGAAAACTGGGGATCTGCATGAAGTCGGAGCTTCAGAAAGCTCAGGTTTTCACACTTCTCAGGTGTCTCAATGAGTGTGCAGGTCCTGCTCCAGCAAAGCCCTTCCTCTGGCATTACCAAGAGACTCACGCTGTCCCCATGGCAAGAAGCCCTGAGGGCCTTGGTCAGTTTTTTGAGAAGAAATATGGAATGCCACAAAGGCCTTGATAGTGGCTGAGGGGAGTAGCTTTTGAAATAGCCACAGCTGGAAGTAAATCAGGACATGACTGTGGGAAGTCCCAAGGGGTGCTCAGTTGAGGAGAGTCCACAACCTGCAGCAAGTGCATTTCAGCAGCCCAAAGGAACCATCTTCTCTAAAACAGCTGACATTGAGGCTCTCCAGAGGCAAATGAGACCTCTGTGCATTACTTTTCTCCCAGAAGACTTGCAGTCAGCTCTACCATACACTTCCCACCCTGCCAAAAATAATGTAAATACGGTCCTTCTGTTTAGTCTGTAGTCAAAGAAATCTCTTATTTTGAACAACTCTGGCCCTAAGGTTTATTTGATGATTGTTTGAACACCTTTACTTTTCTTTCACTTGTGCTGCATTTAATGGCTGGTAGGCAGTGCGTTCTCCTGTATTGGTGCACGGCCTCACTTCTACAGGTCAAACTCCTAGGCGTGGCTTGAGGGATTGCAATGCTACATTTAGGGGAGTCTGAGCTTGAAAGCAAAATGTGCTGAGTACAGACAATGTGTGCAGCTCTGTGAAAATGATGCTTTTACTGCTCTCTTCAGCTTCCTTTTTCATATAGATGATTATGAGCAGCCAGGGGACAAGAGCACTCAGTTTGTAGAAGGCTGTTTTAAAACATGATAATTACTTTTGCTGCAGAGAATTGCTTTAGTGTGATATAGGATTAACTTCACGTTTCAAAGTGCCATCATTTGATTGTAATTGGTTTTTTTTAGTATTCCTTGATTAAAAAGCATCTAAACACATCGTGTGATGGGAAACCTTTTTCACTAGCATAACTAAGAAACATACAATGAGATTGTGGTCAAACTTTCTAAAACATTTTACCTCCAGAGCTAAGACCACGCACTGAAATGGGAGATTATAATAGAAGTCCAGACATAACCTTGATGATAGCTTCTGTTGTTTTGAAAGCTATAATATAGGGTAACTACTTGTACCAGCCCAGCAAATAGAGGATTTCTTTTGTCCCTGACATATACAAAAGATTCCTTTGGGCTAGGAAAATGTCTTTGGGTTCCTTAACTGAATCATCAAAATAAAAGAAAAAAGAGGGGAATAAAATTACAAGAGAAAAAGACTTATTGACTCCATCTAGTTCAATGAGCTCCCAAAATAGCAAGAAAATTCTGCCAAACCTCTAATGCCACAAGGTTCATTCCTTCCCTGATCTGGTGTTTTTCATTCCACACTGGGATAGAAAATTTCTCTAGCCCCTCCTGGAGCTGCACAAATTGTTGGGCATTATCTGCTCTTTCTCTGCTGGGAACACCTCTGGTTATAGAAAAATAAGAGCAACAAAGAACACTTGAGGAAGGGAACAAAAGAGAAAAGAATGGCTATGTGGGAAAGCCCAAAGACAGGACAAGCTGAAGGGATATACAAAATGAGAAGGAAAACACAGGTGAAGGAGGAAAGGGGAAGGTGATGAGAGGAATAGAGGTGGCCCTCAGAATGAAAAGGAGATTATGAAGAGGTATTTTATTTTCCCATCTATCTGTTAGAAGCAGAGAAAGCCATACAACAGCACTCCTCATTTCATTGTGCATTCAGTGGAATTCTCCCATCTGGTTTGACATACCAGCTGAATCTACAATCCAGCCTGAAGCCTCTACAAATATGTCAATCAAAATGACCTGCTGGGAAAGCTGTGAGAAGGCACTCTTTTGTGTTATCCTCACATGCATGTTAGACCCACACAGAAACCCTGCTGTATCTTAGTTTCAATCACAGGACGTTGGAAAGCTCCTGCAGATGTTATTTTTGCCATGCAAGTAAAGGAATATTGTGATGTGACTAAACCATGAAAGATGAGGAAAAGCCATGAAATAGAGTCTGGTGTGTGAGCTAGCAGAGGGGGATCAGTCACACATGGGAGGCTCTGACACAGGACAAGCTCAGCACTCTTGCATGACTCATCCTCGAACCTTGGACACAACCAGCTTTGCAAATACTGCTAGAGAGCCGATGATGAAATTGCTGCAGTCAACCCAGATGTTCCTATAAAGAAGCCCTTCAAGAAACTCCTGAAGCATCAGTGATGGCCAAAGAAAACTTCCCCATTATACCACAGAGCAATTTAAACAAGTTTCATCATCCAGCTGCAGGAACTATCTCAGTGTTATGATCTTTCTTTCGTGCGTTTCAGATGTTCTTGGACCCATAAAGTCAGTTCCCTGATTCAAAAGCAGGTCTAAATCCTTCACCTCACAGAAAGTTTGAGGAATAGCTTCACTGTATTGCAGTTTAAGTTTAGATTTAGTTAAATTCTGAGGACTGTCATTGTCAAGCTGGGCTTTATCCAGATGCTCACAGCTATATTTGCTGGTCCCAGAACTGTCTCTTACCAGTGTTCCCAGTATGTGCAAAAGGTAAATGACAGTTGATTGTGTTTGCACATCACTATTCAAATGACAAATACCTTGTCTCCCAGCTGGTACTGCAGATACCATGAAATTTTAAGCAATAGAAAAGTAATTTGAGGAGTTTGCCCAGTAAAATATGATTTTTTTTTCTCACCTCATGACCAAACTTTCAAAGGAGAGCCTGAATAAAAACCCTCTGTTCTCTCAGGATCATTTCATGCTGCTAGTTTTTCATCTTCATATGTTTCCTCCATATTTCTATTCTCATCAGACATAGGTGGAAGAGAGTAGTGTTTTATTATTTTCAAGCAAATAATGAAATTAATTGTAATCCCATATTGGAAATTGACCTCAAATGAGAAATTCTGGCATTTCTGTGAAAAGGACAAAATCAGTATTTTTACATTTCTTGTGTACACAGTTAAACAAGTGAAATCAGAATTATCTTGTGAGCATGATGAGAATGGAGGGCTGCATGGGACACCCACCATGTTATGAAGCAGTGACATAGACTGGTAGGTGGGGTGGGGACTAATAAACATGCAACTAATACATAATAAAGAGGCATTATTTGTTACTTCCATAGACAGGTTAATTCTGGAACACGATTTTCTTTGCATCCTTCATGTTGACTGAGAGAAAAGCAAAATGCCCCTTAGCCTTCCTCCCACCTCCTGATTCTGAACATCAGATGATGATGCCTTCTCATTAGTACTGTACTCCTGATACCCAGCCTACTGCAAAAACAAACTGGCATACAGTTCCGTTTAGGGTTTATCTGTAATGAAAGGCACATTATTTCAGAATAACCAAGACCTTAGCAGAGGATGCCTTAGGAAATATTGCTGCTATTTCCTTCTGACAGGTAGTCACAAATAAATGTGTCTGGGTGGAAAACTGATACAGCAATGATCACTTGTATATGACCCCTGATAGAATCCTTGGATACTTGACTGATTAATTAATTTCAGCTTTAACTACTGGCACTGCTGAAGTTAGTTAAGTTCTCACTTGGCCTGCAATTGGATCTTAACCATCCATTTCAAAGGTATGGGGAGCCAATTTGAGCCAACCTGATGACTCACTGTCATGCTAAGCAGGTCACACTTGTCCAGAACGGTTGCATAAGGGTGGGGGAAGGGAGGGAGTTCTCCCGAATGATGCTAAACTGATCTGTGCTGATCTCAATCAAGCCTCTGTCCAACAGTAAATCAGATCCTGTGACACAAGTAATTGAAATAGAAATCTGGTGTCTTTGTGAGGTGAAGACTGTTCCTTTCTTTAGATGTCAGACTGGTAAATTGATGCCTCACGTAAACTGAAGTGGAAATAGTTTTAGTAAGGTCTCCTGTATCAAACAGATTTTCTGTTCATAGTGAGAACAAAAGTACCACTGGAATTGATTTTGTTGTCAAGTCCTGATAATAGGACTGCCATCTCTCTCATACATCTTCTGAGAAAACCAAGAGCCTCTGTTTTAGAAGAAATAAAGAAATTGAAAAACATTCACTGGGGTCCAGTTTGTGTTTCTGTGTTTATACTGGAGGTTTGAGCATTGATCAATAGGTTTTTAAAATCTGAATAAATTAAACAGCCTCTTGACTTTTTCTCCTAGGGGACGTTCATTTCCTCCAGGAGACTTCCTTGCTACCTTGCTTCACAAAATTCTACTCTCCATTCCCTATCAGATAACCAAGGTGAAGTTTTAAATAGGGAAGTGTGGGGCCAGCTACACAGCCTCCTATGGGAGAGCTGCCCTCCCTTTTCTCCTTTCCTGTCATATGATCAGATGCACAGAGGCCATGTGCCAAAAATGCCACCACTCCACATCATGTGAGGGGCAGATACGCAGTGGCAAAATGGGGAATAACATTCAGTCATGTGCTTATCTGCCTCCTTGTCACTTCATGGAAGGAGGGGCTGTGGGGATTTCAGAAAAGATGATAGCAAAGAAAAAACTAACAGAAAAATTATTCCAGCCTGCAGAACACTCCCTCTTCAGCCACCTCCACAGTTTCAAGTGACACTTCTTTCCACTAGTGGGCAGCTGGGAGGCTGTCCTAGTGGAGAATACCTTGGCTGTGTCTTGTCTTCATCATCATATGGCTGAACTATACCAAGGTCACAGACTTCATGAAGAAGCCTTTAACCCATAGGAAATTCTGGTTACCTATAGAGGGGAGCAGGTTATCATTTCATCCATAAAGGTTGGTGAGCCATTATGTCTGATTCCCACTGTGCTCTGGGTGTGTACTCCAAAGATGTGCAAAATGTTACTCAGGATATAGGAAATTAGGATAAATATGTTCTTTACCATCTGTTCCTCCACATACACATCATGCTTTTTAATAAAATCTTCTCTAATAGAGACATATACCAGAATATTCTTTTTATGTTTTAAAATAATAAAAAATTGCAGTAAAAGAGTTTCTCCCCTTGAAGCAACTATTTGTCTTCCAGCAGCATTTGTCTTCTTCCACTTCTGTCTCTACTGTTCAGGATCACTTCCTTCACCCATGCATTGTCTGAGCCATCTCTAGTACTGTCTGTGGTATGCCTCCTTGGATCCACATCCCTTCTTTGTAAGAAAAGATGGTATCTTCATTTAGTTTTTGGGGGAAGTTATAGGTCCTATCTGAACAAGGTGCAAGGAGCTGCACATGCAGTGAGTAGTATGGCTGATGCTAATAAAGGGGAGAGTACATGAAACTTGTATCAGTTGAGATCTTTCTTCTGCCTCTACTCTTTGTCTCCATCATAATTTTATTTGTAAGGGGATTATTTTGTGTTCTTAGTATGACATTTAGCATAGAGACATCTTCATCCCATCACAAAGGACTCCAAGGTTTTAAGCTCAATAATGACAGTGATATATATACTGAATGAAATCTATTGTGACATTTCTGTTACTTCACATGTTCCTAGACAGGCAATGGGAGATGTTTGAGAGACTCTGTTTTAGTAGAAGATGATGTAAGGATGATTGTTCCTTCAAGACTTTGTTATCTACAACTTTGGACACCTCAGTTCAGTGCATTCTTGAATTGTCTTTTTCCATCAGACCATTGCTTTGAATCCTTTGAATTGTCTGTTCTGTTTGCTTCTTTGAAGTGTGTGTTCTATCAGTCAAGTTCCATGTGAGTTACCTTCCCCTTCTAGTCATGGTGCTTCCCTTCTAACCAAAAATTGATCATAGGTGCAGGCTGCAATCCAGCTACTAAGCTTTACTCAGAAGTGTGACAGAAGGGCATCAGGCAAGAATCTCCCCAGACAGCATTTGCTTTAGTGGGGAAGATTAGGTGTATCATGGGTTGATGTTACATAGGACAAACCACATCAGTTCAAAACAAGGTCATCAGTTTCATGGGTTTAGCTTGGGAAATATATTAAGTAAATATACAAACATTCACTATTTCCGAATCACATTTTTTTAAGGAGGAATTTTGGTTGTTAATTTTTTTTAAGAGAACATCGAAAGGAGGTCCAAAGATGGTGAGGGGCCTTGAGAGGAAACCATGTGAGGAGCAGCTGAGGTCACTTGGTCTGTTCAGCCTGGAGAAGAGGAGACTGAGGGGAAACCTCACTGGGGTCTACAACTTCCTCGAGAAGGGAAGAGGAGGGGCAGGCACTGCCTCTTCTCTGTGGTAACTAGTGACAGGACCCAGGGCAATGGCTTGAACCTGTGTCAGAGGAGGTTTAGGTTGGATATAAGGAAAAGTTCCTTACCCAGTGGGTAGCTGGGCACTGGAACAGCTCCCCAGGTAGTGTGGTCACAGCAACAAGCCTGACAGAGTTCAAGAAGCTTCTGGACAATGTTCTCAAGCACCATGGTGTGACCCTTGGGGTGTCCTGTGCAGGACCAGGAGTTGGACTCAATGACCCTTGTGGTTCTCTTCCAACTCAGGATATTCTGTGATTATTCTATGATCCTATGATTTGTGTTTTGTTTTGGAAACAGAAATGAATGTTAAAATATATGCATGACATTTCTCAGAATGTCATGCAATGTAAATAAATTGTATCCTGTTACAGTTTCTTCTGATGGGAACTGTTCACTAGTAACCAACCGAGAAGTCTGCTGAATTTTTCTGAAATTGGAGGACAGACATTATACCTGTTCCTACCACCCATTACAAAGTGGCTTTGAAGCTTTTGGGCCAAGTGAAATGCCAATGTGTGAAGTGCAGCATCTAAGCACAGATGTACTTCCTATCCTTGCACTTCTGCTGAAACAGATGATGCCTCCAGAAAAGGACCACAGCAGAAATAACAGGGGAAAGTGGTATCTTTGGCCATCTCAGCACATGAAGTTCATGCTTGCTCTACTGCTGGACTTGCATTCCAGGAGACACATATGATCCCCTCACATGAAAGCTGTTGCCAAAATATTTCTGTGGTTGGCTTTTGGTTTTGCAACACACATTTCTTAGCCCTCTCCTTACCTGGTAGTGTGTGCCTTTTTGTTCCCTGACATCTGGCAGAACTCTGTGATATAACTATGTGTCATTTAAGTGTGATTGAACACTAATAAAAAAGGAATTTAGGTTTGAGTTTGTGGGGGGATTCCAGTATTTAGCTTTTAATTTCTGCACCAATGTTTGGTATGAGCTAAAATACTTCCAATATGAAAACAAAATATGCCTGATTTTTTTTAATTAATTCACTGACTATAAGAATATGCTTCTTATATTTATAAGCTATCATGATATGCTGAAGTGGCACTGTTAATGATAATGTTAATTATCTGCATATAAGATTAACTGAACAGTTAGAGTTTATTTCAGTGCTGAATCACTATTCTACAGGACACCTTGTGAACCACATTTCTTTTCCTTAGATGATAACTCTTCTCAATATATTTTACTGTGATTTTAGTAGAAAAATACCTTGATTTGAGCACTCACATATCAGCTAATCAGTCAAAATGACCAAAACAAAAAATGAGATAATATACTACAATAAGCTGTATAATTTATAATTTCTTTCCATTATATTTTTAAGAACTGTAATTTTTCAAAAGTGTTTATAGGGATAACTTTTTGGGCAGGGGGGGGTAACCTAAAATGGGCTACTTCAAACTCATAAGCCATTTAGCCATTTGCTATTAATATTTTCAACCCTGAGATCAGACCTGTGAGAGGTAATGTAGAGTGTATTGAGACATCTTATAGGACAATTTGACAGAACAGCAGAATAAAGTTTCTTTCCTACTGGGACCTTTAGCCACAAACGGAATCCAAAGTAGTGTCAATGATCTGATCTTCGAGCAGGTATTGAAACTTCAGACTACTGTAATTCCACCATTTGAATATTATTGAAATAATGAATACAAACAATGAAACCAAAATTAGTGCTGTTCCTGCACCAGGCATCCTCAATAATACTTACAATTCGCAAAAAAAGAGAACATTTTAGTTATATGAAGATCTTCTGCAGTATGAATTTCAGCATTTAATATCATCTGTGTCTAAGGACAGCACTGGAAAAATTCCCCCTCTGTTTCAAAGTCTGACCTAAGTGACCTCTTTAAACACTGTCTTTTGTGAATTGCATTAGAGACTGAGATTCCCAATGAAACAATAGTGTCCAGCATTCAAAGGCCTGTGCTCCAAAGAATGTGTCTTTGAACAAAGCAAGGTACATACAGACACTGAGATATGGAGCTCCCTCTTGTGAGTGTTTCCCACCAAGGTGGGAAGATAAGCCAGATGCTGTTTCACTTGGAAATGCCACCAGCACCTGAACAGCACAGGTTTCTCAAGAAAGCGCATCAGTGTTCTGAAAAACCCCATGAATGAAAGAGAATGGTGCATAAACTTTACTTAATAGCATGAGTATTTAAATCTCCTTTTTTTTCTGCAGTAGAACTGTTATTATTTGAACTCTCCATCTTGATTCCAAATATCTGGCTTTTATCAAACTCACTAATTTTTGAGAAATTATAAAATAAAAAAAAAATCCATTTAGAAGGAGACAAGGAATAAAATCCTTCAGGAGAGTTATAGCTCCCTTTAAAAACCTGGAATGAGGTACCGATCTCCAGTGCCAGATTGCAACAATGGCAAAAGAAAAAGTCATCAAGGAAAATGCTGACTTCGTAACACACCTGACAGTAACAAACCCAGCTGCAGTTTCAAGCAGGGGAACAGTACTTCTCCCTCATCCCTTTAAAGTCTGATCTACTCCTGCTAAATTTGACAGTTTAAAGGGACATTTAATGGAATTGCTCCTTGTACCTTGTGTTATGATTTAGCTCTGGAAGGAAAAACTCCCCAGTTTTGCTGAAGTCCTGCCAGGAGTGCGGCAATGTGCGCTACGTATGATCATTCTTTTGGGACAAGAGCGAGATGGTCACTTGCACAGACCTTTTATAGCCATCTGAAGATCAAATGACCTGCTGTGGTTCTAATCAGGGCTCAGCTCGGCAGGAACTGCCAAAAGGAAAAGGCCAAAGGAGAGAGAGAATTCAAAGCTCACATCATAACAGCAATCAAGTGGGGCCATAGTTACAGGCAAACCACAGAAATGAGCAGGGTAAAAGAATTATCCAACTATCACAGGCACATTAACGCTGGTCACATTCCAAAGTACTCATTACAGCACTCCAGTGTGGCTCTCTGTACAGCTGGTCAAATAATGCTCATCAAATAAACGATTTGACAAATTTTGCAGAGTTTCAAAAATAAGTTATCCAAAAAAAATGTGCTTTTTAAATTATTCCCACAGCTGTAATCTTGCAAGTCTAGAAATATGTTCAAACTCTCCTCTTTCCCTGAGCTTGCTCACACTCTACATTTTCTTAATTCATGCTTCCCAGCTGCACCTTCTGAGCAACCCTGTTAAAGTCTCTGGGTGCAAATTGCAGCCTTCCTAAGCAACTCAGAAGAGCAGCACAGCATGCCTTGTCCAATTCTCCTGTGTACCCCAAAATTTTAATAATAAATCAGCATGTCAGTACACATGACAAAGCCCAGAACTATGCCAGTTTCTCCCAGACAACTTAGGCATCCAGTGGTACCTCACCAGCCTTCCACTGCAGTTAATGGCACCACGTTGGTCTACACTGTGTAAGGATCTGCTCCATCATCACCATGACTCAGGGAAAGGCACATTTTAGAAAGGATCCTGCTTACTTGCCTGCCTGAGTATGGCTCTCTGTTGTCCAGTACAGTGGGACTTGTTAGTAAGTACAATTCTGCAATTTTATATTTTCCCATGATAATCTCATTTGAAAAAAAAAAATAAAAGAAAAAATGAAAACCCCCCCCAAAAAAAAAACAAAAAAAAAGAAAAAAACCCCCAGAGCATATATGTATTGACTCTAATGGATTTTTTAAAAAAAAATATTACTGGAGCCAGGGAAATGGATTTTTATACATAACAATGCATACTGAGTGCTTGTCGCAAGCAAGTATATAAGA
Source organism: Cinclus cinclus (assembly GCF_963662255.1). Lineage (NCBI taxonomy): Eukaryota > Metazoa > Chordata > Aves > Passeriformes > Cinclidae > Cinclus > Cinclus cinclus. Next base: position 29,001,652 of record NC_085047.1, on the reverse strand, counting down.
ACAGGTTCAGGAAATTTTTTCTAGTTCTTCTCAGTGGCTTCAAATGATAACCATGTTAATATAGCCAAGGTGGTGCTGTCATCCCTGAATGCTAGACCCAGTTCTTGATTCAGTTCTCCACAGCTCTTGTTTGAAGGCCCTTCAGGTAAGAAACATGTAGAAGTTTTTTCTTTTTTCCACTATCATTAGGAACAAAGACACAACAACAGAAAGAGAATTTATTCTGTATCAACAGAAAAAATTAATTTTCCTAGTCCTGCTGGACTATGCAGATAAAATTGATACTTTTTTTTTTTTTTTTTTTTTTTTGCTGGCAGATTTGAAGACCAATTGCAAGAGGTCCCAAATACCTGGCAGATTAGGTCCTGTTCCTGCTTCTAGCCAAAGCTCCCTCCTCCTGAACAGTGAGATTATTGGTCGATAGAGGGAGGCTTCTTACCATGGGAAGCAGAAGCCAGGCCAGGACCAAGGTCAGGGTGCAGAATTTTTCTGTCTGGTGAAAAGCAAGTGAATGTTCAGTCTTGTCCCTTCTAGAAATGCAATGCCTATACATTTGGAAAAGCTTGGTTTTTGTATTTTTTTGGGGGGGGGGTTATTGTTTTTGTTGCTTTTTTAAGTAATAATACTTCTTGTGGTTCATTCATTTAGAAAGCCAAACTTAACATTTCCCCATAGGAAGGGAAGAGCATAAATGTTTTTTATCACTTACTACAGTCATGATAACGAGGGCAGTACAAGCATCACTGTTATTAGCAGAATTATATAATATCACATTTAGATTCATAAGGAGGAAACTACCACTTCACTGCTGTCCACTAAATACATATATATCCTATAGATGTGAAACACAAGAATAGAAGCCTCTCAAAATTTCTCATTTATTTTGACTATTTATTTTTCCAAACTTGACAAAATTACTGTGGCTAAGAGATGACAATGGAGAGATGTGCACACTATTTCTTTAAATCCTGGGCAGGAGAAAGCCACATGCAATATTAGCCTAGAGTAACATGGGAGATAGATCAATTTTCCTTAATCAAATAAAGTTGAGAGGCAGCAGGAGGGTGTTCTACTGATCCATATAATTTTGGTAGTTCAAACCCTTCACAAATACTCTATCAAAATGGGTGTTAAGCAATGTTGCAGTCTCACTGGGAAATTAAGCTGTAGATTGTTCTTATGATTAGGACAGGCAGAATACTGTGTGCCAAAGGAGGCTGCGTTAGCTATTTTTTGGCATGTGACCATTTTATATATGCTAGGATCTGGACAAAGATGTGCCAGTTCTCTCCATAAAAACTCCCAAAGTCAAAGAAGTTCAGTAAAGTCAGTAGAAAATTAAGCATAAGGAAAACCAGTCCAGTAGCAGAAACAAGTGAAAATGAAAAAGTGTATCTAAAATGGAACCATGATGTCAAAAGCATAGGCAAACAAAAATAAAGCATTTTGACCTTTCTAATTCTGTATGTATTGCAAAAGTTCTTAAAAAAAAGTTCTTATGCATTAAAAAGTTCTTAAAAGTTCTTATGCATTTTACATTTCTTTTTCTTTCATCAGTTGTGTGTAGTTCATCTTTATAGGAATGGATTCCAAAGCCACTTTTATTAGCCGAGAAGGAGCTTTCAGTTGTGTCAGAACATTCAGTCTTTAAAATATGGGAGAGGGAGGGGAAAGGGAAAAATGTTCTAAGAGTGAGAGAGGCCAGAAAGCACCAGACTGTTACTTTCCAGATGCAGGAAAGATAAGAGAAGATAGAAAGATAATAGAAAGACAATTTAATAGATAACCACTGATTTTTATAGGCCAGTCCTGAAACAAAGGACATGCTTCCATCTTACAGGATTGCAGATTGGGACTGTTAGACTTGTAGATCCAAAGGCTGCAGCCCTTTTGGGAGACCCTCTCATCTTGCTGTCCACATACAAGAACCAGTTGTACATGGGGTAATTAGGTCTGAATCCAAGTATAGCTGTCATGAAACCTCAGGTGTCTTCCAAAAAGCTGAGGGATGACGGAGCTCGGCCTCTTCTGTGGCCTCCATGCAGCGTCCTGCAATGTTTGTGGTGCTTCTCAGCTAACTCACTGCAGGTACAGCAACTGCTGCTGCAGCTTCATAGGTGAGGAAAGCTGGGATAAGCTTTCCTTTCCTAAGTCACCTACACAAGTCCCAAGGAAAACTCAGAGAATAGGGCTGAAAACACAATTATCTGGGGCAATAAAGGAGTCAACAGGAAAACAAGGCAAAATATATGTCAAAGGTAAACAAAGCAGAGTAGGTAGAAGCACAGATGCTAGAGATGTTGTTAGGGAAGAAGACCCTAACAAGATTCTAAAAGGGCTGAGAGAGGAGTGAGGAAGAAACAAAATAAAGAGAAAGGAACTTAAAGACCTGTAAGAAGGCAATGTGTCACAGAAAATGTGCTGTAAGAGCATCTGAGTGGGTGCATAAGGGTATTGGACCAGCATTGAAGAGGATGAAAGCAAAAAGAAATCTAAATTCAAAACATCATCAGTGCGACTATGGTATCATTCAAAATAAGGACTGGGCATTGATGAAGAAGAAAGAGGTAGACAGATAAAAAATTCGGAGAAAGAAATTAGAGAGACTGGAGACAGAGCAAGAAGGAGATTCATCAATAGCAGTCATCCAGGATCCTCAGTGCAGCAGCTGAGTCTTTTCATTAGGGGAAGACTTTGGTCTCAGTGGCAGGGACTAGAACCATAAGAAGATCACAAGGTCTAAATGAGCATTTCAACAATCAAGCAGGGATTTGGGAGGAAGAAAATAGAGAGAAGAGGGAAGAGGCATAAAGCTGGACAGACTAAGTGAAGGAGAAGGAGAAACTTGGTATTTAGAATCTACATATTTCTTCCTTAAAGTGATGAGGCAATTTATTTTGGAGAGGTTTATACTGCATGGAGGGAAAGGGGCTGTAGACAATCTGTCTCATGCAAGTTACAATTGAGCCATCCATGTCAGGTGGCACAGGAAGAGTTAACTTCAAGTCCCACCAAGTGGCTGTACAGCTGCTGAAATGCATCTGTCAACAGAACTATTACTGTCATCAGATGAGTACAATGTCCTTGACCCTGGAGGTCAACTGCAAGGCATTAGCTGCTACACAGACAGAGCTGTCATGATCCTGTGGGAACCAAAAGGTTACAAGACCAATTGGATCAGCCCCAAAAGCAAATCCGTCTCTCCTCATCCAATAGTGACTTAGACGTGCAGGTGGTGCGGTGTGATAGAGTTCCTCCACCACCTTTTCCCTTTGGAAACCTAGATTTAAACACTCCCTTTCAAACAGGCAAGGAGAGGGATTCTGCTTCTTGCCTTTCATAGTCCCCAATTTTGCACATCACTAAACCATTGTGTAGTTTTCTGGGTGCAAAGCCTTCACTAGACATTGAATGGCTGAAGGCTGGAACAGGCTGGGAAGTAGATTTGCCCGGGGGAACGCCAGGAGTGGAAAATAAGTAGCATGGAATGGAGGTTTTAGGAGTGCAAGAGTGAAAAGTTACAAGACAGGACTGAGATGTCTGTGCTTTCATGAGGAGATTAACACAGGGGTTAAAAACTCCTTTTTAAAGTTACTTTTTAAAGTAACTGGTGGTATTCACATTGACTTCAGCAATGTTTTATATTATTTTGTTTACAGTAAAATCTACTGCATATTACTGTAAATCTACTGTAAAATTTTACTGACTAAAATCTCAGTAAAGGTTATTGGCTGTCTAAGAGGCAGAGGGCTCTTAATGTCACATTTCTCTGAAGGGATGTGAAGGCTTAAAGCTAAGATTTCATTAGTGAACAATTTCATTAAATCTCCTCCACTGATATATATAGACACATAATCCAGTGCTGTTCAATTTTCAAGCCCAGCAATTTCAACCCAGCTTAACTGAAATATTATCTAAATTGCATTTTTAAACAGGTGATTGGCAGTGAAATGGCAGCATTTCCCTCAGTAGTAGAATACCACAGCACATAAGAGAGAAGGCAGGGGAAGCAGGGAACAAAGACAGAAAAGGTCAAAGGGAAAGGGAAAATAATCAGGTGGTTTGTTTGTTTGTTTGTTTGTTTGTTTTTAGTGATTTTTTTGTGTGTGTTTTGTTTTCTTGGGGTTTTTTTGTAAAGTGAATGTAAACTGTTAAGTCTCACAGCACATTTTTCAGCCTGTGGAGGTGCCTCCCCACATGGTCTTCCACCTTATCTACCTCCAAGTGGCTTTTTTTTTTTTTTTTGAGACAGCCCACACCAGCAAGACGTGTTTGTGTTACTTAACCCAGGCACAGCCTCACACTATGTGCCAAGCAAGAAGAGGACTCTACCCTTTCACTCATCTTCAGGTTCTGCAAATCCTGCAGCATTTGTGAAGTCAGCTCAGCCCTCACAGCAGGTGGAAGCTCCCAGCCCTGCAGCAGCTGTGCACAGACTTGATCTTCAGGTTTTCACACACAGTCCTCAACCTCCCCTGCCCAAGCCTTCTTTCCCTGCTTTTTTTCTAATGCAGAAAGCAGTAACGCTTTGGCCCAGCTAGTCCCCCACTATCAGATTCCAACAGAGGAATTCTGGGCATGAAGCTTCACAGAGCAAACAGGTCTCCTGCCTTCTCTAAATGTCTCCCCCTCCCTCTCTCCCTCCCTCTCTCCCTCCCTCTCTCTTGCTGGGAAATCACCCTCATCCAGTGCAGCAGGGACGATATTTTTGAATTGTGTTTATTTGTTGGCACCCTGGTGTGAAAGCGTTTCCCATCAACTGCATATTAATCTTGTCAGCAGTTTGTGAACATTTTCCTCTCTGCCCCAAGTAGTCCATGACTTTTGGGTCTCTTGCTCTCTTCCATCTCCACTTCTCATTGTAATTAAAGAGAAACTAATCTTCCTGATTTTTGTTAAAGTGACTTCAACTATGTCAAAATAGTAAGACAGGGACTTTAGCCTTAGTTTTAGCCTTAGAAAAAGTGAAGTTAGACAAGTTGCAAATTTGCTTTTAGAGAAACATAGATGGGGATACAGGTATCTTGTCTTTGCATGTTCAGATGATCTTTAAAAGTCCTCAGTCATTTGTCCCTGTACTCACTGGAACCTATGCTAAGTTTTCCTTATCTCGAAAACTCCAGGGACACTGCAAACACACAAAACTGCATAACCTGAAAATTTTGGGTCCATTATCTATATTCATTGATACAGCCCTTTGTTCACTATATTCATCAATACATTCATACTTCTGTTAACCAAAAATTACCCAAAAATGCCTAGGCATTTTTTACAATTCCAGATTCATGATCCCCGTTTCTTGGGTACATTGTGATTTTTATTTGAGAGTTGTTTTGGAGAACTGAACTGAGTATATTTGCACTGATCAGTATTCCTCAGGAAAAGTTACTATTAAAATCTCTCTGACTGATAATACGATGTTGAGAATGGATGGGGACATTGCATAGTGGGAATTTTATAAAAGAGGTAATTGAGGGACTGTACATATCCATATCCCCCACCCCCATCAGAGAGGAAGGTGGTCTCCCCACCCCACTGGAAGACTGGAATTAGCAGAAACCCTGTACCTTTTTTGCTCGTGATGATTCAGATGTCCTCATGGGTCCTGGAGCCACAACCAGAACACCAAGCTATATGTAGGATGGGTAGTGCCAGCTTGAAATAAGCTCTATCTGATTAAAAGTGAAACTGCTTGCTTATACAGCACCTATTTACCATCTTATTTTCATAGGACCCTTGCTAAATAGCCCAACCAAATGCAGAGCTTCAGGCAATACCTTCTGGTTCCTCTATGATAAGAGACCCAGATATTTGGAAAACTCAGCATATGCAGTCTCATCCTTCCGGATCTAAAACACAGACGGGCATAATTCAGAGAAGCCTCTGAACTATGCCCATCTGTGAGCTAAATAAATGTCTTCTGTAGCTGTTTGGCATTCATATGATGATACTAACTCTCAGCCTTTCCACCTGCATTAGGGTGTGACTTTTGTGGGGACTTAGCCACTGTGCCATTACAATTCATGCTTTCATTATTTCATAAGCAGATCACTGTTATGTACCAGGGAGGGGCTGATATTTGAAGTAAATTCCATAAAGATGGGAGTGGGAAGTATTACTTGCCATCTAAAGGAGCATCTTCCTGAGATAATATGTCTCCACAGCCCTGGGATTTGTACCTCATGCCTATTAGGCTTCAGCTTTCTCTTTTTGACCCAAAATAGCCAGAACCAATATGCATAAAACATCCCCTCTTCCCAAGATCCTGTCCTCACTGAAGCTAGGGATGGCTGATAATCTCCATATCATATCACATTATAATATCATATCAATGATATGATATGATTATGGTATGGTATGGTATGGTATGGTATGGTATGGTATGGTATGGTATGGTATGGTATATGATACCGTATCGTATTGTATCGTATCAATCTTTTCTTCCTTGTGGTGTCCAAAATTCCCCAGATCTGTCAGCCTTTTTGGTACACTGTATAAATTGTTTATATGATCAGTGTTTCAGGAAAAGGATCAGCTATAAAATAGAAGGCAAATAATGAGCTTTTATCTGTGTGAAGAAAAGTGGACAGTGGTTTGAATTTATAGTGTTGGGCTATCTGAGTAAAAATACTTTGTGATGCTGGCTGACAGATGTTTGTAAGAATTTGATATTGCTAAGTACCTTATCAATGCTATATTCAGATTTCTACTGTTCTTACAAAACATTTCACAAACAGAAAGGCAGAGAGGTCAATGACCCAGCTGAAAAATTAGCAACCTGCTTCCTGTAGACTGAAAGCTAACTCTGATTTTTCTCTTTGATAGACAAGTTTTTCTAGCACACCGTGAAGCTGTCTGCTTCAAGGCAAATTCTCCCTTCCTTTAAATATCAAGAGAAAGAAAAGATCATGCTAAGCACTGAAAAGTGCAGTAAGGTGAGTAGTATTATACTGGTTGAAGACTAGAAATGCAAGAGGCAGAGGGCATGTGACCCACTAGATGCTTTAAAATCAACTAATTCTGTAACTTAGCCTCTTCCTGCAAGATTTCATTTGCAAGGAAGATTTAATTTGCTTCCTGTCTGAATACTCATCTCCTTGTTCTGCTAACAGAGCTACATCTTTCCATTCTGAGCTCTGACAGTGCCTCTGCTACCAAATTTACATCAGATGCAAGTGTGCCACTTCGTTATTTATGTCAGCATCACCCTGGCTAGGACTAATGAGACTTTGTGTGCCACAGGGCTGCAGCTTTTTCTTTTATTTATGTTAATGAGTCCTGAATAAAAGACTTTGAAAAAATCTAAAAACATGCAAAACTGATGACATCATTGTGGGAGAGTCTACAGGAATATGAAGCAGGATTAGGATACTATCAACAAATCAGAATTTAAGTATTGTTCCAGTGGGCAAGGAGTGTTTTCAATTAATTCGTAATTAAATAAGGGAAGCAATTTAGTGAACTCAGAGAGATATTCCAACAAACGGTTTATCTCATCAGTCTGAACCACACATTCCTCCAGAACAGGATCATTGTTTAGATCTTGGGCATGTTATACGATCTGACCTATAGGAGTAATTCAATAAAACATCAATATTTTCCTTCTATTAACCCTCAGTGTCATGCTGAATGGAGAGAGCTGCCTCTGCCTCCCTTCACAAACCCCATTAGATCTGTACCCTTTCTAACCGGCTGGATAGGTGTTATCACTAAGCAGCCTGGGGCTTTCAAACATAGTCAAACCAGACACATTCTCTAGCCAATTTTCAGCACAGCACTGATGTGTGGAGGAATGGACATGAAGCAATGGAAGGACAGAGGACAAAGAACAATGAAACAGAAACACACACTGCTTTCATAGTGGAAAACATAGTGTCAGTTGAACAGATTTCCAGCTGACAAGAATTGCTATTTTTTTTCTCAAAATATTCTTTATAAAATCCTTTTTCAATCAGACCCAGAATTATAACATAGTTTAAGAGGACCTGAGAAAAGACGAGCAATTCCAGGTGGAGTTCTATGAATAAATATATTCAGGGCAGGTAAAGCAGAGATTTCTGGATCATTTAAAGGGCTTAGTGCAACAGCTGGGCACATTTTGTGTATGACCAAAAGAAAGAGCACAAATGAATGCTGATGTCCAGACATCTGGCCTTATAGCTATTGTTCTTGGCTTTTTCTTTTTTTTTTTTTTTTTGCATAGTCAGAATTATTCCATGAAGTAGACTGAAGGGGGGAAGAAAGTTATGACATGAGAGAGGAGCCAAGAGAAGAGATATAGGAGATAAGTAAGAAGCAGAGTAAGAAAGAAAACAAAATGAGGTGCAAAATGAGCATAAGGAGATAGAGCATAAGATGAAATAGGTATAGAACTGAAGAATAAAAATGTTGGGGACAGGGAATTAGCAAAAGGATTGAATGAAGTAGGAGAAGGCAAGACAGGCACAGGAGTGAAAAGAGGACCATAATAACCACATGCTGCTAAAGAAATGAAGACACTGTCACCTTTGTATAGATTTTTCCTTTTCAGGTCTCCACTCACTTTTCCTTCTCCTCTCCCTCTCTGTTCCTAGCCTGTCCAGGTCATGGTCATCTTCATGGTAAGCCACTTCTTTGGAAAAAACAACTGGGAAAAAAAATAAAGAAAAATTAATTTATGGACTTTTTTCTCATATTGATCATAGTCTTCTTTTTTTTTTTTTTGAAGTTGTAGTAGTATTAACGTTCAAAGGAAAATGTAGTCCTATCAGAAAGAATGGCTTTTGAGTCAGGACTGTTCCTCATTTTCTCATTGTGAAAACTATCAAAGCTTGGCCAAGTTCAAAGGTCACATTTTGATATGCGCAGGTCAGAACTGTGCATGTGAAGTCACTGAGGATTTAATGCATTCCCCGCATGCATAAGAAGTCAAGTAGGTTGCTTCTTATAGTTATTGCTCCTATAGTTAATAGCGGCAGGACAGACTCTCGTCAGGATTGTGATGATGTGCTACTGGCAATCAGAAAAAAATGGTGGAGAAGACCTACTGAATGGAAGCAGATGTGGAGGGCAGAGGGAAGAGGGAAGGAATCAAAACCAATTGATACTGAGCAGAACATTGACCAGAATGCTCAGGACTGGAATCTGAGTAAAAGGAAAGGCCACATTCAGAATAGAGGAGGAGGCATCTGAAAAAGAAAGACTCAGCTTGGAGAGAAGGGTGGAGTCACAAGCTATTTGGAAACCTGTCAGATAAACTGGTGTGGCAGGAGAGAGATAATTCTAGTAAGAGTTGTGTGCAAGGTAAAAGAGTTGGTCTACATAGAGCCCAAGGCTGGAGAGGGACCAGAGCATACAGAAGATAGAGAATAGGGTGAACGTCAAGAGTGATTGAAGATTCTGAGAAGCTGAAGTAGGACAGAGCAACAAAGATAGTGACAAACACGTGTAGGGAGAAATTACTGTAAGCTCAGTGTGGTAAAGAAACACTGATCAGTGAACTGGTCAGTGCTAGTGACACAAATCAAAGAAGGGGGTCAGAGACAAGCTGAGTCAAGGAACTGGGGCAGGCATGGGGGAGAAAGGATTGAACTACAACACATATCTATGAACAGGAAAAAGGAAGAACTGCAGCAGGGTTCAGGGAACAGAGATGGGACACAAGGATCACAGCTTGTTTGGAGCTGGCAGAGGGGATCCACTGTGATCACAGTCCCCATGGGAACAGAATCTGCATCTCACCACAGGACCAGGAGAGGTCCTGCCACATATTCTTTCCAAAATCCAATAGTATGGGGTAGTACAAATTGTATGACCTAATCTCTTTTTCATGCTCCTTCACCATCAAATAGCAAACCTCTGCTGTTACCAGTTGTCTCAGTTAGCCCAAGCAACAGGGGCTTCTGAAAGTGACCTTAAGTTATCAGTTGTTAAGGATGTCAATGTGATCCTACATAACATGTTTATTTTTCCTCAAGCTCACCTTTCCTCTTTGATGCCTAGGAACATAATTCAGAAAAATATTTTAAGACAATACTATTGAACTTAAGGTCAAAGACTTTTAAGTTGTTTAAAATATGGACAGCATTGTTATTGGAGTGTGAAAAACAGAGGCCTTTCTGAGTTCCCCAGAGAGAGATATCGAAACACAGGGTTTGAATTAAAGCTTTTAGAGAAATTAAAATATATTGAGCCACACGGATATGAAATAGAGGTGTAAGCTTCAGTTTCAAGTAAGTAGAAATGTTATGATGTTGCACAGATATGAATTGGAAGTATAAATCTTAGTTTTAAGTAAGTAAAAATACTTTTTAAGTGCCTTAAAGAGCAAAAGCCTTAGAATCTGGTGTAGAATACAAGTTTCAAAAAGTAGCTGCAGTGAGAGCTCAAAAACATAGTTCTAGACATAATAAAAATATAGTAAGAATATTGCTTACACTCTTCAGATAGAACAGATAGTTTATATGTGCAAATTATACGTAAACTTTCATATTATAGAACCACAATTCTAATAGGTTTAGAAGAAATGCTTCAGGTTGGTGCTTTTAGCTCATTGGTAATTTGTAAATAAGAATCTGTGTATTGGAGTGAGAGCTCTCTCGCTCTCTCTTCCTCCACCATCATCACCATCACTACCATCACATGAAAGAAGAAGAAGAGGAAGAACAAGAAGAAAAGAACAGAATAAGAAAGGCCAGGGAGCATCTGCCTCTCAAGACTCTGTACCAGGCCGCAGCTTCTACCTTTTGCACTGGGAGCTGCTTCTGCTTTAATCAGGACTTTATGTCAGAAAGCTTCAACACAGACTTCATGGCCTTGGACTCCTTGCCTTTTGAGACTAATGTGCCTTCACAATAAACAACTTCACAGGAACCAACAACTGCTCTGCTCTTTGAAGATATAAATCCCTAACAATCCTGACACATTGTGAGGTATGCATCAGGTCAAAAGTATGAGGTTATGCTACTGTATTAATTTAACCCTATTTTTCAGACAGTTTAGTCTGTCATGCTGTATTAATTTCTATTTTGTATCTAACAGTGAACTCAATCTCCAGCTTGATTTTTAGCATGCTGAGACACAGTGTTCAAAACACTTGGAAATGGTTCCATCAAAAAATAATTGTCTGAATCCTTTTTCAGTTACACATCCTGCAAAGAAAATTACTATGACAGGAAACATAACTTTCAGAGGTCCTCTCCTTTAGAAAGTCCTCCTTTCTACTCCAGTAGCTGTGGTTCACTCTGTCCCTCTCAAGCTCCTAGAGGTAGGTTCCCTTAAGCTAAGAAGTGGCCTTGGTAATTTGAAGTTCAATACTGCTTAAAAAATCGGATCATATTTTCCCATTTCCATTTAATAATGGCTCTTATCTTATAGAGTGTGACTCTAGTTTCTCTGCCCATTCCTGAAACAAGCATGTGCTGTTATATCTTATTTAACTCCGAAACCTGCAAAGAGATTGCTTTCCTTTTGGAGAGACTAGGCAGGACTGGGTTAAAGAACAACACAAACCTTTGGGCACACAAGAATTGCCTTGGTTGTGGTGCTGTGGTTTTGTATTTACCGTCTGCTCAACTACAGGCATAGAACACAGCCACAGACTTGGCTTGTTCATCTTTGTTTTGGTTGCACCAACACCTATAAATGAAACAAAAAAACCCAGAAAAGGGTTTCTTAACCGCTGCTGAGCCTTTGCCCAGCTGTACAACTTTTGGCTTTCCATCATATAATTATGGAAGGACCAGAAGCTTGATCCTCAGTCACATACGAACCTTCCCCTTGGCAGAAGGAAAAAAAAGTAGTTCTTATGAGGAGCAAAACAATACAGATGATAAGGCCAGAAGAGGCCATTGTGGTCATCTGCTCCAGTGTCCTGCATAACGCAAGGCATAGGGTTTTCTTAAATTATCTTATCTTTGAGTTATAATGTCTATTACAGGATAATAAAACATTAAATTTTTCCTGTTCCATGCCAACTACATGCTGCCTTGCTTCCAGTCTGAACCAGTCTGTTTGGAGTTTTACCCAGAATGTCAGGAGTTTGTTATCTACATTGAAGAGATCTGGTCCTCAGTTTGCCTTACCTGTCACACTTGAATGACAGGATAACTTCACTGAATTGTGTCATCTGAGCAGTGCAGCTCCAAAAAAAAAAAAAACATGGACTTGAACACTAGCCATTAATGACCCCCTAGCTCCTTACTGAGCATTATGAGCATTGCTGAGAGAGACCATTCCTTTCAAAGCCCATGGGGATTCATAGCAGGAAAGACACGATGACTTTCAAAACACTGAAAATTGTTTATAATTGAAGTGGTCACTTATAAATAGCTCCCACTTGATGTCACGTGGCCAGCTTAATTAAGTAGTGAGGAGCGTGTGCGGTCATTCACCTCACATAGAAAAATCTGTATTGGGCCTTCACCCTAATGTGAATTTCCTGACCTGACAGATGGGGATTGAGTGTCTGTTTATGCCAAGAGGAGTTTGCTAACATTATTCCTCTAATTACTAATTATACCAGTGAAAGGGGCTTTACGGCCAGAGTCCTGGATACGTGAAACTTGATCATCAGAGATTTGCAGGAAAGATGGAAGATTGATGGGTGACATCAAACAGCTGACGAGGAGGCCAAGGCAGTCAGACGGACAGCAGCTGCTCCAAGGGGCTTTGGGGAGTGCGAGGGGGCAGCTGCTTAGGGGAGACAGGGGTCCAAGGGGGAGCACCACTAAGCAGAACAAGCCATTTTTAAATTTTGCACTCCCCTGTTATTTCAGATATGAACTCGTCTAATCTCCTCGGGCTTGAGGCTGCTGGGAGAGTGTGTCCACCAACAGGTGGTAAAGCAAAGGCAGAGCAGCGGGGCTGAAGGCAGTTGCTGCTACAGAGGGGCACCAGCTTCAGCTGCAGCAGAGGGCTCCACAGGATGCTGTGAACAATGGGTCAAAGAAGAGGAGGTGGAAGATGTAAAACAGCTCCTCTGGGCCTCAGGTTTTTCAGATCCAAACCTGAATCTCAGTGTGTCCATTCCCTGAGGCCCCAGGAATTTTGTCCCAGCCAGTTACAGAGTGACACCAAGGACACTGTGAAAAGCTCCCTTGCAGGGCAGTTTCCTTCCCTGAAAGAGACAGGGGTTACATAATGTCATCAAGCTGCACCAACAACTATTCAGGGGACCAGACCCATTCAGGGGACCAGACCTAAATCATCCTGGTGGTCTGTGACTCAATGGTGGCATCAGCATGTTGCCTGAGTCTATGAAAGATATTCGGGCTAGGCTTGTCTGTGTTTCCCCTGCCCTGTCAGCAACTGGTGGGCTGATGACTGGTACTGCATCATAGGGCTTGTAGAAGGTCGGTCTCCAGGGATCCTGCCATAGTGTACTTTATGTGGTCTGCAAACCACTGGTTTTCTTAGCATTCTTGGGAATCACAGGGGTTGGCTGCCAGATGGATGCCCTACATGCTGTGTTGTCTAAACTTCAGATCTCCCCAGTTGCAGCCACCCTGCCTGTGGAGACTCTGTGGAGACACAGTGACTTCCACACCAACAGGATCCTCCTTCTGCTGGAGGAGTTAAACCACCATCTCGACTGATGTTCCATGAGTGGACACAAAAGTCCTGGTGCTTGCACAGCTACTCCTATCCCCACCATGAAGAGGATTAATTATCATAAGCCCACATCTCCACACTAGCAAACCAAAGCCCATATCCTGCCCAAACCCCCTATTGTACAAACCAAGCAGATGGACCACTGGAAACATATAAACTAGGAGTCTACCAAGAAGTTGAGAGAAAACAGCTTTCACTGCCCTGGAGCAGTAGGCATTTGGCTGATTTGTACAGTGTTAATTAGAAGTTTGTTCTTGAAGAGGGTCAAGTGTTTGGTTTTGCATTCCACAAATATGAAGGAAGTATGGAGACAAATAGTAAACTGTCCTTATGAAAATCACTTTTTGCTTGATGTAATAGAACACAGCAGCATCAGCATAGGGATGGGTAGATCTGTGCTTTTAGAAACTTTTCCACTAGTACAGTAAGCTGAATTTCAAAGTGGTGTGATACACAGTGTACATCAAAACATAAATAAACTCGACTGCCACCTAGCCAGTAAGCAAGGTCTTCACCCCAAGTTCTATTTTGGGTAACAGGTCTACCTTCCACCAGATTTGTCAGACTCCAATTTTCATAATTTGGAGTATTTTCCAGAGCTCAATGTCATGAGTGTAAGTTTGAAACAACCAAATGGTAAGATAGGAAATACTATAGTTTCTATATATAATATATGTATAATTTTATACATGATTCAGCATGTACACACATCCCATTGTTTCTGCTCCAGGTCAAGTGCAGAGGTTAACTCTGTAACACATACACCTGCTCCTGATGGATGGAATCCCTGCTGATGTTTCATTTCCTATGGTTGAACTTTTCTTTTCATAGATACAAAGCACGGAGCATTTGTTAGCTTAGAGAACAGTCTTGCTCTTCCATTGCTATCAAGAATCTCACCTGAGTTTTGCAGCTCCAGCTTTACAAATGCATACTGAACCACACTGAAAATACAGATATTTAACATTACAACTAGCTTTGCTTTGCCTTGTTCTTTCTTAAATTTATTTTCTAGACTTCCTACTGTACACAAGTGTCCTATGTACTTAGAAAAAAACACTCCAAAAACACCACATCGGATTCCCATACATACAGAAAGCAGCTGGGCAAAATAATCCCATTTTGATCTTTATCAGGCTGATAAGCTGTTCTTTTTAGAAGTCAAGTGAGTTCCAGGGCTTCCCGTCTAGGTCAGGAGCCTTTCAAAATGAGATTAAAATATTCTATTTCCCCACTGACTTTGAGGAAAACAAATGGATGAAAGTGTATGCATAATGTCTCTTCCTTTCAACAATTCTTTAAATTCCAAATACATAAATGGAGGTCTAGATACCAACATGGGAGGATGGACAAATGTATAGGTTAAGACAGGTCAAGATATCTCAGTTTAAAAAGACATTGAACCCATAGCATAGTCTCAAATGGTAATATTGCCATGCCCCATTTGTAGTGTGTTTGCATTAAGAGAATTGGAACTAGCTTCTTCCAGCCTCAAATGCCTGCCTTTAGTGCATTCTCACCCTTCACCACACCTCAAGCTGTTCAGACTGCTTTGTCCATGTGTTGGAGCAGTGATGCAGTGGCTCCCAGGGTTCTGAGCTCTGTCACTCCTTTGTGTTCTCCATGCCTTCACATTACTTCTGTTGATAAAACCAGGATCAGGAATGTACTCATTCTTTCACAAGATCACTCTGTTCCTAGTTAGTTTATGAAATATCACTTGGGAAAAAAATTGGTTTATGACACTGTGAAGCCTTCATCATTTTGCCATGTTTGAAAAGCAAAAAAAGGGCAGCATTTTCTACAGGGCACTCCACTGTGCTTGGCAGGAAAGATCTCAAAGTCTCTGATTTGAACAGGATCCTAGTACATGTAGTGAATCAACTGACTAACATTTCCTTAAAACCTATTTGAACCACTGGTTGAGAAGTGCTACCAATCGTACCTACTGCATGTTGCTAATCCACTCATTCTGGGCAGAAAAGAAGGGTAATCCGCCTCAGTCTGCCCTGTTTTTTCCCTATCAGACAGCACGCTGATCACAGGCAAGGATACCTCTGGTGATTCAGGGTGTGTGAGTGAAGATGAGCAAGGCAGGTACAAAAGCTCAGGTCACTCAAGATGCCTGGGGAGCTCAGTGCCTACAGATCTGGGCTTCAGCCTCTTGTTAAAAGCATCCAGAATTACTTGAACTCTGATGGCAAGGTCTGAATGAGGTAAGTGTTGAGCTTTAGCAACAATTTCCTTACTTCAGAACTGATCAGCTTTTCCCACAGCTAACTTACTGCCCCAAAACAACCAACAAAGGTATATTTGCTCCAGCTTGGAATCTCAAGTACTGAGCTCTAAAAAGGAACATAAAGTGCTGATTGAGCCTTTTGTGCAAAAGCTGTTATCATCTCCAAAATATAATTCCATCACCTCTGAAGTGAAAACCACTCTAGGAGTGATTTATTTTCAGAGTAGTCTTTTATTCCATCCAAACTCTCACACTTTTTGGGGGAACAGCTCTGTCTTTCTAGTGTTGTCTAAACATTATACTAAAAGACTTTCAATTTCACTTAATTAGCCTTCTGTCCTGGAAGACAATATTTGCTGTTACAAAATAGAAAAAAATTTAGAAGTTTGATTAAAATCTTACAAGTGTTAGCTATTTGTCTAAATGGAAACCAGACATGTTGCAGTTCATTGATCCAGACTGGTAGTAATGGCACTCAAGGTTTACTGGGGAGAGTTTGCAGTAAAAATAACTAATTTGTCAGTGTTTTCTTTAAATTATTATTGTTTAGTCATCAGAGGATTTTGCAGAACGATGAAGAAAAGCAAAGATAATTCAAGGCAAGTGAAAAAATATGTTTTCACCAAAAATGGCTTTCTGTTGGCATGCAACTTATATTTTAAAGAAAACTAAGAAATCTGCTTTGTTTCATTTTGCTCACAGTCCTAATTTGACATACCAATGACTGCCACAATGACTTTACAACATTTACACACCCCAAGCCTAAGTGTTCAGTTGAGAATTAGAGTTTAGACGCCATAGATGGTACATAGGGCCAACTACACCCTATGCTGAGCTCAGCTGTTTATATCAAATCCCTCCACATTATTTTCAAAAGCTGACTACTACCTCTCTTAAAAATCACTAGATACAAAGTAAGTATTAAGGATGCATGATCTGAGAGCACTTGCACAAGTAAGTCAATGCATCTGGAGCATGGCCAGATTTTAGTTATGCACTGTACCTTTTCCATTACTGGCCCTCCACATCTTGCAGCCCTGCCACAGTAAATGTTTTGCTTTGTCTGAAGTAATGAGATGGAGAGAGATGGAAAAAGGCCTGCTTTTTCATTTTGACTGCTCTTAATGTGAGTTAAGGAATTTGACTGATGGGAATTAGTGCTAACACAGTTTGTTAACTAAGAAAACTGCTAATTAGAAATGGTTTTGAACTCAATCTCAGTAATGATATAACATAAAAACTTGCCACATTTTATTTGCTTAAAGCTTACTGAATCCATATGAATGGCTGGTTATAGCAGAAGTTATCCAGTGTTGATGATAAAGCATTACCAAATCTTCTTTGTAACTTTTATTTATTATACAATCTCTGTCAGTAATAAGTGGAGCTTTTACATAAAAGCAAGTATTAGCATCTGATAGGGATAAAAATATTGTTTCTCTTTCCTAAAATTATTTAATTTGATCTTTAAATATTTTCTGAGAATTAAAATCACTCTGACAGAGCCTTGGTTTTGTTGTCATTTGCAGAAAAAAAAGACACCACAAATTATTTCAAATTCCCATATTGTTAAGAATTGCTAAAATCTTGCACAAAGGAGATACACATAGACTTTGATGGGACAGAAAACTATCTTATTTTGTGGTTATTTCACATAACTGCATAGTGTCCTTCCAGAGAAGCTGAAGAATGCTACTCCTTTACAGATAATTCCACATAGGTAAGCCATATTTCATAATACTTTCCAAGTCTCACTGTCTTGGTAGGAGGGTGCAAGATGAGGGCCTGGCAGGCAGAGTCTGCCAATAGCCTGCTCATCTCCATCACCTGGCTCATCCTTCTCCTAGTCACAGGGGCTACAGCAGTTGCAGGGGTCACTATCCAGGTGCAGGGCATCTAGATCTTGATGCCCTTAGGAGTAAGTAAATTCTGGAATTATGTGGACTTTATATAGGAGGGCTTACAAAATTTAGGCTTTGAAGTCATCAGCTATCACAGAAGCCAGGCTTTCCATATTCTTTTATTTCATGTAATTGCCTGGGAAATGGTGGTAATGGGGTGCCCAATAAAGAACAAGAAAGCAGGCATTCCAGCACAGCTGATGAGGAAGAAGACCACACCTGCACAAATATGTTAATTGGAGCACTGTGCTTGGAGTTCACAGGATGGGGTTCTTGGCAGGTGTAGCTCAGATCACACAGACCAGCTGTGTCTAGAAGCAAGGACTGGCAGGAGAGAAGTGCTGGTGAAAGATGAGCTCCTGCTGAGCAATGCTGGATTTGATTCTTTATGGTGCCACAGTGTGAGGTCCAGTTTGAGTTCTAGAGATGCAGGATAAGGAAAGCATGTGAAGTAAGAATGATGCAGATGGGGAAGAGAGAAGCACAGGATGCTTTTCTAGTCCATAGTAAGGAGACAGTAGCAGCACTTCAGGTTTATGAAAGAGTAAAGGATTTAGTGAGTGACACTGTAAGGCATGACAGCGTTTTGTGATATAGTCTTAGGATTGGGAAGTTAATCATGGCTGTTCCATAAAGCAGATTTCAGGCACTACTATGAGTGACAGCCAGAATAGAGCAGGAAATAATCATTACTCCATGTACTTCAAAACATGCTCACTGAACCAGATCTGTTGGGGTGTGTCTCAGGGAAGTGGTTTAGGAAGAAATGAGGGGAAAATAAAGTCAAAGCAACAGTGGCATTTTAGTTATTCTGCCATTAGACAACACCTTAAGAAAACCCTGTCAAAAACTATCCAGCTAAAAGTTCACTGAATGAGACTACCAAGGCCAAAGAAGTATGGCCCTAGCCATTTAGTTACTCCAATTCTAGTACAGCTTACACTTACTTTTAAAAATAATCTCTCATTTTTTAAAAAAATAAACACACCATGTCTTTCCACCTCTTTTCATGAATATTTTCATTGCAAACTCCGGCATATAGCTCAAGTCTGTTTACCCTCCATGGTGTTAATGTTTGTTTTTAATGGGTTAGAAACTTTTTCTTTTTTTTTGTGCCAGTAATGGCATAATATTTCAAATCCTACTTATTTAGACTTTGCTGTGTTTGGCTATTGAGAAACATTAGCAGTTAGTGCTCAGCACTACTGTGCACGTCACCCTTTCTGGATGGTGGTAGGAGTAAGGACTGCTACAGAAGCAGATCTCCATGAAAGACTTTATAACCTCCTTTTGTGCCAGAAGAAAGCATGCAATGATGCAGGATTTGAAAATGCAGCAGAATGAAGTGGAGCAGGGGAGTTTGGCTTTCTGGAAGACTAGGAGAATGCTTTCTTTGGATTTCTTGCTTTAGGGAGAGATATAAAAATTTGTGATCTGTTTTGGAAAGGGCCAGGAATAAAACCTGAGATACCTGAAACTGGATTTTTTTTTTTCCGCCCTCTGGCTGATAGCACTGAACTACTTTCATAATTCAGTTACCTAGAGACAGTAGAACTACACAGTAGAACCAAATGCAGGAGGTCTTTCTTTAAAGAGACTGTTGCATAGCATCCAGCTGGAATTTGGAAGTAATTTTACTGACAGATAATAATGGATTTCATTTTGAGCTTTGCCAGGAATCCTTATGCCATTTGCTACACAGGGGAAAAAACATTCCTCCTGCACGTGTATGCACATAGGAGAGCATCTTTTCCAAAATTAAATACAGGGTCTTGCAGGTTCTGAGGTTTTTTCCTGGTAAAACAAAGTTGAGACTCTAAAATGTAAATATATTTCTATAAAGAAAGTTTGATCTGTTCTGTATGTTATACTTGTGATAAACAACAGAGACTACAAACAATTATAACTCAGCTTGACTGGAAACATTTGAGTGAAGAGAAAAAAACACTGACTAGCTAGGCACCCACTACATGCAAGAGCTGGAAGGCGAAGGCAGTATCTACAACTTGCTTTGCTTTTGGCCATGCTATTAGATGGACCCGCTCAAACAGGTTAGCCCTGGGTGACCCAGCACTGGAGGGCAGGCCCTGCCATGTGGTGGATGGACTTGTCTGGATTGCATTGTCTTTACAATCCAGCTGTTGCCTTTCCCTCTAACCATCCCTGCAAGTTGTCACAATTCAGCAAGCATCTAGCAACCCTTATCATATCAGGAAGGCCAATTACAGTCTGAGAAGAGTTTGTTTTATTGCGTCATGAGTAGAACTCAGTCTAATGAAGAAGTTACTGACCTTTGGCACTAGAGAAATAAGAGCACTATCTCATACTCAGAAGCGGATTGTGTTAATATATTTACACTTGGCTTAACCTGTATCCCTTTCAGGGCATATGCACTTAAAATTCACTGATATAGAAATAAGCTTTCTAGATCCTAAAGCCAAAACAGATACTTAGTCCACATCCACAAGGCCAATTCAGCCTCTGTAGGAAGCTTTATCCAAATTACATAAACAAATTTAGAGACTGAGAAATAAATTATAAAGAATCATTTGGTGGCCAGAGCAGCAACTGTAGGCAAAGACCTCCTACACCCAGCTTGGTATGTGAGGGTTCAGGGAGGCTGTGGTAACACACGCTGTAGCTGTCAAATCTGTGTAACTTGTGAGATGCTTGTGTCCTGGGGGCTTTCAAACTTCAAGCAAAAGCTGCTCCCAGCCCAGATGTTGCAGTGCTATGAAACTGGAAAGGAAAGCAAAATGAGTTTTATGTTCCTCCCCTTCTTCCTTTCTGAGGAGAAAAAGGACTGAACAGTGTTCTCGGGGGGGGGGGGGGGGGGGAGGTTCAGGGGGAGGAAGTGTGCTTTTTTCTTTTTCTTAATACCTTTCTTCTTTTAGAAATATAAGGAGGATGAAAGGCTGTTTCCTTAGCAGAGCTGAGGGCCATGTTAGCTGTTCTAGACAACTTTTCTAGCCAGTTTTCTAAAACAGAAACAGCTTTCCAAAGCCACAATTCAGGAAGCCTCTGTTTCAGAAACATTTCAATCTTACGAAAGCAGTATAAAGCAATTAAGTGTGTTCTTAAGGACTCAAACAAAGGCTTTGCTTACTTCCCAACTAAAGCTGAGAAGGTGATGGCTCTTACTGAAAAGATATTTTTTTTCCATAAAATTTTCAAGCATTTAAAATAAGCACATTTTTAAAACAAAGCAAGCAGGATTAAAATCAATTCCCCTCTCAGCCCTAATCAGGCTTTAATCAATAAGAATCAAAACTTTTACTGGTTCTTTAGTCACCCACTGTCTTTCAGAAAATATCAAGTAGAGAAAATATGGCATGTACAACTAGTAATGCCTTTCCACTCCCCACACTTTACTGAAGAAAAAGTAAGTGCAAATGTTCTTTAAGTTGCCCTAAAAGAAAAGGCAACCAATGTTAATTCTCTTCATGAAGGAGGTAAAGAGTATGCCTCATTTTTGAGCACTTCTTTTATCCTACTATTAAAAGTGTGGGCATGCAGACATGTTATTGTGCCTAGCTACTCCACAGTACACTACAGTACTAGTACTCCAGTATTAACCATGCATGCTTTCTTACCCTGCTGTACAAACTCATAAAACACAGGCTTGTTAACCTGTCTCCCAGGGAAAGCTAAGCTATGCTTTATTTACACAGAGTATTATTCAGAATTGCAAGTGTACTGTAAATTCATGTCTTGGGTTACTCCACACATGTATTCACAAGCGGTGTTTTTTAATAAGCCAAAAAATTAAAGGCTGATCTTGGCATTTTTAGGTTACCACTCTACCTGAAAATCTTACCAGAAATATTCGTGTCACACACAAAGTCATCACAGATTACTTTATCCCGTTAACTATTGTACTAGACCAAATTTCACTACTTGGAAATGTCAAGCTTACACCTGCACTTTCCTGTTTTCTGTGAAGGTACCCAAAATGCATACTGTCTCTCTGAATCTGAAATTTGCCTATTCTTCTAACCAGAGGTTTATCACTACAGCTGAACTACATGCAGGTTTCCTAATACAAGTTTTGAGATTGCAGCAGCTTCATATTTTAGTTATCAGAAGGAAGCAGAAGTTTTTCAGATGGCTCAGCTGCAAAACATGCAGCTGGGTGGTGTGCAGTCCAGACCATTTGGAGAAAACAAAGGGTGTAGTTTCCCAGCATAATTGATTTTTCTGTCTGTTTCAGGATTTAACCAAGGGATTTTCAGTGATCTGTTTCACAGCTTGGTCTAAAAGCATCTCTGGCAGCACAACAGAATGGACAGGGACAAGCAGCCAAACAGGAGATATCTTCACTGATGGATACCCCATTTTAGGACTATACACTACAACCCTTTGTAATAGAACATAAATGCAATTTCTTCTTCTCCTTTGTGAAAGTGGTAGAGGCAATTTTAAATGAACTGATATAAACTTCTAGTGAACAGCTGTCCTACTTTAGCTGGACTTGCTATGTGCTACAGCAGCCAACAATAAACAAGTTATCAAGATGCATTTACTAAGGTGGTAAGCAGCAGAACGAAACCATTTCCTTCAAATAGTACTTATGCATCAAGCAAACCCACAGTAGATACAATCAGGCCAGTTCATGGTTCTCACAGCTCCCGTTTGTGTTCTCAGAGCTGTTGGTTGGCTAACATCTGAGCATACAAATCCAGGTATGGGCACAATTAAACAGTTATCATCTCCCACCAAAGTCATGGTGATGCACATTCCAACCACAGCATCAAGATCTGGGTGCACAGCCCCCTCCTTTCGCTCCTCCCAAAATTTATTTCTGAAAACCGAGCTATGAAAAATCTGAAGGGTAGTTCATAGTTAAGATATTTAGCAATATTATTTGTATAATGTTGAATGGAGCTGAGTCAGAGACAGATGACACAACTCTCTGTAATCCATGTGATAAAAAGCCTATTTATTGTTCTCCATTCACCTTAAAAAGATGATCTGAAATTCCTGGGCATACACATGTGAATGGTTATGGTCCCAGTCACTCATTTCCTTGGCCAATGATACATATGTACTTAGGGTTCAGCAGATTGGCTGGGATTCTCTGTATTTGTTCAAATCCATCCTATCATCACTCACCTAGATACCTGCCTACTTACAGGCTGGTTGAGTTTCAGGCTGCAGCTTTTAGACCAGCTGCAATATGCAATGTGACAATCTGTGTATTCAACCCCAAACCTCTCAATTTTTCTCCTGCATCAGCTGGTGATCCTGCCCCATTTCTCCTTTCCATACTGTCAGTGTACATCAGCAGGCACAGACTATATCCAAGACTTCAGTGAAAAACAAGGATATGGTGGGAACATCTTGCAGCTGTTTCTTTGAACAAGTGAAGCCTTGATTTTGTTTTTTTATGAACAAAAAAAAAAAAAAAAGAGAAAAATGGACACCAGCCAAGAGATGGGCTGGGGGCAAATGTTAATGGATGTTGGGCAAATCTATTGTGCAGCTTTCCCATGTCACCAACTACATAACTATTTACAAATGCTGGGAAGATACCTTTCTGCAAACTAAAATGATGAGAGACTTGCCTGTGACATCCCCTATGAAGCTAAATTCCTACTTCATTACTAAAGCTATGTAAGAAAAGGTGTTTTATACAGCACACACACTAGGTGAGCATCACCCCAGAAAGAAAACCTGACTAAGGCAGTAGCACACTGCAGAGCAGGGTTTTAAGCTCTGACAAAAATAAAATTCAGATCTGGAGACTCGAAGCAACCCTGGTCTGTATAAGGGGATGGGGGAAGGGCAGCATGTGGTTTGGGGTATTTTCACCAAATGTTAAATCACACAGAATATTTCACTCGACTCCAGTGTGAAATCACGACCTGACTCCTCTGTAATGAATTCTTTATCTTGGCAGCTTTCCTGTTTTCTCCCAACAGTGCCTCCCTCTCCCTTTCTGGTCCCAGTAACATATGGTGGTGTTTGGAGAGCCACTTGGGCCTGGGAGCGGGCCTGGCTGCCCACACCTGCGCACCCCCTGCCTTGCCACTCGGGTCACGCTCCAGCGCCGGGCCCGCAGCTCGCTCCTTCACCTTCATCAGGGCATGCTGAGAACTGCCACAGGTCCTGTCATGTGGCCCTGGGGATGAGATGTGTCACTTGGTGCCCTGGGGATGAGATGTGTCACTTGGCGTCCGTGTGAGCGTGTGCCACTCCAACACTCCACATGTAGCCTCGGTGAGGCTTCTCCTTTGGGCATCCATGATGAGGGTGGCTCACTGTCTCAAAAATTATGATGAAAGTACCCCAAAAGCCCCAAGAATCTATCAGGTTGGAAGGAACCACAGTGGATCATCTGCTCCAACCTCCCTGCTTAAGCAGAGTTCCTAGAACCACATGGCACAGAGTCGCATCCAATCGGTTCTTGCCTATCTCTAGTGAGTGAAACTCCACAATCCCTCCGGGCAACCTGTTTCAGCGTGCGGTCACCTGCACAGCAAACTTCGCACTCACGTTCTGGTGCAACTTCCGTTCGTCAGTTTTTGCCCGCTGCCTCTTGTCCTGTGGCTTGGCATCATCGAGCAGAACCTGGCTCCGTGCTCCGACTCCCCCTTTAGATATTCATAGACACTGACGATGTCCCTTCCCGAGGCTGAGCAGGCCCAGCTGCCCCAGCCTTTCCCCGCAGGAGCGGTGCTGCCGACGGCCGGCCCGGCCGGGCCCAGCGCTCTCCCGGCGGGCACGCTCCGCCCGCGGGCGCGGTCTCCGGGACGACGCGTGGGGCGGGCGAGGCCGCCGCCGCACCGCCATGGGCCCCAAGCGGTCCAAGTCCGACCGGGAGTCGCTGGTGCCCGGCCTGCCGAGCTGGGAGCCCGCGCTGGTGTCCGCCCGCCTCGAGGAGGTGAAGGCAGCCGAAGGGCAGAGCCGGGGGCGGGGGGGAACGGGCTGGAGGCGGCTCGGGCGGCTCCCCGCCCCGGGGGTCGCGGCTGCCGGGGGCTCCGGGGGGCTCCGGGGCGGCCCGGGGAGGGCCGTGAGTGGTCCCGAGGTGCGGCGGAGCCCCCCCTGCCCCTTTGTTCCCCCGCCGCCGAGCGTGGCCCTGCGGGTTTCTCTGCTCCTCCCCACCTCGACGCTTTCCTTTCTGGGCTCTGGGTGCCAAGTTTCGGCTCGGAGTGAACTTTATTTTATAAACTGCTGAACAACGGGGTTTGATGGAGGTGCTGACGCAGCATTAACTGTAGCGTTGAAAATGTGAGGCTATAATTTTCCTTCCTGAGTGTGTGCAGCTAAACGGCACTTTTTTTCCTTTTTATTGTTTTTTTTTTCTTTCACAGAGTCTGATGATCTAAAGGTATATTTAGGTTTCCAGGTTTTGTGTAAGCAATGTAATTCTCATATATCTTGACTTGCAAGACCGAATTTGGTTTCAAAATAGGGTGGTAGTTTAGCAAACAATAATATTTATCTCATATGTATTTATCTAGCACGGCTTCTGCAAGTGAGACAAATTGCTTCCTGTGGCTTCCTTGTTTTCTGGATTCCTGACGAGCCCTATTTAAAAAAAAAAAATCAAAACAAAAACAAACAAAAAATTAAACAAACACAAAAAAACCAAAACAAACAAACAAAAAAAAAAAAAACCAAAAACCAGTTTTTTGCTTTCGCTGATGTGGGTTTGTGTTTTTTTCTTTTAATATGCCAGCACCACTAGTTAAATATGAGGAACTTCTAATTCAGGAGGAGGCTTTTAAACTGGCTAATTGCTTTTCCCAAAAAGCCACAGATGTCCAAAAGTCTCTTAAATATTTACTTTTATTTGGTAGTAACCATATAATACAAGTTCAGCCAAACAAGACCACTTGTTAATAGCTTAGACTGCTGTTTCCTTTTTTCCCCTAGAACACAGATTTTCAGTAGAATTCTAAGGTGCTTGAGCCCTTTCTTATTTGTGAATCTTCTCCTTACTCTTGGGAAACCTCCCTGAAGCATAAGAGTGGGGTGAAGGTTCAATCTCCATCGCCTTCTCTGTTCCTGGTCTTCCTCCAGTGCTTACTAGCAAGATGCCAATTAGTGATTATGGGTTTTTTTATGGTGGTGTTTATTGTGGTTGTGGATATTGTGCAGTGAATTCACTGAACAAAGTACTTTGTATGCTCTGCTGCCTCTACACATAATTTATTACATTTCTTAAACACAAACCATTATATTGAAATATTTTTAAAGGTAGGAAATCAAATGCTCAAAATTTAGGAAATGTCGCAGTCGGTATTATTCTGAACCACTCATTGAGGCAGATGGAAAAAATGTTGAATGTTCACTGAATGGGGCAAGAATTCTGTAGGGAAAAAGTATGTGATCACCTAATTAAAGATTATTGTAATGCCTATACCCGTGGGGGCTGACTTGAGGTTCCTTGTTTCTGTAATTCTGGTATCATCTAACTGCTTTCTGTTCCAGTGAAGCTAATTTCACTTTCTCTGCCATGCTGTTCACAGACAGAGCCTTGGGAACTTGGGAAAAACTGTCCCCTTGAACTCAGGCTTCTGAGATGCTGGGCAGCCACTGAAATTTCCTACTGCAGGAATGTTCTTATTCAGCTCATACAGTCATGGGCAAGAGCACACTCAGTGCAAAACTGTCAAATGCCAGCAAATCTCTTCTGAGCATGTGTGAATCAAGATTCATCAAGTGTGGCCAAATGTGGGTGTACATAATGTAAATAAACATGCTCTGTAAAAGCAAATCTTTGACACAAGTACAGCTCTGCTGCCAAATTTAATTCCTTCCTCTTGAACACAGAGGGCATTGAATATCTTAGCTACTTAATCACATTGGGGTTTTTATTAGGGATAAACATGATTTTTAAAAATCAAATCTCATTTTGCAAATAGTCTAACCACATTTTCTCTCCCCCTACCCACCCTACTCCAGTCATCATATAACATACAAAGTTTAAACTTGAATATATAAAGTTCAGGAACTGAAAGCAGTCTGTAAAAGAGAGTGTTGAACAGCTTGAATTTTAGATCTCACCAGACATTGTGCACAAAATTTCTTTCTTACTCGTCCTCAGTATTGTGTATAAAATACCACATAAATCTGAAACTACTTGAGAGATAACAGGAACTCCTATCAAGTAAATAAATGTCTCTCCTCATAATTCATATGTAAAGAATTCTTAAATCTTTTATTTGTATCAATTTGAAAAATATTCCTTCCCTTTACTGGAGGCAAATGGAATTTACTAGAACTAGTTTTAAATTCTACCAGACAGACCCAGTGGTGAAATTTCACATTTTAATGTGTTTATGACTTGCACTATTTTATTAGTTCAATCTATGAAAAGCATTATACCAGTGCTGTTAAGATTTTTATGAATGGGTATACTAACTAAGATGTGATTTAAATGGTATTTACTTACCAAATAATTGATTTTACTAAATGCACTGTGAAAACTGGCAGCACACAACTTAAAAATACATACAGTGGAAATATGGATTTTCCAGAGCCTCACATTATAGTTTATGTATATCTTTCTTGTTTGTAATGTGATATGCAGAAGAACATGGAGTTGCAAATTGTATTTGCCTTCTGATATTTATAATCTGTTTTGATTGGGCTCACTACATAATTAAATTGCAAAATATAAATTAAGATTCTTAAGTAGTTTTAAACTTTGCATGTCTAAGTAGCTAAAGGGCTAAGTGAAATAGAGATATTTGCTAAGTGAAAGGTGAATTCTGGGCAAATACAGCCCTTAACTGAAATAACTGTCATTTATTATTTGTTCTTATTAACTGGTATAACTTAGCATAGCAGCTGGAAGCCATGTTCTGTGTTGACTTTCCATCTGTATGATTTCTCTCATTTCATTGGCATTTTAGGGCCTTAAAATTGAACTTAAATCTTGCAAAACCTCTAAAACTGTTCTGAATAGGGTGGCTCCACTTTTGATTGCTATTCATACTACTTCCTCTTCAGAGAAAAATGAACATTCTGTTGAGCTTCTATATTCTCTCACCTGCCCATGTTGTACAGCAAAAGCTCAGGCTCTTAAGAACAAAAGACATTAGTAAATGTGTGTCAATCAGACAGTAATGAAGGTGAGCTTGCAGATTTCCAAGCAGTGACATCCTTCCTTAAGGCTACAAAACTCCTGATAACCATCCTTTCCGAGTAATTCCAGTTGTATTTACTGGTTTACAAGCTCCCTCATTGTTGAAAGTTGCTAGAGTTGTTACTACTCTAATTTTTCATAAATTACTAGTAGGTTTGATGCTCAGCTGTTTTGAGTTTTCAAATGTTTCTTCTCAGCCCTTATAGGTAAATTTGAAATTCTGCTGTAAGGAAATGAATGTACTGGTTGTTGTCCTAAGGGAAAAAAACAAACAATCTAACAAAACAAACACACAGCCCACAAAAAAACCCAAACAACCAACCCAAAAAGCAACAAAACAAAAAGCAGCAAACCCCATAGCATTAAGTACCACAAAAATAAAATGACTGATACTCCGATGGTCTAGAAATGGGAGGAGGGTAAGATGGCTGTTTGATGCTTTTCTTGGCCAAAGAGATCTAGAAACTGGTACTGAAAAAATAATAAATATACCTTACTTGTTCAACTGTCTTCCCTAGAATAGCTGCCCTTTTGTGTCTAGGAAATGAAGCAGAGAAAACAAGATAGGTATAAAAAGGAAGAAAAGAAATGTGTGCTATATCTGCTATTTTCTTCAGTGTGAATTAAAGTTAGGTATTTTCTTAACATACCTAATGCTATTCCAGTACTGCTGTGATGAAGATATACATATATGATGAAGATATACAGGCTATGTGTACTGGTTTTTAACAGTTGGAAAAAATCACATTACAGAGGAACACAATGAACCTTGAGAGCAAAATCATGAGAAGATGTGTTTGGACAACCATTTGCTACTTGCATGGAGCTTCCAGAATTAGGTTGATCTTGCAGAATTGGAGCCTCTCCAGCTGAGGGACACAAGGGACATAGAAGTTTCCCGCACAGATGGTTATTTATATCACCGAGAGGCTTCGGTGCATTTCAGTTCTTGACATGGCCAGAAGTTTTAAAACCAGGACAGTGTCATTTGTATCAATGGTAGTCATTGGATGTTTTCCAGTGAAAGCAATCTGGCCTGCCCTTAGTTGGAGTTTGTTTCAGATTGTTTAAACAGTATCAGTTGCCAATGCCACATTTCCAGTTTCTTTCTTTTTTTTTTTTTAATTCACATTTGAAGCAGGGTTGTTGATTCTGTGGGATATCTACTCCCTGCATTTTGGTCTTCTTTGTGCAGTTTGTAGTGCACATGTTAGATTCTCAATTGCAACCTCCCTAGATTGTTTCCATGATTTTCCTGTAGTTACTTTTATGGCTTTTTCTATCCTGTTCATTAAGCTGGGAATGTCATTTGAGGTAGCGTTAGGGTCACTAATCTATCCTCTTTCAGATCCTTTCTCAAGCCTTGATTCTACAGTAACATTTGAAAGAATAAAACTAAGTAGAGAAGCAGTTGTATATTGAAGGAGAAAATAATTTTATGCATTTTATATATATACATTTTAGTATACATTTTAGTATTTTTCCTTCACATTTTTATGTTGTGATTTTAGGTGATGAGCTGTAGAAGCAGAATCTGTTTCTTCTCTGTCCTTTCAGTGCCTTGAACATTAAGGATACTCTTACAGGATCGATAATATAAAGACAGTATTTAAAAAAAAATAGAATCTTAAACTCAGAAAATAGTCTAATCAATTAAACACCTAAAACTGTGTATTTATGCTGCATATTGACTATTGACTTCAATTCATGTTCTCAGTGTGCAGCTTTTCTGAAAAGTGATCTTTAAGGGCTTCAAAACCAGTTACTCTAGAAGTAGATGACATGCTGTTAATGACTCTGGGAAGTCTAGATCGTTATTTGCTGTGAAGATGTGTGTAGTGACTTCAGATATTTGCTAGTTACTTCCAGCTCCTATTCCCAGGCATTGCACTTTTTTTTAGAAAAGCAGTTCCACTTCTTCATTTAGTACTAGGGAGGTATAAGCCCTCTATAAAAATAATTAAACTTTTGTGCAGAAGACCTTGTATCAAGCTGCATATACTTCTGTAAAATTAAGTAAGGTTATAATTTTCAATACTAGTTCAGTTATATTGTAGAGGCTCACCCCATGTATTTTATTTTAATGTATTAGCCAATAGTTTGCCTGTAGTATAAATATTCTCATAGCTGTTGCAGCTTTATCACCTTGTTTCTTTGAAGCAGAGCATTTTCAGTGGGGAGAAGATGTGGCCCCCTGATTATAATTTTAATTTCTTTTTGGATAACACAAATCTGGAGTTGGATAATTTTGTTTGTGTAAGGCCTTTTTTTTTTTTTAAAGTACTCATTTTGCACAAGCAGGACCTACCCTGATGCTTTGCTTCACTGCTTTGTCACAGTCTGCTGAGAAGGTGGGCACCACAGTGGAAAATTCTCTTTTAGAAATGCTTATAGTACTTTTGTGAAGGAGGGTCTCATTGCTAAACCATAACTCTGAAATGCCTGGGAATTATTATATGGGCTAGAGGATAAGAATTTGGAGAAGGAATCTGAGGATGGAGAAGGGCTGAATTGGGATCAGATAATGAAACTGGAGGCTAGATGAACAAGGAGACAGAGGACAAGAGCTGGGGAGCAAGTCACAGGTGGGGGAAACATTAAGACAAGTGGTGTAACTCAGATGAGGAACAAAGAGTGGAAATGGAAAGAGACATTAACTAGGAACCGTTGTGACCAAGGGGTGGAAAATTCAAGAGAGAGAATGGTAAGGAAGACAGGTTCCACAGACATCGTTACTGTGATATTAATCAGTGATAAGCAGGTTTAATTTGTGGGCAGTAAGCTATCAGCATGTTTTAAGGAGGAGTTAAAGAAGGCATAAGGCAGGGTTTTAGAACACTCTGATAGATATTTTTTAATGTATCTGAAGAACTGCAGGAAGTTGTGGGAGTAAGCTGTGTATTGCTGCTGGACCATGCTTACTGTAGAATCCTGAGTAGAACCTGACATTCCTGATTCTTGCTGCTCTTGAGCTGTCAGCATCTCTCTAGGACTTACTGGACTTTGTTTCCCTCTCTTGGTGGTCCTCACTGAAGAGGGCAGTGTAGTGATAACAGTTGCTCTATTAGTTCATGCCACAGGTAGACAGTTATTCTAAAGATTCTGTGTCTGCTGGTCAGCACTGGGAACACCAGGATACTGCCACATGAGAGCATTTAAATCTCAGTTCTGAGAGCCTAGAAAATTATGCGCTTCCACTTGAGCATGGGCATCTAAATACTTCCTGTTCAAAGACTGCTGAAGTTTCACTATCCAACTCTTGG
This sequence comes from Cinclus cinclus, assembly GCF_963662255.1. Taxonomy (NCBI): domain Eukaryota; kingdom Metazoa; phylum Chordata; class Aves; order Passeriformes; family Cinclidae; genus Cinclus; species Cinclus cinclus. The sequence continues at coordinate 28,970,563 of NC_085047.1, read as the reverse complement.
CAGGTATACAGTGATAGCTTTAATCCAGATTAGCTGAAACTCCTGTACATGTTGACAATATTGGAATACCTAGATCTCTTTCACAGTGCTGTGCACCAGTAGCTATCTTGCAGCTGTAGGCAGGACTTAAAAGAGCAAAATTAAATTCAGTGTACTTGGTGCAGTCCCCACTACTGCTGCCACTTCCACAATGATCAGTGGCTGCTGCCCCAGTGCAGCTGGACACTCATAAATTCCACCATGTTTGCACACTCCTAGAGCATCCGTGATATGCTTGATCTCTCTAGCACTTCATAATTTTAAAAATTTGAGGTTTATTTTGTGCTGCAATAAGCCATCAAGAAAGTTCATGATGTGGGGAGCTGTAGGCACCCTTTTGGATTAGTTGTCTGATCTGTAGCTAGTTGCAGTTTCACTTAATGACCCAGGTGATCTTTGCATCTTTTTGTTTTTCTGAATATTCTGTGGTTAGAAAAATGGGGCATACTCATGTGACGTTATCCTTTGTTATCTTAAGTGTTTTACAAACTGTTTCCCACCATGCAAGCATGCACTGTTTTGAAACTTAAGTCAGCTGTGGCTTTCTCCTATCCCAAGCCATCAGTTTCTCAAATTACAGACATTTAGGTAGGCTTTTTACCAGCTAAGAAAAGGAACAAATGAAGAAGGGTACTGTAAAACTGGAAGAAGATGCTTCTCTTACCATCTGAGTCTTTATCTTAGAATGGTGCTTCTACTCACTTTACCATAACTCAGCCCAGGTTTTGTTCCTATTCCACAAGGATTTATACATAATAAAAATATATGAAAATATTCAATATCCTAAAGTCACCACCCTGTCTTAAATCTCTTAAAATGATGCACACTGGACTGTGACTCTGCTTAGCCTAGTCCTGATTAATGTGACTATCTTGGGACTGCCTTGTTCTGACTAAATCCCTTACCATGTTTACCTTTATGCAGCTGCACTGGTAACCTTGCAGTATACACATGCAGATATGCATTGAAAAAATCTATTTTTGGTGATTCCTGTACATCACAGCCATTACAAATGCTCCTAGATCAGACACCAATAGTGCTGATAAGGAATACTCTAGAGTGAGATGTAGATGTGCTGGAGATAGTGACTCACTCTGTGGAAGGGATTCCAGTAGGAATGTGAAAGAGAGTAACCGGTAAAAGTTGTTTAAACTGCATAAATTTTAAGCTTTTGTGGATGAACATCACTAAATAAAGTGTTCCAGTCTTCTCTTGTTCTGCATTTTTTTAGTGCTGAAAACAATTTTTTACATTACAATAATGTGTATGCTACTGCAAATACTTGAAAACTGATAGTGTTCTTAATTTAGCAATATTGTAGTGTACAACTTGCCATTGGTAAGTAATTTTACTTGATTCGGACTATTTAGTGAAACCATGCAAGAGCCATGCTATGCATAAATATACCTTCATAAAACATCATGAAAATAATGCTATGATGTACAGAAAATAGTGTCTTGGAATTGTCTAATTCACAGAATGAGGGAGCTGAAAATTAACAAAAAATTGTTGATCTTTTTCTACATTGAATAAGCCAAATAATATATATACTCAAAATTCACTTCTTATTTGCTGCCTGAACTGTCAAATCTGCAAATGCCATTTAAAAGTTAGTACATCTTTGTGAGATGCAAATGTATCATTTGCCTGTGAAAAAGTAAGGCTGTTTGTAGGCTTTTATGTTTTCCATGGCATAATGCTGCCACCTGATGGTGGAAAGAATTGGAAGAAAGCAGTAGCGGCTTTTTCGGGTTGCCTGCAATTTCCGTGTGATTAATATAGTGATGTTTAATATGTCTTAATGTGATATAAAGCCATTTCTACAAGATTACTCTTCGAAACTTCAGAGAAGAACTTTTGTTGGCATGAGTTTCAATACCTTAAATATTTTATTTTGGAATGTAGGATGCCTGGAAGCCTTTCATCACTTTCATTATTGGGACCAAGATTGAGGATGAAATCCACACCCAGGCCTTGGCTCTTGCTGTGCAGGTGCCACTGCGAAAGCTCTTCAGTGTGGTAACGCGTGAAGACATTTACAGACAGGTATTCCAAGAAAGTAACTTTTAGTAATGAACTAAACGGTAGATGTCACTTTTAGATTCTGCCTTCTTTGGTCTCTAGTAATGATAAACTACTCTGTGGAAGTTTCAAAAATTACACTAATTCATAGAATCATTAAGGTTGGGAAAGACCTTTAAGATCATTGAGTCGAACCTTTGAACACCACCTTATCAACTAAACCACAGCTCTAAGTGCCACATCCAGTCATTTCTTGAACACTTCCAGGGATTGACAACCCTTTCCGTGAAAAAATTCTTCCTGATGCCCAGCATCAACCTGTCCTTGCACAGCCTGGGGCCATTCCCTCCTGTCCTGTCACCTGTGGCCTGGGAGATGAGGTTGATCGCCACCTTTCTATAACCTCCTTTCAGGGTGTTGTAGAGAGGGATAAGATCTCCCCTAAGAAATGGATTTCTCCAGACTAAACAGCCCCAGCTCCCTTATCATCCAGTCTTCTTCATAGGACTTAGTATGGTATAAGTTGCTCTGCTTGCTGTAAAAGAAGTTTTGTTACAGACTTTTCTTCAAGGTGCTGATCAAAAAACCTCCCTTCCTAAGGTACAGGGTTGCCATAAGATGATTCCTCACAGTTTTGGAGTGCAATTGTAGTGTTTGCAAAAGGGAATAATGAGTAAAGTACTTCGAGTAAACATAAAATCTTCTCATAGTAGAATGCTTTATTTACTTGCAGATCGCAGAATCTGGGGGTCAGAAGGGAAAAAAGGCTAAGGATGCACCTATGTATTATGAGGTAGGTTAAAACATGTATTGCAGTGTCAGTGCTCTTTTACACCGAAGTGTGTAGAGCCATGTGGTTTTGTTATATATTCTTGCTGATTAAGTAATGATCAAAACATGTGTTCAGAGATGTGAGTTTCATTATTGATGGATATGTTACACAGTCATATTTTGATGGTGATGTCTCAAATAACAGAAAACCTGTCAGATTGTTCTGTCTCAGATGCTCCCAATAATTTAAAAACTTAAACCTTCATTTATGGGTATGCAGTCCCCTATACAAAACACTATTCTGTGTGCTAGTACCATTATAATCTCAGTTTGATGTAAATTGATTCATCTAGTGGGCTATGTCAGCAGGGTTTGCAGTCACGCTTAGTACAAAGAGTACTTCCTCCTACCCTGTTAATGTTTTACTTACAGCTTGTGAGAGGCGTTAATATCCTGTGATTAATTAGAAGATTGTGTAAAATTTTCTCAGGTAGAGTTTTACCGTCCTTACAAACCTGGAGCATAAAGAATTTTGGATCCCTCTAAGAAGACTGTGTTTTCATTTTATTTCTGGAATGACTAATAAACTTTTTATGTGTCTCAGGTTTTGTTGGACTTTATAACAGTACTTTTTAGCTGAGGTCTGTTTTTCTGTAATGCCAGGCTACTATCTGAACAAGTCCCTTTGGAATTACCACTGAAAGGATTGTGAATTTTATGCAATTAACCCTCTTCATTTAGGACTAGCCTCCCAGGCAAACTCACCGTTATATTACCTGGTATGTAAAACTTCTTCAGACCTACTTGACAGAAGGGTATTTAAGTCTAGCTCTAAGCAGAAGCTTTGTATGATACCTGTATTTAATTACTAAGAGCAATTTACCTTGTGAAGTGGACACTTATTAAATTCCAGCTGTCAGTGCTGTGTCTCATTAGCTACTTACTTTACTCCTCAAAGACATTTTTTTCCTCCTCTCCTTTAACACAGAATATAAAATGCCTGTTCTGACCTTTTGCTTGGACTCAGTTTCCGTTCAGGCTGTAGCAAATTAAAAGATTGATCATGTTGCCACAGCATTAAGATTCCACCTCTCTGGGCAGAGTTTGTTCCTGAACATGCACATACATTCCATGTGCAGTCTGAGCAGTCACAGCTTCCACTGCTTCCACTAGTAAAGATAAACAAACACAAAGTTGGCACAGAACACAGGGTTGTGAAAAGTTCTTCTGAGAGGAGCATTTCTATCATTGCCACGTACAGTCCTCTGTGGCAGGATTCAACACGTTGCCATTTCCACAAGTTTTCCATACTCATTTTTAGAGGTACTGTGAGATTCCTGACATTTAAGGGTCTTTGAACATATGACATATAGACGTGTGTGAATTTGGAGATAATGACATGCCTAGTAATGTGGTTATTATTGGTATTAGTAGTAATATTCTTACCCATGCCATTGGTCTTACACTTTGCATCCACTGAAATGCAGGGGTTTTAATAAATTTCAATGCAGCAGTCAGCAGTGCCTAGAAGTCAAGGGCCTTTAACAAATGGCTCATGATACATTGCAAGCTAATTATATATCACATTAAAATAATTCCTGCTCTCTGCTCTAAATTATTCTCCTTCAGGGTTCCTATCATTTTATTGTTTTGTATCTCGTATCACTCTTATTGTATAAAGTGAAGAGGCTCAGGGCAGGGTTTATAAATATGTAGCTAAAAGATTTCCAGATCCAGGAGAATTTTCTGACTCTTACATGACTTGATGGGGGTAGGAGTCTTGCTTGGTAATTTAGTTCTAATTCCAGCCCTTAATTGGATGATGATAGGCTGATTCTCTCATAAAGATGGTGAGGAGTTAATTTTTTAATTAAAAAAGGGAAAATGTTATGCTTCCTGTAATATGTCAACAGATTTCGTAATTTATCATGTACAATTTTTCTAACAAGACCTACAACTAATAATATGTGTATTTTATCAGCAAGGTGTGTATATTTTATTGTTTACACACCTGTTTTTTGGGTCTCCTGTTAAGGTTAATAACATTGTGTGTAATTAAGATATTTTGCTACTACTATGTATGATGGTGTTGTTAAGATCTGATTATTGAGAAATGCCTCTGCCCAAATTAAGGTGAAAACAGGACCATATGCTGAAGTTAATGGTACAGATCTTATTTAACAATGAATTAGAAATAGAAGAGAGAGGGGGGAGAAAGTTCAAGTAGAAAATAACACCAGCCATGGATCCAGCAACATCCTGCTTGTCCTGCACTCTGGGCATTTTGGTGGTGGGGTACTTTTCATTACCTCTACACTTTAGCAAACAAAAATTAATGCTTGTTGGCTACACAGTTCTCTTATGCTATTGCTTAAATTATTACCTCACCTCTAATGCTGGTTAGTCTGCATGCTCGGCCTTTCTCTTCTTTTGAGTCAGTGGGTTTCTGGGATCAGTGTTCACAACCTTCCCATGCCAGAATTACCTTTTATCCAGTTGGAGCTGATTTCAGCACAGTTGCTGAGTTGGCTTTCCTTGTGGCTCATAGATTCTCTGTTTGTGTCCATTATCAGTGATACATTCTTTTCCCTAGGCTTTGTTAACCTCCCCCTAGGTATGAGATAACACTTGGACAATAGCACCACCTTTATCTTATGTTGTCTACGGTTCACGTTTCAGGTATCCATAGGAATATTTAAGTGGAGCTTTGGTGGTCATTGGTGGCCACAGATGCCATCTCTCCCAAACATTGGGGTGATCTTTGTTTGACTGGTGATATGCCTATGAGCAGTTGCTTCTTTACAGTTTGCCACAGTGGGAATTTTTGTCCAGATATGTTACCCAGGATGTGCAAGCCAGACGTCGCCTCCACCAAGCCTGGATTTAGCACCATCCTGTCGTTCCCTTCTGTGCTAATCTCATGGCAAAATCCTTTTGTGGCCTTAACAGCGTTTGAGACAGACAACTTCAAGTACTTGCAAGTGTTCTAGTTTCCAAATTTTGAATTTTGAAAATCTATTCAAGCCTAAATTTTCCACACTAGAATTGTTCATGAGTCTGGTTTTGTTTTGTTTTGGTTTGGGTTTTTTGGTTTGTTTTTTTTTGTTTTGTTTTGTTTTTTGGGGGGTTTTTTCTTTGGTTTGTTTTTTGTTTTTTGTTTGTTTTGGGTTTTTTTTTTTGTTTTTTGTTTGTTTGGGTTTCTGGATTTTTTATTGTTTTGTTTTGTTTTGTTTTGTTTTTGGTTTGGGGGGGTGTTTGTTTGGTTTTTGTTTTGGTTTTTTTTTTTTTTTAATTTCCCCTACTTCCCCTTTCTGGTAAGGTTGAGTTCAGGGGTTGTGTGGATTAAAGGATTTTTTTTTTTCCTTGTAAGGGTTTTTTTACAGTTTTGTTGGACTTACTGGGGTAGTTGACTTTATGTTACCTGGGAAATCCTGAGAAGGAATCATGTCCTACACTAATAAGGAAACAAACTGAAGCTGTGAGGTAGCACCATGGTGATTAAAGCAGATTGAGCCTCATGTGGCCCCTTCACATGAAATGACTGGAAGAAGATGGTTAGTGTTGCTGGAAATGAGCCCTTGAATAAGGGTCATGGCCATGAGAGAGTGATTGGAGCGAGAGAGATGTGAAAGAGTTTTGTTGTTCTGTCAGATAAGCTGTGATACTTGGGAAAAAAGTTCATGGAAAGATGAAAAAGCACAACTGGCAGAGATAAGAGCAGTTTTGTTTGGTTGTGGATTCCAGAATGTTGCTTTCGTGTCCTTGTGCTTGAGAAGACAGCAGAACTAAAATCTTGTAACAGAAGCATCTTTCCATGCTGCTCTGACTCATCTATGGGACAAGTCATCCTGTGTAGCCAAAAAGGTGTAATTAAAAATATTAATCTTTATTCCACTACCGGACAATAATTATTGTTTCTCCTAGCAAAGTTCCTGCTATAGTTGCCAAACTCAAAAATATTATCAGATCAGATGCCAAATCCAAATTGTGTCCCATTCTCATCCTGGAATTCCATGAGACTGGAGCAGCATAAATCAGTTATTAGTAAGTTTTTCTCAGCTGTTGATCACCAGGTTGACACCTAACTCTACTGGCATCTCCTGCATTTTCAGGATGGGAGGCAGCATGAGCAGTGTGCAGTGCATTCCGGTATTCCTCCCTAGATTTCTGATTCCATGAAGACAATTATGGGTCAATACAACTTAGAAAAGATCCTGAGCATAGCAGAATGTGTATAATTATTATTTATATATGTATATGTACATTTTTGTATGTATATATATATCCTATTACTTGCAGGAGGTAGGAGGAGGAGGTGATTGGAGAAGGCATTCATATTAGAAAGGAAAAGGTAAATAGAAGGTAGATGGATTACCTAGGCTTTGGACCTCAGATGTACTGGAAGTGTTTGGTGCAGTTGAAAGTTTCCAGCAAATATTTTTTTTCTTTTATTTTTTTTTAAACCTACACCCTGTGTAGGTTTAAATGATGCCAACACAATGATTTTTTCTCCCCTTTTTCTTTCCTTCCTATCCAAGACCACAGAGCTTAGGGAATTCTGATTTTCACAGTATCGTATTTTCTGTTTCAAATAGAATTGCAGCCTTGAGATAGAAAGCTATTCTGTTTGTGAAAAGGCCTCCTTATTTCTTTTTTCCTTTAAGAGCACAAAATAGAATTGGTAATTATTTTACCTTCCTTTTATTTATTGCCTTTTGAATCCTCTTTTAGGACATTAAGGAAATATCTTATTTGTTGTTCTGCAGTGATTAGCATTACATTACCATTATATACATTATTCTAATTTCCATTTTTTAAGTGTTGGTATGATATTTTATTTTATTTGCTGTAAAACTGCCATTGTTCTCCAAGAGTTGGTTAAAGACAATACTTGGAGTCCAAAGAGTTCCTCATCTACCGGCTTTTAATACTTTGATTATATTGCCCAGGTCTACTGATTTTTGGTATTCCTGCCTTTAAAAGCTGCCTTTTTGCAACTTTCCATTGATGCAGTTGTAAATAATTGCTTTTAATGAAATGAGACAACCATATTATCTATGGGGTTTTTTTTTAATATAAAGCAGAATAATCACTGATTAGCCCTACATTTCCTGCATCTATATTCACTCTTCTATTGTTTCAATTTAATACCAGACCAATGCCATGCTAATGATTTTTTTCTGATACATTTAAAAATAAACTCATTCTTATCTCTGCTCACATCTGTTGTCTCTTATTTTTTTTCCTTTCTTCATTAAACCTGAAATAGTGAGGACTTCTAAATTACACTATCCAGGATCTTGTAAACCCACCTGGTTTATGCAAATTATCTCTGATGCTCACATGTGATGAACAAGCAAACATTAGATTTCAAATCACATGCTGGAACTGTAAATATGTGAACAGCAGGTAATACAAAATTTTAATTACAAATCATTCCACTGTTTGTCATCCCAGTGAACACAGGCCCTGTTTGATTCTCCTGTTTCAGATCTGCATCTCAGATTGTTTTCATACAAAACCTCACTTTATTTTACCTCCTTGCTAACAGGGAAGCAGTGTCAGCTCAGGAACCTCAAACCTCCAGATGGATAAAAGCAAGAGAAGCTCCAGGCTTACTGCCAAGATACATAACAGCCAACCCCTTATCACCAGGCATACTGAGACATCAACTAGTTGTACAGTTTCAGTAAACCAAATAGATCCCCAAACTTGAGCCTTCTATTGCCAAGCATAATATGCATAGTTTTGCCATTAAAATCCAGTTCAGTTGAGTGCTTGCATTTAAACCTTAATTAGCTCATGTTTTGTAAAGCTCATTTAAAGGACTTAAAGATAATTGGTTAGAAAAAGAATCTTATTTTTTAAAAATTATCATTCATACATGTTCTGGGTTTTTTCTTTGGGTTTGCTGTTATAGTTGTTGTTTTTTCCCCCTAAGATTGTGATGCCATTATCCTTGAGAAATTGCATAATGTTCACAGTATTTGTTGTCTGAATAGGCAATCAACTGTAGCAGATACAGAAGTTTTCTGGGTGTACATGAAACAGATTCCTCTTCTGTCACTTGAAACACAAAATATATAACCAAAATATTAAGAGCTTCTGTAGGATAGTAAAACATAACAATTAACAAGTCCAGGGCAAAAAAAAATGAAATAAATTTAGCCAGGAAGCAGAGGATGTAAAGCAGTTTTCAAGCATTCCTGTGAAATTATGCTTTGCTAGAAATATTTATAGAGTGTAGACTTATGAAGTAAGGGTTGCTGCTGGTAAGACTATTTGAAGCACTGATCACATTATGATGTAGAGAGAAGATCCACTTTAGATCGGATCTGAGTGTGTGTTTCCTGGGATAGGTACTCCTACTATACTACTAAATGTTATATATGTTGTATGTATTTGCAGATTGCATAATGTATATTATTTTATTACATGTAATTATAGTTAAGTAATAGATATGTGGTTAAATATGGTTTAAATATGTGGGTTTAAATGTGTATGCATGTGTATAATTATTCAAAACTACCTCCTACCCCCAATGGCATAAATTTAATTTTTAAAAAAGTTAAGAATAAATGTTCTCTTTCCAGATATCTTTCATATCCTCTCTTAAATACCTTATACCTTTCTATTACCGTATATCATTCTATTGTCTATGTCCCTTTTTTAGACTCTCATCATTGTGTCTAACAATATTTTAAAAAAATATATATTAAAAAGGAGCGTAGCACTAGGGACATGGAGTATGCATTTTTTTGTGTTCATTATAGTAAAGTCCTTGGGTTGAAAAGCAAAAAAAAATTGGTTTAGCTGGATGTGAAAGGGGACTTTTAATGTCAGAGATGTAACACTTGTGGGAAGGAATATTTTCACCCAAGCAGAAGCTCAGAAGAGTTGTCTGGCACTGGGAGAAGAGCAAACTCGGTAGTAGCCAGGATATGGGCACTCAAGGAAATGGTTTCAAACATAATGTTAGTCAGGAGTGGTTTTAAGAAAGCCTATCTATTTCTTGTGGAAACATGTAATCAAAGCTTTCCTATTTTTCTGTAAGTATATAGATTTTGACACAACACCAATAGCAAAGTTATGGTCAAGATTAGGCTTTCTCCAAAGTAAAGATAGCCCTATCAAAACCAAACCATCTCACTCTATATACGCATGTAAATAGAATTTTATTCTTAATACAAGTTAGAAAGATTTTGTTTTCATTCCAATGGAACAAAATTAATTTTAGAAGTTGGTGTAAAATGTAACCACTCAGGAGCCAAAATTTATCTAGTGTCATTGTATTTATAAGATGATTTGGCACTAGAAACAGCTTTGGCAGCCATACTGAACATTTAGGATAGAAAGACTGAATTTTATTTTTCATTCCAGTACAAAATAAATTTTATACTGCATTCTTAAATGTCATAATAAAATGAAGCAGTTCTCCAGTCAGCCTTTGTCAAGTGGTATTGTGTGGATGTAAGTGAAAAGAATTTTATTGCAGAAGGATTTGGCCCTTACACTGTGTGGATACACTGAAGTTTAATGTGTGCACTTGGGAATTGTTGCTAAATGAATATGCCTTTTAGGGAGGTACTGGCTTCAGGAAAGGTTAAGGGACTTTAAATCCTGCTTTAAATCCTATGGGCATTATCTACTCATCTGTTTTCAGCTCTTTTCTATCTGTTACCAAGTTCCTACCGGTTTATAGTACAGAATATAAGGATGCTTTATAAATGGTCTACTAAATGAGGTGGTGTATTTACCTGAGTTATTTAGTGTCTTGTCTTCTTAGGAGGGTTTAACTACTCTGCCTGCTGGTTCTCAGTATTTAGGTCAATCTACTTAGAAGAGTGTTAGGGAAAGAATTTGTTAATTTAGGTTTTGCATATCTTGCATCATTCTTTGCCATTGTCAGAGTATCTGATGCCACTGAATGATCAAGTGGCTTGTGTAGTCCTTTAAGTTATCAAACTGTATGCCTTCCATTTGGATTTAATTATTCCGTGAGAGGAAACCATTTTTGCTATGAACCAGGCTGTGCTATAAGTTGTAGCTGTTCGCAGTCAGTTGAAGTGTCTCCAGTTCAGCATCCCTTCCAGGAACAATGTGTCATGTTAAGAAGTACCAGCATTTCTAAATGTTAAAACTTAGGGGAAAAGTCTTGAACTTGAGCAGGAAAATAATCTGTGTTTTCTAATTTCATTTCCTAAAATCCGAAAGGTCAGGTTCTATTTTTCACATGAAGCAATTGACATGCACATCTGCTAGTTTAATTTCAGAATAGTGACTCTTCATAGTCCTAAAGCTAGGATTTTGAAAACATGCATTATTATTTTATTGCTGTCAGTTGTAATTATTTGAGCTGAGGCCATTCATAATACTCAAATTTTTGTCAATTTAGTTTCTAGGAAAGATAATTGATAACATTTTGAAATTCTTCTGCCTATTTAAAATCTGCTTTTGAGCACTGGCTGCGACTTTGTGTTTGCTTCAGAGATTACAGGAGTTCCTGCATACATGCAAATTGGTATCAAATTTCTGCTTTTTCTGTGCAGGTTTTGTTGAGATGTCTGTGTAACTAGAGGAAACAGCAATTATGTCTGTGATAATGTCATCCTTGAAGTGTTAGAGGGACTTGTTAGAAGGACTGAAACAGCCAAAGGCAATTCTATCTTCTGGTTTTTTGTCTTCAGAGTTTTTGGGAGACTGTTATAGGTTCATTAAGGACAATAAAGTCTATGACATTTTTCTCAAGTACAGCAACTAATCCCAGAATCTTTGTCACCAAATTAAAAAAAAAATATATATTTCTAAGTTCCATTGCAAAGCTGGACCAGCCAAGATGGAAAGATCCTGCCCAGTGTTTTGTGGTGCCAAGTCTACTCTGTCAAGATGTAGCTGGATGGGTTCTGCCAGCATAAGGTTTGATGAGGCAATTTTGTTTCTTTCTTTTTGTTCTACCTTTGATTGGGTTCTCTTCCTAGCCAGATGCCATGTTAGAGAAGCGTGACTAAATCTTTTAGCTGTGTGGTGTTCATTGTGTGGATTCAGTTGGCTGAAAGTGCTGGAGTCAATTTAGTTCTCAGCAGCTTAAAATATTCTGTGCCATAATGGAAAGATTTGCTGGGCAGATTCATCCCACTGAAATGTAAACATTTCAGTATTTGATCATAGCAATATATCCCTTCATCTGAGCACAAATCACAACAAACTGGCCTGTCCTCTTTTTCTAAAAGGGTCTGGGTTATGTAGAGATTCTTCTGAAATCACTTAAATGCTGTTTAAACTATTGCCCCCCAATCAATGTTAAACAGATATATGAAAGGTCATGTGAGAAAACCTTCCTTGTGCACTGAACTCCTTCCTGAGATAGCAGTACTAGTGCCTGATCTTTCCAAACACTGGATGTTTGTATCCCTTAAAGCAGTTTGGTTTGCACAGCAGCTAATGATCAAGGAGCCATAGGAGATGCACATCCCAGATGGTGAGAGCTTCTGTATGAGCTCTCTGTTAAAGCTCTCCTTATTTTAATGTAATATATTTTCTCATTTTTACTGAAATTCGGTTATTCACCATTTCTGTTTTTCCTAAAACATTATTTAAGTACTTGACATAACACTGTACATCTGTGTTAGAAAATTGTCACAGAGCATTGCTGAGATTATATCAGTTCAAATATCTCCTCAGGTTGCAGATTTTCTGTAGAGAGGTTTAGAGAACAGACTTTGTTACAGTGGATAATTCTAATAGGTTTCTGCTAACCAGATCAAGCTGTGTTGTGTTTTGGCAATAAACAGACTCAATCATATGAGTGACAGGTTATTTTTCTAGAGCACAAGCAGCCATTTGCTTCTGCTTTGAGAAGTGTTCTCACAATTGAAAGGAAGATATTAAGCACACGAACAGCATTCATATTTTCCCAGTATTGCTTTGTTTTAGTAGGTTTAGTTGAAAAGGACTCCATGGGGTACAAGGAGGCATCATATCCACTCTAATTATTTTCATTCTCTGGAACACATATTCACTGATTAACAAGGATGACTCATTTGGCTTGTCTTGGGTTTTACAGTCTACCTTGTGAATACTTGAGCATTATATGGAGCTCTGCTCAGATATGCAATTGATTTAATTGATTTATGTGAGTCCGTAAGCTCTCTTTGAACTGTGAGACATTAAGTCACTAGTGAAAGATTATGATTAAGCAGGTGGTCTTTTGACATCATAGGTGGGAAGAGGTTCTGAGAGTTGAAGTTAGGTGAACAGTCTAATATGAGAAACTGAATTCTTTCAACATAGTGGAGGTGTCATCTGAAAAAAAAAGTTATTTCAGCTATCTCAGATCCAGGAAGGATTCTTTCAAAATTATTGCTAGTTGTGTGCTTTAGTCAATGAAATGACATTGGCAGAGCCAGAAATATTTAATTGTATGTGTAAAGAAATCTTTAGAAAAAACAATTATCAGTATAACACATGCAGCTTTTGTCCCCTAGTCTGTCTTAAAAGTTGCTTGTGAAGGACTCGTAAGATTGACAGCAGATTGTAATAAATCAAGATCACTTTTTTTCCTCTGCTTTTATTACTTTGCTCAGGAAAATACATCTGAATAGTAATTACCAACTTAGTTACATAATCCATAGAGCCTCTTGACTGATGACTGTCCTGCTTCAAATTAACTTGAAGTGTGTCAGCAACTAAGGGATTTTGCTTATTTGGTTCTTCTAGGAACTATCATGTTTCTTTTAGGAAGTGTTATATGAGTCTGAGGCATGGATGGTTTGGATTTCTTACATTTTCAAGAACAGGAGGGAAGACAGGGCTTTAGAAAGCTCACTGGGTATGGGAGACCTACGCTGTGAAGGGGGCTGACCACTGTTCATAGCAAGCAATGTTACTGCTGCCAGGTAGTAATAAAGCTGTGAAAGTTTATAATCTAATTGATCTTTTTGAAAGGTTTTCTGATTATGATTTGGCAGCCACAATGGTTCTGTATCTTGTAAAAGGCATTTCAAAGAAAGATAGCACAAAGACTCTGGCTTTAAATGTTTCCCTAACTTTTAAGACCTATCTCCTATCTCAGTGGTGCTGACATCTCCCAGTAGTGTAGGGTCACTTACAAGCACTCATGCAGTGTTTGAATGACTCAAAATACATGCCCTTTGCACCACACAGCTAAATTTCTGCATGGTTCATACTCCCACCATATGAGATCAAATACTGCCTCACCAAAACCTTTCTGCACTTCACCAGTGTGACCCCTGCTGTGTGAGGAATGCTAAGTTTCCTCTTGCTTTAAAGGAAAAGAGGCCCTACCTAAGTTTGTCCATCCAAGTTTCCATGGTTTCTTTCATAAGACAAAGATCATCACTGGTGGGATGAAGTATAGCCAATCTGTAACAAATTCGCTTGATATTATCTGAAAAACTTCCTCCTGTATTCCTACCCATTTTTTTGTCTTGAGGTTTTTGTTGGTTTGTTTTTTTCCACTTGAAGCTCTGTAAATTTTTAACTGTTTAGGCCAGGTGCCTGCATAATTCACAGGACTACAGATGAAGTAAATATGGATGTGTAATAAATTTAATTTTTTTTATCTATTGTGCATGGATTGATCTGTGTTCTGTCTTTAGGATTGGTTTTAATTTCTTCCTGTATAAAGCATATTTTACATTTCTGCATGAAAGATATTTGCTTTCTTTGTATTGCCAAATGGAGTGCACTCATTCTGTCTTTGTTTTATTTGTGTGACCTCCTTCCACAGTCATGGAATGTATTCCTGTTAAATAGTTTTGGTTATACTTCTCATGGCTCACAAAAATATTCGTCCTTCCTACCCACTCTACTTCATCAAGTCTCTTCATTCCTGTATTCTCTGTCTACAAAATAGGAATAATTATTATGGAGTACTTTAGACTGGCAAAATGCTTTAAAATTCTCAAGAAGAATGGTGTTTTAAGAATCTAAGCACTTTTTTCTTCTTCTGTGAACAATAAATCAACAACTGCCATTGAGCTGGGTTACTATATATACACGTTACAGGAATCCTTCCAGAATCCTTCCATTTCCTCTCTATCGTGTTTCGAGAAATGTGCAACTCATCTAAATTAGGCCAGTGAGAAGCATCGCTTTCAATAGGCTGTTAACATTAATTATGCAAAAAAAAAAAATTATGAGAATTTTTCTCTCTGAGGGAAATTACTATGACATTTCTACTGAAGTTTCTTCCTTTCAGAGCACAGATTTGTGTGCCTATCTCTTTGTGACTATTTTTTGTTGGAATAACTATTAGTTCCTAGTTTCCTACCCTAGTCTGCAGTAATTTTTAAGT
Organism: Cinclus cinclus; assembly: GCF_963662255.1. Taxonomy (NCBI): domain Eukaryota; kingdom Metazoa; phylum Chordata; class Aves; order Passeriformes; family Cinclidae; genus Cinclus; species Cinclus cinclus. The sequence continues at coordinate 28,955,415 of NC_085047.1, read as the reverse complement.
CTTGTTCTTAATATGCCCTTGATTTTCTGCTGTGGCTCTGATGTCAGTGGGTCTTTCCAGAAGCCTTCTATGATTGGGTTGTTGAGCTAGTGACCAGTCTTACTTTGAGTACAAAACATGCAAAGCAAAACTCATCTTAATCATGATGTATCTTCCTTTGTGTATGTTAAGATCATTGGATTTATTTGTGCTGAAGGACCAGGATTGTTTTGGAAGGGTTTTTAAATGCATATGTTTTGGTTTGTGTCCCTGTTATGCAACTTGGAAAAAATCTGAATTTTAAGACATTTCTTTTTCTGTGACTTGCTTTCATTTGCATAAAACAATATTTTGGCATATAACAGTCTGGATTCTGATCTGGCTTTGCTTTATTCAGAGAAGCATTTTAGTGGCTACATTTAGGTGAGAAGTGAAAATTTCTAAACTCAGCAAACATCTATGGAAGCTCAAAGCTAATGGTGGTGTTTGCATTAGACAAGACACAGTTCAGTGAGATAGACTGTGCACCTTCATTGTCTCAGTGTTAGCAAACAAAATTGACACCATATGTGCCCAACTGTAATTGCTCCATGAGGAGAAAAGAGAAACATGTCAGAACATTTGAGCAACACCTAATTCAGCCCATGGTTATAAATAAAGCTGATGGTTGCTTAAAAACAAAAGTAAGAAAATATTATGGTTATATTGTTCCTCAACAGTGCTTCCTACATAGGTGAACTTTATTACATAGACAACACAAGTGAAAAGAAACATATAACAACTTTTTAATGGTATTTTTATGTTATTTTATTTTTTTCACAGTAAATAAAGTGGTTATGAGGCTCCAAGGAAAACGGCCCAGATGTTAGTGAGTTGTATGAAATTTAGTGGAAACAAGCTGTAAAAAACATAGTCATAAAACAGCCTGTCAATGCCACACATCTGGACAATGCAGCTGTATGTTCCTGCTGCTGTCATCACCCTAAGAAAACTCAATAGCCTTATTTCACCCCAATTAGGCTGCATACCAACAAAATCAGAATTACACAGGAAGGGGGTGTGTATTCACCAAGACAGACCCTCTCAAATTCCCAAGAACGTTTTATCTTTCATTTAGGGGCTAGTCCCTCAGACACCGGTCACTTTGTAAACAGTATTGCAAGCTATTTTCCTTGATTTGCTATCTGTTACATGCTTATTAATTTATTACTTTATAATAGGTAGTTGCTTAATGTTGTTTCTTTGTTTAATATCTAAAGAAAATTACATTTTCCTGTGAGAACTCTGTGTCTGTTGACTTTCTCATAAATCAGGGAAGGTTTTTTCCATTGTTGTTTTATCTCATACTGCAGTTGATATAACTTTGTTTGAGGTCTTTGGAACCAAAGAATAATGGTGTGTCTTACTGATATGTTGTTTATTCTGGAAATGCGGCCATTTTGACCCACACGTGGTACAATGTGAGATAGCACTTCCTCATTTCAGTCTGCAAATAAATATGAGTCAAGTCCAGTATTAAAACTATGCAAGTAGTGGTTTTGTTGTGATTTCTTTTTTTTTCCTTTGCAGGTGATGGAATTAGCCAAAGCCTTTCTGGACCAGGGTGAAGAAATTCCTGTAACACTAACTGGAAAGCTGTTGAAATTTCAATTGCTTTGTCTCAAGCAGAAGGACCTTGAGAGAAGAGAAGAGGAAAAGAAGGTACTATAGTATGCCCTAGGAGCATTGCATTTTTGAAGACACTTCTATTTTGGTGTTGCTTCCATAAATTCAGCTTTCTTCTCATGTTTGGCTTTCTAGAACTGTAATTAAAGAGAAACATGATTAGAAGTATTTTTTATCTAATCAACTTAAATTGGACTTTGTGAATGAAGTTCTCAATTACTCAAATGCCATGAGAACATGGAGAAAAAATGAAAATAAAACCTCTGTGGAAGAAGTCTGCTCAAGTGAGAGCTAGTAACTGCTTAGTTGAGTCTTAGGACCAATACAAAACAGAGCTAGGAACAGGCTTCTGCTGAGTGTATCCCTGTTGAAGTAAAGGTTGGAGAGGTTGTTACTTTGGAGGTATCAAGGATAGACACAGAGCAGACTGTGACGGAGCTCTTGCTATGAATCTCCTCTCTGGAGGAAATTTGGAGAAGTTATCTCTTCCATCCTCCAGCACTAAAGCAGGATAATATTTACATAAACTATTCCTGGCAGATGTTTCTTAAACCTTTTCTTAAAACTTTCCAGAACTGTGTCTTTGCTTTTCCATGGCAGACAGTATTGTTTCTGAACTATCTCTGCAATGCACGCAATTGAAAAAGGATTCTGATCCTACCAACCCTGCTCTCATTTAAACCTGTTTCAGTTCTCCCTATGTATGAGGGCAACATTACATTCCATTCTACAGAAATCTATTACATATTTAACTAAACAAACCCAAATATGTGTCACCATTGTTCATTTTTGATTAGGCATGTTCCTCTCCTCTCAACTATCTCAAAACAGTACATATTTTGAAGTTCACTTCTCAGAACCAGGTACCACATTTTCCAGTGTTCCCAAAACTTGCTTCCATTTGTCTCCAAGGTCATCACTACTAGATCCAAGATTGTCTTGGACAGATTGCTGGTCTGTTCTGGGAGGAATTTCACCAAGCTTGCACAGAATCACAGATCAGACCTCTAATTTATTTCTAACATCTTTTGGAGTTGCCAGTGATACATTTCAAAAACTTACTGAACAGTTGTTTTTGCTATAGTCCTTTTCCAACAAACGTTCATGAAACTGCAGAAAGTCAATTAATTGTCAGAAAGTAAGTTGCTGCAGTAAGTTTATCCTGGTAATTGATAAAAAAACTATAGGGTGTGATGACATGGAGACCTAAGCAGTCTGTGCATGTAAAAAATGCAAGCAGAAAATAGTTAAATTGATTTTGTATAGGTGAAAAGTCTGTAAATTTCTTTATCAGCAATTTTATTTGTGGGAGTAGTTGGTGGATGAAGTGTAGCACATAATCATGAGAATAAATGCTAGGTGATTCCATTAAAATTGTGTCCTGTTGCCACACAGGTCAATTTATCAGGAAATTATAATTTAGACCACAGAAATATATGAAGAATATGAGGGGGGAAAAAGTGTTTTCAATCTGAAAAGAAATTGAGAGGCTGAAGCTATAGAATTGATTGTTACTAGTGAATTGAGGAAAAAATGGCTTTTCTCTTAGATATCAGTCAATTCTTTTAGGTAAACTGTCAAACAAAAATTTGAAGTTTAATGGCACTTCAATATTAAAATGGAGTCCTTAGAGCTTTGATTTAGCAAAATTAGTCTTGTAACTTTAATTTTATTTCCCTGGTTAATTTGAGGATAGTTGATGTTGAAGGTTGAAGAGTCTCTGGCACTTAGGTTACTTTTCTGTTTTAGCCAAATTGTCTGCAAAAGTTGTCATCTCCTTTGAATTGTATCTGTGTTAATGTGTAGCAGGCACATACAAGAGGAGTAGTTGAAGGACGGAGTCAGGAATTGGAAGGCTCTTGGGTATGAGGATGCTCTGCAGTACAGAGTGGGCAGAAACTGACTTCTGATTTAGAGTTCTGTCTCTAAACTGGCTGCCATAAAAATTTTAGTTCTTTTCAACTAGCTTGTACAATACAAGTTCTGTTGCCAACAATCTGGGTGTTGAAAACAGGATTTTACCCACAAATCAGTTCTCAGAAAACAAACATATCTGTCCTTGGGTTTTTTAATAGATACCAGTTAGTATAATGGATCAGCAGAACTAGTACAACATGTAAATAACCAAAAATAAGGCATTTGGAAATTTCTGTATTTCATTAGGAACAGGAGCTTGTCATAAATTGACAGGTGTATGTACTTAAAATATTATGCAGAAGTGAAGAAGTGTCTCTGAATTAGAAAACTGTTTGAGGTAGTAAAATTTGTAATGTAAAGCTTAAAATAACAAATTTACAGAAGTTAATGGATTGTTAGAAACTCCACAAAAAGCTGAACCTTGTAGGGAAGGAGAAATATGTCATTGAAAGGGAAAGGAAAGAGTCCAAGAAAGGAGAGGCTTTTACATTCTAAAGTGTTAAGGTCAAGCAGTGTTCTTCATTAGAATCTTGGCAAGTCCAGAAATTTCTCTGTATGTTTAAGAATGACTTAAAATGGTGCAGATGTAATAGATGAAGTTGATTGCGAACTTTGTGGCATGATGATTGTATCATATGTTTGGTATATTCATCATCTTAGAATTCAAAGAAGTACTATCAAAATTTCTAATTTCTAATTTCAAAGATGGAACCAACTTAAAAGAAAATAATGAAAGCCTCCAAATTCTTCATTACACAGTGTAGTTTCAAGAATCTGTCGAAGATGTTTCTAAATTTTACAAAAAGGAAATTCAAAAAGGAAGGGAAAAGCAGCAGAAGATTTCTGTTTTGATTTTGAATTTGAGCTGAATACAACTTCCACAGCTAGAAAGTGCATTTCAGCTGGATCTAGGGAAAGCAACTGTAGAGTTAAATGCCCTCATTTGCATGAAGGGCTTTCGTAATTAAGGAAGCCTTTAAAGTGACATCAGCAGGATTGTAACCATAAGTTAAGTTAATATTTTTATTTTATTTTATTGATGTTTATAGTCCTGAAATGTAATTTTTGCATAGTTTGAATGTAGTATTTCTGCTGGGTAAAAATAAGGTGAAGACTTTCTTGCTGTACAGAACCTACTTTACCTTAATATTTTTTCAATTGTTTTAATTTTAGACTGACTCTTGATTGTTTGGATTTATAGTCTGAGGCTTTGGGACACTTATAGAATCTTTTTTTTTTTGTCCTTTACTCTTAAGTTACTGGGAAGAGCTTTATGTAGGTGTTTTTGTTCGAAGATAATGAGAATGGCTGGGTAATATCCTGTGTGAAATTAACACACAGCTCTTGGTTCTAGTTTACATTTTACAGATATTTACATCAAAGAAAAATGGTGCTGGTACCATTTCACGCCATAGTCAAGATTGTTAACAGAGATGTTAAAGATATTAACAGATATTGAATTTTTGCCATATTTCCTCTCAGTCCAAGGAAGGTTTCTTGCTGATACCAGTGCTGTAGTGGAAGTTACTAAAGCACATGGATTTTTTACTCATCTTTCTACCCATATGCATTTTGTTAGTTTAGTAGGCATAATGCCTACCTGCTTCTTGCAGTTCCTTTTTAATGTGAAGTCTTAGCATTATGACTAAGAACATATAAATAACTGAATGATGTATTTGAGTAGGAAAAATCAGGGTGTTCAAGACAGCTCCACCACATGAATATAATAGCAGCTGAGAGGGAAAATTGTGAAAATAAAAAACTTGAACACCTAAACTTTTACAACAGTCTGACCTTTGTTCTGCACAAAGGCTTTAATGAGAACTTCATTTATTGATCTTGTCAGGCAGAACAGCAGCAAAAAGAAAAAGAGAAAGAAAAAGAAAAAGTGAAGCTTCCTGAAAAGACATCTGGAAAAGATAGTAAAGGAAAAAAGTCAGTGGCACCACCCCCCGTTAAAAAGGACACCAAATTGAAACAACGGGGAGAAGTGGAAGTGAAAGACAAGCACATTGGTATGTAAAATATGATTATATATTCCTGATCAGGTTTTGGAGTACTTTGTTTTATTCCATGTTGAGAAGTCACGATCTATTTGGCAATATCAAAGCTTTGCCACTTTGCATTTGAAGAGGGCACTGTGTTCTGCTCAGTGTTAGGATGGATTGTGCAGTCCAAGAAATAAAATACAGCTAAGTTATATGTGGTATGTCAGCATCAAAATGTTTGGGGATATATAAGACTACAAGAAAATAGCTAAACAAATCCTTACAGAAAACTTATCCTAGAGAAATATTTCAGAATAACTAAATGTGTCAGTATCCAATGGTGGCTTTCTCCTTATACTATAATTTGAAACAGAGCTGACTGAGTTGTCTACCCTGTCAGTGAAGAAATTTTTCCTAACATTCAATCTAAGCTTGCCCTCTTTATATTTGTTTTAATACACCTCTATAAAGAAAACTAACTAACTAAATAAATAAATAAAAGACCATGCCTTAAATTCAGTCTATATCTGTTTCTGGTAGCTAGCAGTAATTTTATCATTCATCCCTAATACATTATCACCTTTCTGAAATTCAATATTTCTGCTTTTGAGTAATCTTGAGATTACTTGAATTGATGTCTTTCTTCTTTTGCTTATGGGCTAGCCACTGACAATTAGAACTGACATTGTTATGCATTTGTCATGATTATTAGCATAATCATAATTATAATTTTTCAAATGGCAGGCAGTCTTCAGCTTGTATGCATTGGAATTTGTGGATTTGTGTAAGTGATTATGCAAGACTGCTTTTCTTCTGCTTTTGATTTTTGCTTTATGCAATGTATGTGCTGGACTGTGGTGGCTGTCAGTCAGTCTCTCTCTAAATTTCTGTGTTACTCTATGTTTAGCTAATATTACAAGCAACAGAGAGTCTGCTGCTCCAGGTGGTAGCAGCATTTGCACAGCCCTGTCCATATATCTGAGTGCAGGCAGATGTCAGTGCCAGGTTACCTTTTTTCCTTCCTTGGATAAATGAGTCCCATGAGCTGAGGAGTCAGCAAAGCACTTGGACATGTGATGTGTCAGTAAGCATAAGAAAGGATCTTAATGTTAAATAGAGTAAAAAGCTGTGATTTTTCTTTTAGTGCAGGTTTGTCTGCACTAGCTCTCTGTGTTTCAGCATTGATGGAAAGATACAGGACCTTCAGCAGGCATTTATAGTCAACTTAGGATAAATAACTGTACTGGATGAATTAAATCACCTGATACCTGTCTTACTACCTGTTTTTCTCCATAATGCATAAAAAGAAGCTACACAACTCTAGGACTTCTAGAGAGTTCATTTCTACTTATATCATGCTTAACCTTTTACTTTGGTACTGAAATATTGGTATGCATATTTCTACATAACAGATAAGCCCAAATAGGACAGACACTCAATGAAACTTCTCATCTGCACTTTAATATGAATTTGGATATGCCTTTGCCAGCTGAAAGGACTAGTGTGAGCTGGTGTTACCAGCTGATGAGGATTTTGCCAAGAAGTACATCTAGTGAACATGAGCTGCTGAGTAGGAAGGAGTCAGCAGTGAGTCTACCTGTAGCTAATCCTTTAAAATTTTTATGACTTGGGTAATCTTTCATGTAAGACACAGTAACTCACTCTGTGTATGCTCCATGTCCAGCTTTATGCAGGATGAAATAGGATAGTTTAAACTACTGTTAGAGCATGTGGGTATGTCCTGACACTAAACTCCATTGAGAGGAGCAATTACAAAAATGCTGCTACAATATTCTGATTATAATCAGCTCCTGCAGTTTTTCTCCTGGTCCTTCTCCAAACAATTATTACTTCTAACTTTATTAAGAATTACTGTTCTTCCTGCTGTGTTCTAGGTTCTAGGTTTGGTGCAGAAGACCTGAGTCTTTTGCACATAATTTTTTAATTTATATGTAATTTTTCCAATGAGATTATAAAAGAACTGTTTCTCTGACCTTCATTTGCATTACCCCATATAATCAAGTAAAAAATGTATTTTGTTTAGCTGATGAATGTTCTTACTCCAGTCTCGTTTTGTTGTGTTTTGAACAGATGATGAACCAGATGATGGTGCTCATCATTACTTTATCATTCTGGGTTTCTCCAATCTTCAGTTGTTGCCTGTCTTGACTGACCTTGGGATTAACATTTCAAGTGTAATTCGAATTTCTTCTGAAAATTACAAGCCATTGCAGATATACTTAGAAGCAACTAAACTTAAAGGACAATCTTCAATTTCATCTGAAGGTAATCTGGTCATTAAAAAAAATGTGTAGAAAGGAGATAATTTTACATCCAGGGAATGACTATTCTGGCTGTGGTGTTCTCCCTCTCCATGCTTGTTTTTATTAGGCATGCTACTTGTGAGCAGCTGTGTTTGCCAGTGAAAAAGTAATATTGCCATTGTTTGGCCACCAAACAAAATGGGTTTGCCAGTGCAAAAACTGGACAGTAGAAAGAGGGACTGACTAAGCAGGCAGAGTTTGCAGCCACAGTAGCCACCAAAGAACAACATTTTATCAAATGCCTACTTCTGTGAATTGTTAGGAAGTGAACTTCTAAGAAAACTTGGCTCATTTGGTAATTTCAAGGAGAGTGGACAGTTGGCTGCTTTGGGACTGTGGCCCCGGCCACAGGAGAATATGCCACAGAATAATGCACTGTAATTGTAGTCAGCTGTCCCCAAGCTGTAACACCTTTCTTGAACTGGGATTCTGGTAAGCAGAAAGCTAAATATGTGTCAACAGTGATGGCTGGCTATCCTGAGCTGTAGTGACATGGCCAGCACATTAAGGGAGGTGGTCATTCACTGCTAGTTGGCTGTCATGAGAATTGAATTATGGACTCTACAGTACAAGAAATTCAATCTGGCAAACAGCCTTTCTATAAGGACTGGCTAAAGGACCTTAAAAGAAGAAAAAGTGATTGTGATCATGAACGGCCTTTGGAATTTTCAGGCCCCAGTGATAGGGTGAAAGTCTGGAGAAAGTATCCTGGTGGAAAAGGATCGGGTTAAGGATTACTTAAACAAATTGGAAACACATAAGTCCATGGAACCTGATGGGATTCACTCACTCATACTAAGGGGCTGGCTGTGATGTCCCTGCAAGGCCACTGTCAATTCATTTTGAAAAAAAAACATGGCAACTGGAAAACGTGCCTGAAGACTGGAGGAAATCTTCAGAAATAGCAGGAATGACTCAGGAATCTAAAGGCCACTCAGACTTTTCTCAGTCTCTGGGAAGATGATAAAACAGCTAATCCTGGAAATATTTCCAGGTACATGACAGACAAGGAGTTGATCATTTGGCATGGATTTGCCAAATGGAAGTCATTCTTAACCAACCTGATAACCTTCTATGACAAAATGACTGTCTTGGTAGGGGAGGAGGGAGCAGTGGATATTATCTGCCCTGACTCAGTAAGATGTTTGGCAGTATCTTCTCATAAAGAAGCTGGATAAACAAACACTGAGTTAGATTGAAAAGCAGCTGCATGTCCTGGCCTAGAGGGTATCAGAGGGGATCGGTGGTGTGAGTCCATCTGACCATCTTTGTTAGTAATCAGGATAGTTCCCTCAGCAACTACTCTTATGATACACTGGGAGGAATGGCTGAAACACCACAGAATTGTGCTGTTTTTCAGAGGGACCTCAACAGGATAGAGAAATTATCTGGCAGGGACCTCATAAAATTCAGCAAGGTCAAAGTCCTGCACCAGTTCATGGTGGGGGCTGACTGGCTGGAGAGCAGCTGTGCACGGAAGGACTTAGGGGTGGTGGCACTAAGCTGAACGTGAGACAGCACTGTGCCTTTTATCCAAGGCTGCATCAGGCCAAGGAATTTGAACCTTCTTTTGTACTCAGCACTGGTAAGGCCACACTTGGAGTTCTGTGTCCAGTTCTGGACTCCTCAGTACAGGAGAGATAAGGAGCTACCAGGGAGAGTCCATCAAATGACCACAAGTATGTTCATATGAGGAGAGGCTGAAAGAGCTGGGAAAGTTTACCCTGGAGAAGAAAGATCCTGGAGGGAACTCATCAATGTGTATAAATGCCTGATAGGAATGTGCAAAGAAAAGGAAGCCAGGCTCTTTTCAATGGTGTTCAGTGACAGGACAAGAGGCAATGACAAAACTGAAACATGTCAAAACTGAAGACATAGAAACACTTGTTTTCTGTGAGGGTAGCTGAACGCTGTCACAGATTGCCCAGAGAGGTCATGGGTTCTTCATTCTTGGAGGTACTCAAAAGCCACCTGGTCATGGTCCTGGGCAGTTTGCTCTTGGTGACTGTCCTTGAGCAGAGGAGTTTTACCAGATGACCCCCACAGGTCCCTTTCAGGATCAGTGACTGTAATTGGAATAGAAGATGATTGCAAGATATTAAGTGGGGATATTTTTTTAATCCTCAAGTTTGGTGTCAGATATTTGCTGAGGCTCTGAGGATGGAAATATTTTAACAATACTTAGAGAAGATTGATACATGATTTTTGCTTTATGTTAAAGGGACACGTATCATGATTTGTCAAATACTTATATATTTTAGATGTAGAAGCAGAGAAAAGAAAGGAAGATGAAGCTAACAAAGATCTGGAAACGTTTTGGAAATTCCTGGAGCCCATTCTGAACAGTGGAAAGCATGGATCAAGTCTCTTTGATGTTGCCAGGCTTCATTACCTAGTTAAGGAAAGTGACTTTCCCCCTGACTGGTCAGACGGTGAAATGCTGGTCAGTACATTCTTTTTTTACAGTGCATGGCATGCTTTAGGGTTTGTAACTTTTAAGAACACTTTAGGAATTTAATCTCAAGTCTTCTCTGAAACAGAACCACAGTAGTTAATATATTTGTAATCTTAAGCAAAAAATATTTCCTACATATCCAACAACTTTATTCAGCATTTGTTTACAAGGAGTCCTTTGAATAAAAATGCCTGATTTGGAGTTTCTTAATACTGTAGGCCACAGCAGAAGGGTTGTAAAATTGTTTGAGGTTTTAAATTTATTCAGCGTCTTTATAGACCCATTTTGCATTTCATTCAAGAGTCATATGTGTGCATGAAATAACAAAGAAGTTATGTTTTTGTCCTCATAACATCAGGCCTACTTACTGCATCTCAGAATAGTCACATGAGAAAAAATTACCTGAATGCAAGAATACGTTTTGATATATGACGTTGCTTTATCATACTCAGTGCTGGTTTTTTTTTGTCCAAAACATGGCTCTAATTTATTATTCATTATAAGTGAGTAATAGGCCTGCTGAGTTAGGACTATTACCAGGCACTGAAGGAAAAAGTGAATCATTAGAATTTTTTTCCGTCTTACATTCTAGATATGTGTATAGTGAGGTAAAAGAGTCCAGTATTTTTCAATATGCAGCGTCAGCAGTAAAAAATACAAACTGCTAGAGCAAAATGGGACAATATGCCTTATTTGACCTACTGTATTTGTAGTCTGTATTATTAGGATTAAAGGACATTCTAGGGTTAAACTACATTCTTCTAACCCTTATTTTTAGTACAGGAGATTCCGTATACAAAGAACTCACAGTGGTTTCCAAGGCATTCACTGAAAATATCTTAATTGTGGAATCATGCAGGCTTGCTACTTATAAGATTACTTACCATTATACTCTTTATATAATCTTACAATGCCAAGCCTCTTTTGGGAAAGCACTTTCTATTTTCCCTATAATCCCTACATCTTACAGGGGACTGTTTCTATGTTTTTAATTTCCTGCAAGCACCTATATCATAGCTGAAATAAAGGGAAAACCATCCGTCAGTGAAACAAATTTCAGCAGATTGGAGTTATAATTTCATGAGCCCTACAGAAGTAAGAAATTTTGTAACTTTTTTAAGAAACAGGTGGGGAGCATATAAGTACTGAAATCACAGGTGGATAGAGTAAGTCTGTTCTTGTGGACTTGCTGGAGAATCTCTTTGAGTCCAAGCTTGCTGCATCTCTGAAGTGCAAGATAGACAGGAGGAAAATTCTTGAGACAAAATGTTAGACATTAATATAAAAATTACAAAGTACTACATACTGCAAGTAGTCTCTGCTCTCAGATTTGAGATCTTTAGAAAGGAAAATACTTTCAAAAACATTTTCTTTGTTGAAGAGTCACTAATGGTTAGACTTGAAAAACTTTTGATGAGCATCTATGTCCTGAGGAGAGACCAGGCAAATTGAATTACAAAATTGGAATTATATTAAACTTTGCTTGGATCCCATTGAGTAGTGTGTGTTTTGTTACTTATGACTTTATAAAAAATCTTGGTTTTTTTAAAAGACTGTGCATTGAAAACACTCCAATATTTTATATAAAAATTTTGTGGGCTCTGATGACAATTTTAAGAAGTGTATGGATGCAAAGGTCTTATACTAACCCATTCTTCAGATGAATATTGAATTGGCAAAACAAAGGTTCAAGAATATTAGTGAACATTCTGTTTCCGAAAATAGAATGTCTTTCCCAAGTGGCTTTTCTAGATTTAAATGTTATGAAAATGGAAACAGGTATTTCATAACTTATCAGTGATTTGGGATTGTCTGTTTCCCAGTGTCATGAAGAGACACTGAGTCGAGGAAGGCAGATGCTTAATACTTCTTAAGGTTTGTTATTTATCTTAGTGCCTAATGTCAGTTATACTTCTTCACTGTGCTTTATTTTAGGAAACTTAAAATTCAGACATTCAATATCATTAGCCACCTCTTAGAGGCAAACTTCTTGGTATAAGAGACTTGTCCTATTTTCACAAAAATGAAAGTATCATTCAGAAAAGGGCTTTTTACAGAAATTGTCTATAATTCCATCCTTTCAACTAAGTCCAGGATGTACAGGGGAAGAATACATCCATTAAAGTGGCTGAAACTCAAATGTTTCATGTGGTCTCCAACAGGGTTTTGGTATTTATACAAAAAAAAATAATATTTAAAATAGCAGTTGCTATTATTCTTTTTATTCCTCCCAAGCTTTGGTGAAAATCACAGTACATGACCTCAAGAACCGTGACTCTTTCCTTGTCAGATTTTTGCAGATACAGGGTTCTCCCATTGGATATTTGGGCAGTATGCTGACATTCCTTCACTCACAACTGTAGATTTCAGAATGCCATTTTTGAGGCTTTATTTGTTTTCAAAGGGCAACAGAAAGAAAGAAAATAATGTGAGATGATACTAATTACCTGGTGGGGGGTTTTATTTTTTTATCCTTCTAGAGCAGGGAAATAACTGACCTTGCAAATACGCTGCAGGTTGATCACAAGTAAAGATGTACACACATTACAAAATACATTAGATTTCCTCTTCCATTCCTTCCCATCCAGAAAAACCCCAAAGGTTCCATCTGCAAAAGAGCAGACCTTGAACAGTTACTGTTAAGACAAGTTAGACTTTATAACAACTAAAGCACTTAGGCAATATACTTTGTTGTGTCAGTGTTAAGGCAAATAAAATGAAGGAGATTTTAGAATAACTCTATAAAACATATTGAATTGGTGAAGGAAACAGTCTCTTGGAAAATTTATAAACAGATGTAGATCTGCTGGTTAAAGAGCTAATGACTCCTGTCGCTAAATTATATGACACTCTTATACACACACTTCATCCTTTGTATCTGTTTTTCTGTCACAGCTTGCATTTGGTACTGTGCTGTTTGAACACATTGCTGGTTTGATGTATGACTGCCTGGACTGGAGAAGACAGCATTGCAACTACTTGGAAAACACCAAGTTTATTAATGTGCCAATGTTACCAGAGAGCAAATCAACACAATCTTCTGCAGTTGAGGCAAGGACCCTTCTCTTCTTATTGAGAATAACTAATTATAGGTTAGAATTGCATGTCTTTAATTTTGACTCAAAATTTCACCTTGGACCATCACTCTGTGAATAATTTTCAGTGAATGAAATCTGTATTTTTCTTTAGCATTTAAAACACCCCAAAAATGGGAAAAAAATAGCTGAGCACTGGGGAAACAGAAAAAGGAAATTGGAAGGATCCTACAGGCATAAAGTATCACAGGTGTAGAAATTTCATAGAGTCTGATGATACATTCTTGTGTCTGGAAAATCAATATGCCTGCACAGAGTTACAATACAAGGTTGCAGGTCTGTGAACTGTAAAAAAAATATTATTAGTTCTATGCAAGATCTGTTTCCTTATTTTATTCATAGTAGGCAAAAGCTTAAGTGGGCAGAAGAAAGTAGCTTATTAGAACATGCACTACATTCTTACAATCTTGTTCCATTCAAAAGTTTATCATGTAGTCTAGGGTGAGTAACCAAAGCTAAATGAAATTAAGTTCCCCCACCTATTTGTGCAATACTCATTTGTTTTATGGTTTCTGATTTTTTTCATATTAACTTTTGTTCACGTAGGAACATCCAGCACCAGCATCACAGATAACACCTACAAAGAAAAAAGGGAAACCAGAAGAAATTCTGCCAACAGTAGTTTTGTCAGAGGGTATGTTTAAAGGATTAAAGCATCCATCTGCAGTTGTTCACTCTCTCAAACCATTCATTCATCTGACAGCACAAATCCTCAAAATGGTTTGTGCAATTAGCTGAAGATGTGTCCTGGTGAACACATTGTGGAAGTGTCTTAGTGGTGATAACCAAGTTCTTTAGAAAATCACGTTTTCTATCTGTTTCTAGTCATAGATTTTAAAGATCTCAGTAATTTTGTTCAATCTCTAACTTTGTTAGACTCTTTTTATAAATACTGTCTGAAAGTTCACAGAATCACAGAATATTCTCAGTAAGAAGGGACCCACAAGGATCACTGAGTCAGACTTAGCCCTACATGGGATATCATACCATGTGCCTGAAACCACTTTCTAAATGCTTCTTGAACTGTCAGGCTTGGTGCTGTGACCACTTTCCTGGGGTGCCTGTTCCAGTGCCCAAACACCTTTTGAGTGAAAATTTCTCTAATACCCAACCTAAACCTCCCCTGACTCGAGGTGAGGCTACACCATTGCAGAGCAGTGTGGAACAATCCCCTCCCTTGCCCTGCTGGTGGTGCTGTGCCTGGTGCCCCCAGGGCACAGTTGGCCCTCCTGGCTGCCAGGGCACTGCTGACTCAGGTTCAAATTTCCATCAAACAGGACCCCTAGGTCCCTTTCTGTGGTGCTGCTCTCCAGCATCTTATTCCCCAGTCTGTCTGTATATCCAGGTTTAGCTAATCCCAGGCACAGAATCCAACACTTCTGCTTTTTTAGCTTCATTAGGTTGATAATTGCCCAGCCCTCTAATTAGTCAAGGTCTCTCTGCAGGGCCTCCCTGCCTTTGGGAGAGTCAACAGCTGCTGCCAGCTTTGTATTATCTGCAAACTTGCGGAACTGACTTGGAATATAAATTGACATTTCTGAACAAACATATCTTAATGTTTTATCTCTTAATTTAGCATCTGAAGAAACTTATATTCTGTTTCCTTCTGTGGACATGAGGTATTACAATGACTTGCTGAGTCAAATTCCTGAGGAGTTCTTTTCTATACCCTTAATGCTGAGCTGCATGTTGGAACAGGTGGGAATATTCTCTTTTCAGTTTTGGCCTAGATGTAATATAATTGCCAAAGATCCATCTGTTTAACCTAAAGTATGAGACTGTACATCGAGGTACTGAGCAAGGAGGTTCAATAGGAGTCAAAATTCCAAACTTTTGTTTTCTTTCATATTGTGCAATTACCCTGTATGTGTATATATATATATATATATATACACACACATATACATATATATATAGTATTATTCCGTAATTAATTTTGAAGACTACAATTATAATCACATGAGGAGAAAGGGGCAATTTCTTATCTAAGTCAATAACAAGTTTTCATGTCCTACATCAATGTTATTTATACAGAACTTGCTGATTTACTCACTTCAAAGGTCTTAGGTGAAGCCTAACATAAGAGCATGAATGCTGGTGCTAGACAAATCTGACTTCTGTTGAGTTCAGGCACAATCTATGATTTAGAAAAGACACACAATATAATTTGGAAATCCGCCTTCTTTTAGGAGTAAAATTTCAGCATAATTTTGGGGTTTTTGCTTTCTGGAACTTAATCTGAAAATAGACTCGGGTCTATTGAATACTCAAAGTCCAACACTTAATAGACAATCAGTTTTTAATTACTTGTGTTCCTTAACAATTCTTAACATTTCAAGTTAGAAATATTTTTTGTCTCATCCTTTCAAATGCAACTGATAGGAAAAGCATGTAATTCTGTTTTCCATAATCTTTGTTTTGTGCAGAAACTAACTTGGAAAACTGTATTTTGCTACTTGTAGAAAAAATTAGGCTTTTCTTCCCTGGCAGAATTTATGGGTGTTTGCTTAGCTTATAGGAGGATTTGCTTGGTAGTACTAGTAAAGTTAAGCAGCAGTCATAATGTGATGGAAGCTAACTCATAGTATATTTGCCAGGTTATTGCAAGTGAAGAATACCTTACACCACCAAGTCTGGTAGCACCAGAGACTCAGGCAGATGGACTGCATCGTGCCATTGCAGATCATATAATCTCTGTCCTTCCTTCTCTTTCACTTCCTATGAGTGAAAAAAAGGTTTGTGTTGTCTTCCGTTCATTTCCTAAAATGGCAAATCTCATTACTGGGGTTTAATACCTCTTCCTTTCCTTTTTAAACAGAATCTGTATGAGTACTTTTCTCCTAAATACAGTGAACAAGAGACTGTCACCCCCCAGTACCCTCTCTTATTTAACTACCATGATGCCGTGGCTCAGCGGTTGCACCTGTTGAAGGTACAGTGCAACTTATTTATATATAAATATTTCCAAAGTTCACAGGCAATGAATGCTCATTGCACTAGAAGGGGAGGAATTGTGTTTTTACAAAACAGGACAGCATATCCTAGACCTTTTTTTCTGCTGAGGTGGACACACCAACATATGTTTAGTTTACTTAAGAAGCAATGAGTTACTGACTGAGGACACCTCACAAACATGAAATACAAACATACTGGTTTCAGTGATCTGTTTGCATTATTAATGAGAATATTTAGCCTTTGGCATAGATGAGAGATATTACAGAACTGTTGATTTTCTGTTAAACACTGATGATACTGTGGAAAATGAGTTGCTAACTTGTTTACTGTGCTTTGGCATGGAGACTAGACTGAATACTAAAATGTTGAGAAATAGAAGAAAATACATAGCACTTATTAGTGAACACAAGAAATGTATTCAGGTTGGCTAAATATTTGGAGCATAGTGTATAACCAAGATACTGCCAAATTCTAACAAAAGCAGAAAGGTTCAGAGACTGCATGGTTTGGAATTATTGCAAAGCAACAGTTCCCAGACTTTTTGAATCAAAAAAACCACTGTGAATGTCTTGAATTTTTCCAGTGACAATGTATAGTTTTACCATTAAACTTCAAAAATTCACTGAGGATAATACAAGTGATAACACAGTTCTAGATTTCACAGCTAAGGTGTGTTTGCCTGGCTTCACGGATTACAAATTATCTGGGGAATACTTTGGCAACCGTTGATTAAAACTATTCAGAAACAACTCAAGTTTGACTTTGGATGTATTCAAGCAGAAGGAAGGACTGAGTAACCAATATAAGAGATGCTCTTAGCAGACATACACTTGATGTATTTTATATACCTGCTGAAGAGAAAATTCAGGATATAGCACAATGTTTGAGGAAAGTTTGAGGATAGAGTAGAGGGCAAGCATTTGGAATATGCAGTTGAAGAAAAAGGTACTGTAAGTGTGTAATACTAAAAGAGTGAAACTGAAAGATACCACTACATCTGAAAAAATAAATCCTTGGATATAGAGAGAGGTGCCTCTCATCACAGACTGATCAATAAATTTATGGATTTCATTACTATAAAAAGTAGCACAGACCAGCTGAAAGATACATGGAAGGTTCCTGCTGCCAGTCTGAATAGATCAGTACATATTTCTGTATTTTTAAGTCTAGCTAGCACAGACAACTCCTAACAAATATCTGTTATTATACTGTCAGTCATTCTCTTTTGTGTCTAATATTTTTCTGCCTACAATATCTGACACTGTGATTCAAAACCACACTGTGGGCACATGTTCAAATTTAAGTTTATATCCAGCTGACTTAAGCACATGCTAATGTCTTCTGCTGTAGAAAGACTTCTTTATTCAAACGTAGTTTTTGGAAAGTCAATAGTGTGAAAGTTTACTTTAACTCTGGTGCTTTGATTTCTGTTCCAGGTCCAGGAGAACCTCAATCCAGAAAAGATTGAGCGTGAAATGATGGATAAACTGCCTCTTGCAGAATTTATCCATTTCACCCCTCCTTCAGCTGAAAACAACACTAAACGCTTAGCCAGAGCTCATGAGCTCATGCATTATTGTACTACTGGTAAGATTATATTCATTGACATAATTTCCATTCTTTTTATTTCTGGTTGATGATCCTCTCAAAAAGCAGGAATTTTGGGGCAAGATTTTTAAGCTGCCAAAAAAACCTTTTCAGAATTTCCCATTTTCACATTTTTGTTTATATAAAATTACAGCCTACTATACAAGTTAACCCTAACTTCAGACTTCAATTTTGTGGTTAATGGGAACGACTGTATGAGTGTTAAATATTGCATAACTAAGAGCTGGAAGTATCTTAGAACTACTTTATTTGTTTATGTTTGCAAACATACACTTATTAATTCTGAGGGAAAAAAAGCAGCTGTAACAATTGCAGTTCTGATCCTAGAATGTAGAATGTATCTTGAGAGACACTGATATAAACTGTGTTTATTTATCAACTCACTTTTGGAGGTAAAGCACATGTATATTGCAATTTTTTATGGAACAGTATACAGCTTTCAGAATGTGTTCCATGTAAGCTCTTGGTATTGATAATGAAACTACTTTATAACAGTCCCTTTATCAAACCAAGAATACATTCACTTCTTCAACCATAATCACTTCTACAGTTACCTTTTCTTGGAGTGTGCTTGCCACCATGACATACACTGGGAAACAATCCCAAGGACTACGCAAATACCCATAGGTAGTATCAAAAATCTGCTCTAGGTTATTAAGAAGTATAAATATCCAAATCCCTTTGGTTACATTCATGTCATCATATAAGGCACAGAATTTGAAAGTATTTTCCCAGCTCTATCATCCTGAATTCCCTATGTTGGATTAATTTACACTTTGCTGTGTTGTTTCTAGTTGTTGGTATGTTAATTTTGGACAGTAAGCTATTAAAGTATTCACTATTGCTATAGTGTTCCAGCTGATGGGTGTTGAATTTGATGATCCTTACTGGGCCATACTGTACTGCCAAACTCTCCTAACTGGTAACTTAGCTAGCAAAGCCTTTGCTTTTATCAAAGGCAATGATTAATTTGAACAGAAGATGAGAGAGCCAACATTCTCAAGAAATAAAATGTGATTAGGTGCTTAACCACCCTAAAGAGAAAGCACTTCAAACTGAAGATATTCTTTATGTGATTTGGGCATTGCACTACCCGTCTTAAACTTCAGTCCTTTGCATGATTGTCATTGTTATATGGACATGGATATGTACAAGCATAAATAGGATTTATTATTGCCTTTGCACCTTGCATACTTCTGTTTAAATTATGTGTAAAATTCTGTCTGAAGAGGAAAAAAAATTGATAATTTTTGAGAAGTTACAGATAATGGAAACATTTTTTGAACTGAAAATAACTAGTTGCTAATTGGCCTGATAAAGTCTACTCTGTATTTTAAAATCAACATAATTTCTATGAAGTTAATGAGCCAGAAGGTATTCAAATCTAGGAACCACTTCATTTAAGATGGATTAATACTTAGGCATATCATTTTGCAATTTGGAAGCATTCAACTTTGAATGCAGTGTAAAATGTAGCCCACATAAGTTGATACAGTACCATTAAGGAAATTGCTGTTG
This sequence comes from Cinclus cinclus, assembly GCF_963662255.1. Lineage (NCBI taxonomy): Eukaryota > Metazoa > Chordata > Aves > Passeriformes > Cinclidae > Cinclus > Cinclus cinclus. The sequence goes on along the minus strand of NC_085047.1, from coordinate 28,935,911 downwards.
GATTTTGCAGAGTTGCCAAGAGCAATACACTTAAGTAGTTTTGTATTTATTTTCTGCTGAGCTGTAAGGACATTTTCAGTTAATGATTGTAATTCTTTTTTAGAACTTCTGAGTTGGGCTGAAGTAGAAAGAGCCTTCAGAGTGTTTACTTTTGAAAGTCTGAAGCTGACCGGTCTGAGTGACTCTGGTTTCCTGGAGAGCTCTGGATCTAGGGTTGGAGGTGATTCTGAAGTGTCTTATATCCCTTGGGGTAATCCAGACATGTTTGCAAGACAACTGAGACAACTCTTCCTTATGGAAAAGAAGCTTAATGGGAAATCTCTAGGAGGCTCTGGTAAAAAGCTTTCTGTTTACGTTACTCCTGAAGAAATTGAATCCACTGTTTGTCTTACCATATAATTCGCTGTTGCAGGGATGTGGTTTTTTTCTTCCTTCTACAAGTCAACAAATTTTCAAGTATTACATAGCCTGTACATCTGTAGGAATATTAGAATAAAGGCAAAAGCTGTTTTGTACTACAGCATTAACAATTGTAGGTGCTGCAGAAATAATCTTGAGTTCTACATTTTCTCCTGCAGATTCTAACATAATGAAAAGTTGTTTGCCTTGTTAAAGGAGATGTGTTGGCCAAAAAGCAACATTAAAAACAAGTGATTATTTTTTCAGGAGGGACGAAAAGTAGAAATTAGGTTGGTTTAGGTTCATGATCACAGAATCATAGAATCATTGTCAGGGACCTCTAAAGGTCATCTGTTCTGACATCCCTGCAATAAGCAGAGACATTTTCAACTAGGTCAAGTTTCTCAGAGTCCAATCTGACCTCCAGTGCTTTCAGGGGTGATTCATCCACCATCCTTCTTGGAAACATGTTCCGGTGTTTCACCAGCCTTATGATAAAAAATTCTTCCTTATACCTAATCTGAATCTATCCTCCTTTCCTTTAAAACCATTACTCCTTATCCTATGACTACAGGATTACTCAGACTGTGACTACCCAGAGCCTTCTCCAGGCTGAACTCTATGAGCCTGTCTTCACAGGAGAGGTTCTCCATCCCTGTAGTTACCTTCACTGGCTGTACTCTAGACCCACTTCAAAAGATCCATGTGTTCCCTGTGGACCCCAGAGCTGGATGCAGTACTTTGTGGTGTTGTCCATGCTTTCCTAATAGAGATGTCTAAGCAAGCAGCTTAGATGGGATTCTTTCCTTGGTAGGCTGGAACAGACAAAAATGAGTCCTGCTTATCTGTTTTTCTTCTGAATCTAGGGAGCATTTTTGGGTGTTAGCTTATTTTGCTTTTGTATTACATCATGATATTACAAGCGTAACAACATTTCAGCACTTCTGCAGCACAAAAGTAAATACCAGGAAGATAAAACATTTGTTTTCAGGTTTCTTCAATCTTCTAAAGGCAGTCAGTAAACAGAGTAAGTTCCAAGAGAAGTAGAGCCTAAAGATCTATGTCTGGAAGCTGAGCTGGTTATAAGACACTTACAAACAAATAGTTTGTGGTATATTTTCCACCAGAAAGATTTATCTTCCTGTACATGTGAATTTTGATCAAATATTACTGACCTCTGCCCTAACTTAGGGAATAAAGAATTCTGTTAAAGGAAATTAATTTTTTTTTAATTAAGAAAATACAGAAGTTTAACTCTTCATGTGATGCTGTTCATATCAGGTGCTCATTGCAACAATGGAATGACTGATCAGATCCTCAGAAGAGGTAATATTCTGTCAGTAGTTTATGGATCTGTATAAACCAAATTAATTCAAACTTTAAAATTTGCATTTGTCAAAAATGTGTGAAAATGCAGCTGGTCTTGCCTTTTATTTTGATGTAGTCTGTGCAAAGGACTGCTTTTTAAAGTATGAAGAAAAATGGTTCTTTGTTTATTAATCTGGAGGACACTTCTGAGAGTATTTTTAGTGGGCCAGCAAGGGTCAGATAGAAAGGATGATTTAAGTGAGTTTTTTAAAGTCTTCTTTTTTTTTCTTTTAATTTTATTTAATTATCTGGCACTTCTTGTCACTAGATTTTAAAGTGCTCTCTTAGTAAAGAAGCATAGCAGAGCTGATCATGTGTTTATAGGACAAATGTGAAAAAAGGAAGCTTCAACTTGCTGTCAGTATCATCAGGGAGACTAAGGAAATTGCATTACTCCAACCTTAGTAGGGCTGAAATTTCTGGAACAATTCTTTAAATTCTGCTTTCAATTTCCAGGGTATACAGAAACAAGTGACGAAGATGAAGGAGATGGTGTGGTTGGTCCCCTTTTGAACATAGAATTGGATCTTCTTTATTCTGATATGGCAAGTGTGAGAAATGGAGTCAACTAGGCTTTACGTGAGGCAGCAGAAGATACTGCTCAATGCCAGGCTGTGTTACTGGGGATTCCTTTGTAATGCTGATTGCAAATGTTAATTTTGTGATGTTTGACCAATACTAACACAACTTTTAAGCACTGTGAAATCACTTCCTTTGAATTCCAAGGTGATGGGTTTTGATGAAGCTGTTAATGATAATTCTGTGCTGGTTTTGCTGAATACTAGGGGTCAAATACACACGTGAAAGTTTAAAAGAAATTGTCAAACTGTGTCACACTAGTATACTGTGTAGTTTGGCATCTTCAGAATCACCTTTCTGCCATGCATCCCATAATAAACATAGCAATTTTAAAATTACCCCATAGGACATGTTTGAATACTTATAATTGCTTACAGAACGCAAAAGCGTGTAAGATAATAATAAAAGTATTTAGATTACTTTGTCATAAAAAGTCCAAAACCAAACCTGCTTGGGAGTAATTGTATTTTTTATTAAACAGTGCCATATGGGTCTGCACATATGAATCATTATGCAGTTAACTGTGATGCAACATGGGGTGCTGCCTATTAATCCAACAAGATTACAGTCAATTTAATACTGACACTGAAATGTTGATATTCATTACTTTGGTTTGTTGTATTTTGAGGTGAGTCTGGAAAATTATGGCTTAGGACCAAGTTTAGAAGAAATAAAAAAGACACACAGGCGTTGCTTGACAGACTGGAGTTTGGAAGAGCATTTTCAACCACATGTTCTTTGTCAGGTATCTGTGAACTGACAATCTCATATTTACAGTCCTCCCTCAGAACGCTATATAAAGTAGTAGTGGAGTTCAGGGTGTTTTTCTGCTCAATAATTAATTCAGTTTTATCTTTCATTTTTACCAAAACTCATTGTGCTTTAGCTGCTTTTCAGTTCATCGTGTGAAATTTAGGTTGTAATGCTTTTTTATTTCCTGGTTTGGCCAAACTGTAGCTGTCCTATTTGGCAGCAAGTCTCTTAGCTGAAAGTGTGGTAGATACAAAACACCTTGCCTTTACAGGTGATCCTCTGTGGCAGTTTTGGGGCTCAGGGATGTGGATGTGAAAGCATAATTTGCAAATGTCTATGAAGTCCATGTTTTGTGGGCAAATAGAATAGAAAATTTGGTTGTTACAGTACTTCACCCTTTAAGGGCTAAAAGCTTCATTTATAGAAGTCTTGCAAGCTAAACACTAAAACTTATCTTGCAGAAAGACAGGGTAACAAATCTGAGAGATATGTTCAAGTGTAGTTGGCTTGGATTGAGAGGCATCCCCTTGGGAGGAGTGGATTTTTAGTTCCTGTGCTGCCTTGAGCTTCATAGGCTGTAATTCTTATTTGATCCTGAAACTTGCTATACTTAGGTGAAGGAAGTGCTGCCTGGACTTTTGCAGCACCACTTTAGTGCAACAATTTTAAAGTCTGGTCATGCATTTCAATGCATGAGGACTCTCTTCATATGCAACATAAATAGCTAATACTACTTCAACTATCAATAATTAGTGAGTCTAGTAAAAAGATACTGATGGAAAATAAAAGTAATAAAAAATAGCATTTTATTGCAGCCAAAAATAACCTTTTGAAAGAAGGGTCATGGCAGTCAGGTGAAGTCCCAGATGACTGAATAAAAAGAAACCTTTTGCACATCTTTAAAATGGGTAGAAAGGTGGACCCTGGGATCTACCAACTTAACCAGCCTCACCTCTATTACTGGGAACATCATAGAACAGATCCTTCTAGAACCTTCAGTTGCATAGTTTGGAAAAATAATAGTTTATAAGAAGGCTATCTTCTCCCTATGACTATAAAATAAGTTTCAACCTGTGTACAATATAAATATTCAAAATGACTGGGCAATACAGAGCGGAATGGAATAGTTTAGGAATGGAATAATCTCAGAGATGCACAGGTTCTGGTATAGCAAATTGAATACCAAGTAAACTCAACTGAGATTTAAAAAGTAAATCAGTTTTCTTTTTAATTTATTTGGGTTTTATGTAGCTGAAGCTTTTCATTCATGGTCAGTCAGAAGGGGGAGCATAACTGGTGTTTCTTTTCAATATGAATAGCAATGCAGTTTTAATATGAATATGAATAGTAATTGCATTTTCACCTCCCTGAACAATTCACTGGAATCCAAATGCTTTGAGTACATCTTGTAGGAGAGCATTCTGGAGCACCTGGTGCTCAAAGCTCTGCTGTATAGCCTCTACACATATTCTACTATCCGCAGGGAAAATGTACCTATATTTCTTTCCTTTTCAGGTTCTTCATACAGCATCCCAAGAATATAGATGTATTGATTCCTTTTATCATACGCAAGATAACTCTTTACTACTTGTTTTTCACAATCCTATGAATCAACATCGTCTGTGCCGAGAGACTTGGAATATTGCTCTGCACTCTAATGTTGGATTCAGGTAATGGGCTTTATCTTCCCTGTCTCATTCACAGTCATTTTCAATTAAAGCCTCCATGGGTGTGCATAGGACAAAGCTCTGATATTAAGATATAGCTATGTGACACATTTATGAGAAAGTCATGCAGGTCAAAAACAGCGCTATATCAAAGGAATTCTGTTGAACTTTCCTGAGTGAGAACAATACAGAGTTGTAGTTCCTTATCATCAAATATAAAACTATAAGTAATGTACACTTCCATACAAAATCGTATTAGGAATGCCACATCAGGAAAATTGCGCTGGGACATTTCAGGTGAAGAATGTTAAACAAATAATTCTGTTTAAGTATATACTTAACAGGTTTTTCAACTATATATAAATAAGTGATTTAGTAGGAATTTTTTTAAAAAAAAATTTAAATCCCTTTGTTAATATTATAATTTTTTTTCACAGAATAACACATTCTTCTTAATTACTTATTAATATCTGTTTACCAGTTAGAGATGTGCAATTGGTTGATATGGCCACTATCAGCTCTTTTGTTAGTGGAAATATTTATTTTGGAACACATTTTTGCACTGAAGCAGTGATATAAATGATGATGTACATTCAACTACTATCCCAAATAATTGACTGAAAATAGAATAACTCTCCATGTACTGATATGTAAAAGTGTTAAAATGCCATGGAGAGACAGGTGAGGTATCTTCAACTATGTCACTCTGGTGCTCTGTGGATTAATAAGATTTATCAAATAAAATTTTTAACAAATTATCCAGTATAAAAATACCTCCCCAACATTTGTCTGCAGGTATCCTTTTCTAAGTGCAGTGCCTCATTTATCAGATTATTGGAATTTTTATAAACTTTTGTTGACACCTATATATATTTGAACAGGTTTCAATACTAAATAGGGAAAATGTGCCTTCCTGAAGCTGTATTTTGTATTGTATTTTGTATCTGTGCTCTCAGTCAAGGAACTCTCTGTAGGTCCATCTCAGCTTTCCAGGCATTTGGACTTAATTTGCCATGAAAACAGGCTGCTGTGATTAGCAGTGACTAGGGCCACAGCCATAAGGTATTTGCCAGCAGAAATTCAAAGTTCCTTATAGAAAATGCTGGCTGTTTTGCGTTTTGTTGTGCAGATCCACTAAATGTCTGGTCAGCAGCTTTGCATTTATATAGCAACTAAAATCTTCCCCGAAAGATAAGTGAAAGATGGTATGTTCAATTACAGCTGGGTCTTGCATTCAGACAGACCCAAGCACAGGGTCAGTGGTCTCAGGGGTTGTTACACAGCAGTCTGTTGGCACCCAGAGTTCTTTACTCTGCCAGCCATTCTTACACTTCTTTGTGACACTGGATTTCAAATGCCTAATTCAAGTTTCCTAACTGTAAACAGTTGGTGCCACCTCAGCTGCCTGGTGCATTTGAGTTTTCTGGGCAGAGTTGACATGTATGACATGAGACCCACAGGAGACCTATACACTCCAGAGAGCAGGCCACACACCCCAGAACATCCAACATGTCACCTGGTGTTTGCATATGCTGAGTAGTGCCTCATCCCAACAGCATGTTGGTGCTGTAGAAGCAGAGAGAGGTACCAGACTTCCTCAGGAAGCATTTTTCCCTAAAACAACTACTGTTCATCTCTGGGGTTGTAAAACCACAGATTGGCTGGTCACCTTGAAAGGGCACTCCTTGAAATAGAACAAGACCAACTGAGAGACAGGAAAGGCTCTTGATGCCTGTGAAAGAAAAGCTACTGATTTTGCATCCAAAGGAGAAATTATGCATTTTATCTACATTATATTTTGGTTGAGGATGAAATAACTATGTGCTTTCTACTTCTTACTCTTCCACATCTCCTGGAAACAAGACTTAGACATTAAAGATAACTTCTGCCTGGAACATGCCTTCTTTGTCCTGTGACATTTCACAGGGTCATGTTTCAAAGCAGGAAGGAGTTCCTACAGAAAATGGCATGAACACAAACAAGATCGTTTGTCTTTGCTCTTGTTTCCTAGACATATTCAACACCACTGCTATATATGCTAGAGTTTTTTAAGACCTATAGGCCCTATTTTGGTACTGTTTATGTGGCATTGATACCTGCCTGTACTCTGCAAAATAATCAGCACATATTCAGACCTTACCCAGCCTTATTGCTAAAGATCGTTTCAGATTTCCAGACAAAGTGTCATAAATATTTGCTAGTGCATGTTTCCAAGAAACATAACACTTCTGTGGAAGACACTCATTAAATACCTGGAGTGCTTCAAGCTATTGCCTGTAGTTAGCTTCCAGATCATGCTGAGTTACCAGAAATTGTCACAAACTCTACTTATTAATTAAAAGTAGTATTGCTTGTTTTCATATTTGTATGAAATAACTGACTCCTGATGAGTTTGGTAACAATTTATTGATTTTTGTTTCATTAAAAGTGCTATCATTTTAATTTTTGGTATAGCTTAAAGAGTCACACTTTCATCACAGAAGAGTTACAAATGCACAATAGAAGTAGTGCTTGACAATCTCTCTGATAAGAGTTCTCTATCTGTGTTCATCTATTACTTCTTTATTGTGGCATTTTATAGATTACAGACAATCTCTGTAGGATTATTTCATTGCTGCTGTCTGGAATATAAATATGTTATCTGCTAATCAGTTGGTTATGGAATCACAGAATAATTTCATTTTGATTAAAGTGAATCCTGTTACAGCAAATTCTCATGCAAAGAGGAAGTTAAGTTTCTGACATTGCAGCAGCTTTTGCTCCTGGAGATCCTAGTTACCTTCCTTCTTTTTTATGGATATCAGATCCTGTAGTTCATGTAGAGCATCCAAAAAAATCAGAAATTATACTGTTTAAAGGATAGGCAGCAGGAGGCTGCATGTGAATCTAATGGATGACACTGAGTAAGGGAATCCAAAGGCATGGACACATGTACCTGCAATGAGAAGCGTGTATATAAAACATTTTAATTCTGGTTAGAATAAGTGGCCACTCTATCAGGAAGCCAAATGAATTCAGGCGTTATCAAAACCATTATTTTGCTTGAAGTTAATCTTAATGACATGTGTTTATAGTTTCATACTATACACATTACACAAGTTACTGGAAAAAGAATAATCCTTTCTGAGAAATGCTTCTGAGTCAGACATTGGCAGTTGTGACATCAGAAAACATATTAATAGAATGTGTATTTTAGACTTTGAATGACTATTTCATTGGCCTAAAATATTTTCCACACAAATAGTCTTTTTTTTATTTATAACATATATTCATCTTCAAGTTATTCCAGTACTGGCAACTCTATGTTCCAGACTAGTTTTGCCTTCTGTTTTCAACACCATAGGTTTTTATAGGTTGTACACTTTTCTTCAGAAAAGAAGAACAGAAGAATGAACAGAATAGCCTTCTTCCTACTGAGTATATGTATGATCAACAGTTTCTCCATGAAAGTTTCCCAAAGCAGACTCCACCTGCATTGCAGAAGCTGGAAGAGACTTGTGTATCTTGAAGATGTACCCGAACTGTGTATTCCAGCCTGTGTATACAACCTACATATTAATTCTCTTGGACATACAGATGCAATAAGAACTTTAAAACTAACATGAGGTTAAGAATTGATTGTATTGCCTACATGTTCATACCCAAAAGCCTCTACTCCATGGAGTTTTTGAATACAATTGGATCATATTGAACTTGTAAATACAAAATATCATGAAGACTCAGCAACTGAATCTGTGCCTTCTTCAAAAGCTCCTTTCAATTTTACACACATGAAGAATTTTACTTTCAAGAACTGTGATAAAACTCCGAATGTGGGGTTGAGTGGCAGTTGATGTCCCAGGCATCGTCCTTTCTTCAAAGCAGTTATTTACAGTAAGCTACTTTAGCAGTCATTTCAGACACCTTTGGAGGATAAGACAATGCAACTGCAGATGCCAGCAGCAAACTCTGAATCAGTTTGTTATTCAGTTCTCACTTCAACTTAATTGTTACTTGTGAATATTCTTAATTCATGGCAGGTTAAGGTGCACTGATTCTCTCATCTGGATTTGGATGACAATTTCCAAACACCTTTCTTGTCACACCAATAAAGAACTTGTATTACATACAATAATACTTCAGTTTCTGAACAAACAAATGAAGCACATTCTAAAAATCAACATCAAGAGCAACTAAGAAAATAAGTTATTCAGTAGTAAAACAGTGAGGATGAGGATGAGTCTGAACCTTTTGGAACTGAATGCCTTGAAGTTTTCTGATTTCCTGGATTTTTCTTTAGGACCAGGTGTTCTTTGGCAGACAACTTTCTTATATTTCTTTGCAGAAAGGATAAGCAAAATTCTAAGTATATCGTACTAAGCAAATATCAACCAGGTAAAAGTACCAGTTCCTGTAAAAACTGAGAGAGACCCTGTCAAATACAAGTCTTATCTCAAAGATTATAGAATAATACTTGTATAAGAAACTCAGAAGCCAAGTGATCTTGTTTGATCTGAAATCATATTAGTGAAAACCTGTTGGGGGTTGGTCCTCTCCCTTTTCCTTCTTTGGAATTTTCCCCATTGTCATGCTAAGATACCTGTTGACTAGGCCCTGGTGTCAAGGAGAAGAGGAAAAAAGAAGGAAACCCCGCGAAATTTAGACAGCCAAAAAAGAAAACAGAAGGCTCTGGCTTGGCCCATTTCACCTGCAAAATTCAAACAAAAAAAACAATCACCGCCCCTCAGCCCCATCCCTGCCATCCCAGTATTGGGAGCCATCCTCACTGCTGTCGGACCCTGCCCTGCTGCCTTCTCGCTGTGAACTACCACCATCCAGCACTCTGCTGAGCACCAGGACCCACACCGTGAGCGGAGAGCTCTCTCTCCATCTCTCTCTGTCCCCCTGGGACAGCGCTGCCATCACCCCCAGCCCTCCTGCGGCTCTGCGGGACCCGCCCGCCCCCAGCACCGGGAACTGCAGCTCAGGGAAAAGGTGCCTGCAGCCAAAAAACACTGGGACTGAGTTACTGTTCTGTTTGTGGGTAATTTCATAGCTGCTGTTGTTCTAGTTTGTACTGTTAGATATACTAGTAAAAAACTGTTATTCCTACCCCCATATCTTTGCCTGAGAGCTCCCTTAATTTCAAAATCATAATAATCTGTAAAAAAAAAAAATAATCATATTTTTCAATTCAAAAAAAGACTTCTGCTTTCCTTAACAAACACCTGTCTTTCAAACTAAAGCAAAACCATATTGTGTTAAATAGAGGGATATTCTGCTTTTCAGGAACTATCTTGAGCTGGTGGCCAACTCAATTGAAGACTGGGTGAAAGAGGAGGAAGCTAAATACCAAAAAGAGAAGATGGGTAAGGAAATAGAATCTTTTGAATTGGAAAAAGCCACAGTAGGCCCTCTTGGACTATCTGCCAGTGCTGTCAAAAAATACGGCTTTACTAAGAAAGCCAAAAGTGGGTATATTTTTGTTGTATTCCAAGAAATTAATTTTCACTCTAAGTGCTGAGAAACAAATTCGTTCAGAGCAGAGTTGCATGTTTTTTTCATAGGAAGACCCTGTTTTGACATCTATGTAGGCATAAATATGTTTTGGAATTAATTAAATGTATATATTTATATATTCTGCATCTTTCTCTGTTCTGAAAATTGACACCTTTAGTAACAACTTACATTTTTAATACCTGTGCTTATCTAATGAGACTAAGGATTACATAGAAATATGAATCTGCTCAGATGACTGAACATATGAAGAGGTGAGGTGTAGTTAAATCTGGTAGCACAGTTCATGAAAATTCCTTTTTAAAGGGCAGGATAAAAGCTGGAATTCAGAAGCAGCAGGCTAGAAACTAAAACTGGAAACTTGAATTGACAAGACTGCAGAGCAAACTTGAATTATGGGCAACATTTTGGGTAGTGAAAATTGTAAGCAGGTCATGTAATAACTGTTCAGCAGGCAGCAGAATCTGAAAACCCCTATTGACAAAAAAGAACTGTCAAAATTGTCTGCTTGTGTGTTTAAATGGCATTAACAATGATTTGTTTAACCTTTGCTTTCTTATCTTTGTTGAGAATGCACTTTGAAACCTCTCAGGACAGGCAGTTAGCATTTACCAAAATAGAAACATTACTTCTCTACCCAGTTAACACCTCTGATTATAGCTGGGAAACTAAAAGTACCTCTATGACTGCTAAATCATAATTTGTACATATCTAGCTGTCACAGGAGCTAGATTGACTCTTGCCCATATGGTGCTTCATGACAGTTATGATTCATAGAGTAGTTTACTTGCTGAAAGGACATAATCGCCTCTCGCTGGAACACGCAGATGGGCAACGCTGTCCTTAGTTGTTTTCAATTTCATTGACGTTGCAATTTCTACTTTATCATACAAAGTAATTTAACTAGAAGTTTCTGATAATGTATTTTAAATTATATTTTCTATAAGGTAAATATGGGGTATCCAAGCATAGTGTAAAACTACACTTACAGAAGATACTCTTTTCTTAAGTCTTAGGTGCTATAACGCCATAATAGTAAATGAGGGATATGGTGAGTGTTTCTTTAGTGAAGGTTTAAAGGTTCAGATAGCATTTATTTGTGGTTTTTTGTCCTGAAAGGTTGAAATGTCTATGACTCTAGTATTGAGCTTGTTCTGGCTCAGTTAAAAACAAACTTACTGCCGGAGCAAAGCCTTCAATAGCAAGAAGCAGAGAGCCAGTCTTTACACATGTCGTTGATATATTATTTAGATATATATTATTTATGTTGATATATATTATTTAGCTATATATTTAGTGTATTTGGTCCCCAGTTATGAGAATCAAGTTTCTTCTAACCTAAACAGACTATCTGGTTTATTTCTAAATATTTTTAGGGTTTGCTTTATTGTACTGTTATGCTTCCCCTATTTTGAAACGTACATTTTTATTTACTTGCACATCTTTTTTTTTCTTTTCCCCATTTTAAAAAATTATTCTATTTTCCTATATTTATAACCTTACTTATTCTCCCTTTCACTTTTCAAAGGCAGCATGTCCGGACCTGAGAATGTAACAGAGTCCCAATCCAAAAATGAAGAAAGTCTCATTATCAGAGAAGATTCTCTAAAGGTGAGGCATAAAAATATATATGTTTCTGAAATTTACTAAATAGCACTTCTTTCTTAGGAAGGTAAGCCTTTGTTCTTTATATAGGCTTGACTGAGTCCTCTTAGTTTTTCTGCTCTTTGTTATTTCATGTGTATGTTATTTTCTGTAATTTATTCCTTATTGATTGTGAGTCATGCTACATTGTTTTCTTAAGGGAAGACTCTTTGGAGTTAGGCATTCCAAAGTAATTTATAGTTGCAATATTAGGAAGTGAAAGTTATGGATAATATCCTACTATTTACTGAAGTTTTCTGATTTTAAAGGTATGAAAAGATAAGATCCAGATTCATGGAAGTACTTGCATACCCAACTATACTTTTACTGTCTACAGCTCTTTGAAGTTATGGAATGTAAATATGGTACCTCAGAATTCCCTTATGTCAGAGAATCTCATTTTATAGATTTAGTCCATGACCATTCACTACAGATTAATTGACTTGCCCAGGTTTACACAGTAAATTTCTGGCTGAGGTAGGGATTAAGCACACAGTTGTTTGGGTCTTAGCATTGGTACTATCCATTAGTCTGCACAAATCTAGTTTTATTGATATTGTATTGCCCTGCTTTTTTTTTTACTCCTCACAGACATATTGTGTCTCATCTTCCTCACAGTGTGTTGTGCTGTGCAATTCAAGTCCTGATATGGAATGTAGACAGGAAATGAGGTTAATTGTCACAGCTCAGTTAAGGCTAACACCTAACTCTCAGTGTTTGCCATTTCTTCCTCAGAATTGCTTCTGCTTTCATATGTTTAGACTATAAGGTGCTACAAAACCCTAAATACTCCAGAAAATCTCAAATGTCTTCCTGATGCAAGCTGGTAATTTTGGCATTGACACCTCATTGCACTCTCTATAAAAAATAAAATCATTTAATCTCACAGTTGCATTTGGGGAATAAACTAATACCAGTGATGCATTGTGGTTCAGTGGTGAACATTGTGGAAGAGTATTCAACAAAATCATTCTCCTGTGACTGATTGTGTAAGATATGAATAATCACCTGATTCATCTCCTGTGGTCAGCAATGGCTGCTGTTGTAGATTGAATGAATCAGTAATTCTATCCAAAATTTGATGCATAATATTGTAAGACTTTTGACATGTTTGGAAATGGGGCTTAGCTTAGAACTTTGATTCCTTTGGTTTTGTTTGCTTCTGCTCCTTTCAGAATGCACATATGAAATATCTCGTAGTACAAAGATAAACACAGTCTGTTTAATTCCTGATGTTGAATGTAGGCTTGGAAGATGGAGCAGGACCGATTACGAGAGGAACAAAAAACAGAAAAGGAAGAAAAACAAGAAAAGGAAGAAAAATTGCAAAGTAAAAAGAAAGAACAGGATAGAAATTATAAAGAATGTAGAGAATCAAACAGGAAACCTGATGAAGAGAAATCTCAAAAAGAGTTAGCAAAAGCCCCTGTACTTGAGGAGGACCATAGCATCTCAGAACCATGTTCTGAGAAAGTTTATAAGGTAAGGAGTTGTATTATTATATCACATTAGAAAAGTACTAACTATATATAGAGTCAAAATTACACCAGAGCTATTAACTACTGTGATATTTGAGTTCAGGGCAAATTAAGCCTAACTGATTTTTACCTCCATTGTTTTAGCAGCAGATCCTTTCCTAAAAGTTTTTAAAAGCAGTTTTTGATGTTCAAGACCATCCTACACCAGATTATTTATTTATTTTTTTTAGTGCAATATGACATAAACACAAACATAAATTTATCATGTTGAGGTTTTTGTGGGAGAGGATTGAAAAGGGGAACATAAAAACTTGTCCCATCTTCCACAGTAAGGAGCTACTAGACCTAGTTGCAGTGTTGACTGTCCACACTGGAAATCACTGTTTCTTACATTTTCTCTTTCAAAATCCATGTTCTTGAAGTGCCCTAATCTAAAATATGTATTTTTCCTGTATTTCAGAAAGTAACTCCTTTGGCATATGCACAACGGGAAATGTAGAGCTCAGCTCACTCTTGGAGATCAGTATGCATCAAATCTAAACTGTAATTGTGCTTCATGTCAATCCCAGGAGCTCATGTCTAGACAGTTCAATGGAGACAGCAGCTCCCCTTTTTCTGCCTGTTGCAGTAACAGAGGGAGCTCTTCACTGGTTTTGTTAAACAGATTTTCAGCAGTTTACACCACCTTATATTTGCAGAGTCTTATATCCAAAACTTGCATACATCAATATAATTAATTCCAAATTTGCTTAAGTACAGACTTCAAACTCATAAATAGATGACATTTCAGTCTGAACTTATTTGAATACAGTCACGTAATTTTTGCCATCTTGTGGCACTCTGGCAGGCATAGCAATCAAATTAGATTTACAGTATCTGAATTCCAAAACCTAGAGAGTAGAAAGCTGAATCTTTACCTGTCCTTTATGTGATCCCATGGTACTGTACTTTGTCTCTTTGTACTTGATCAGAACTTTCCTTTCTCTCACACTGTATATTAATCCACCAGTCTACTTGCTACTCTTCCATTTCCATGATGGTTTTCATATGTAATAAGTTACTTTGGTTAATAACTGGGAAATTATTTGGATATGACAATAGCATGCTAGATATTTGCACAAGGTTTTATATTACTTAAACAGCTAAGCAAAAGGTGTTGAGCAGTACAGTGTGATCCTGATTATCTCTCCTTCTTTTATCTCTTTAATAGGTTCTGCCTTTCTTATTTACAGATAATTTTAACTTGTTTTTTCCAGTTTCATGGCTACAATACAGGGGAGGATATCATTCAAGTATCAGGAACCAATCAATATCTTTTCCCATCCGATGGAGGACAGATTCAAGTAGAGAAGACAGAATTTGTAAAAAGTGATTATCTATTTCTTTATGCTTTGCTTTGACTCCGTGCTGATAGAATAATTTCTGAATCCATAAATGCTTTTTCATGTCTCAGCAGTAAAAATTCAGTTAAAGAAATTCCATATTAGGCTCTATCACTACTAATCTTTATAGTTACCTGTAATATGATAACAGTTGATAGATAAATGAAGTACCAGAAAACTAGAAATGAAGAAAAAACAGTTCATATTTATTTGGTCAATGGAAATTGATGCATGATATTTCCAGAATGTTCAAATTATTTTTCCAGTCAAATGCAATCTATCTAAGCAACAGATTCTTCTGTAGACTCTCAGATTTAATTATCAGGGAGTTTTTAAATATTTAGTCTAAACTCAGATAATCTTAATTTTGTTGCCTTTGTTTTCTACTACATGATTCGGTCCAATTATGAAAAATTCTTTTTGAGTGCTTTAAAGTTGCAGGTGCACTATTTATTTGGGTGCAAATAAGTTCTGAAGCCTGGTGGAAGCAATAATAGTATTCTGTTGCTTTACAGAAACTTTTATAAAGGTGAAAGTAATGAAAGACAACCACAATTTCTTCATTCATGTCACAGACCCCAAGGAAAACTTCAAAGAAGCTGAAGAGCAAGAAATTAATGAAGGGCAGCAAATTAGATCAGGTCAGTGGATTGATGTCACTGATATAATGAATTAATAGTTTGACATTTTTAATAACTGAATGCAAAACTTAACAACTAACAGAAAATATTTTGTAACTAACAGCAGAGAGTAAGAAAAGTCAACATTCCGTAAAACGAATTAAAAATCCAGTTGGCTAACTTAAGGACTGTATAGAGTGGTCTTAGCAAGATGTAGAAGCACAGTGCAGATCAACATGTGCAAACCAGTCTCTTTTCCAAAGCAAGGAAATCAACATTCTTTAAGCAAATAGTTTTCTTCTTTAGTGGAGGACTCATTGGGATCTTAAAGTGGCATGAGAAAGCCTAAGAAGATGAAAACTGAATCCTGTCCATTATGTCCAAAGTAAATATCTACTCTTGAAAGGGAAGATTTCCCCTTTTGATGTGGACCTCCTTTTGTGGGTCAGATGACAATAGCATTACTGCCTCCTCAAGACCTTTGAAAGCAGATTTTTCTGCAATCCAGCAGCTTCTGTTGTTGGTTGACATACTGTTAGTACTCACAAAGCATTGGATACAAATCCTTTCTGAACCCAGGTGAGTGTTTCTGAGAAGGAAGCCAGTTTGTAATAATTTTTGTATATGTTTGCCAGAAGCCTTATGGAATTGCTTTCACCAAACTGAAGAGTACTGGAAAAGAATAGCTTCAACATATTAGCTCTTTTCTACTTCATCAGTGTTAGAAAGCATCCTGCTCTTGCTTCTCCACTTGGCTTACCAGCAATGTAATTGTAGGTTGTTTTAGTACAAAATTTCTAACCCTTTTACAGACAAGATTTTTCTTGTCTGCCCTTCTGACAGCTGACCTGCATCATTCTGGGGTCTGCCAGACAGTACTGGCAATCACCAGTGTGTGAGTATCTGAGACATGTATTCACTGGACACAAGTGGGAGGCTTTCCTCCCATGTAAACAGGAGCAGAAAGAAAGACAGTAAGGAAGACAAGAATCAATCGACTCTGATACTTGACACTGGCTGGATGGTACAATGGTAAATGTGTAAAGCAGTCAAATTTCCAGAACAGCATCCTACAGGTGCTATTCAGCAATAAGCTGCAATGACAGACAAGAAATAGGAGAAGACAAGGTCTTAGAATGTGTCCCATGTTACGTCTGGGAGACAGCTCAGCCTACCTTAACCTTCTTTTGTAGTCTTCTCAGCTACTCCTCACCATTTTAAAAAGCTGTTTCCCATATGGGAAATCCCAAATTTTTCTCTTATGAACAGAATGTTTATTTAAGGTAGTAGCAGCTGAAGTAGAGGCAAGGTAGGACCCAGTGTCTAGGAGGTGTATCTTGCCTAGTTCATGTGGTTTTCACCATGACATACTCATCACATGACACCTTGATCTGTGCCTCTTTTGACTCCTGATCCACTTTTACAAATCCCAGATGTATCTTTGGATCTAATTTCTCAACTTTTTGTCCTTTCTTTTACTTTCTCTTCAAAGTACACACATAGAATCATAGCATATCCTGAGCTGGAAGGGGCCCTCAGGGATAACTGAAGTTCAGTTCCTGTCCCTGTGACAACATGTGAGGGACAGTGATGTTTATTAGTGCATAAGCTACATGCAGTAGAAATGGGCAGTTTATCATTCTTGTCAGCCAGGAAACAAGAATCCTTAACTACAGAACTGTGTTCTTTTGCTGCTTAAATTCCATGAGATTTTGCAGTAGTTGTTGCTATTAAACCTGGTTTTATATACCTAGCTAATTAGAATACTATTTCTGGCTAAAAAACCACAGTGTATTGCAGAAAACTGACTGTTATATAATACCCTATGAATGGAATGTTGGTTTTCCCTGCCCTATTTAGTCTATTTATGTTAGTCATCCTCACTGAGGTCCCAGTTTTCACACCAGCCATTGGTTTACAGGTCAGTTGGTTCTGGTATGTGTTGCTATGTTTAAAATTAATTATTTCTTTTCTTTCTTTCTTTTCCTTCTTTCCTTCTTTCTTTCTTTCTTTCTTTCTTTCTTTCTCTTTTTTTTTTTTTAAGGAGAATTGAAAAATCACAAGAAAGCTGTGAGCAAGTTTGGATCTTTTTCAGCCACCTTGGAAAATGGAATCCAGCTGTCCCTGAGCTATTATGGACCTACAGGGGAGGCAGCAGGTAAAGTAAGCAAATAGAAGAGGATATTTGAGAGCCATAGGGGGAATTTTTTCCTTTTTTTTCCCCTTCATACACTCCTTAACCCAATAATTTGTTGCATGCAATTCTGCCTTTCTTAGCAGCTGTTACTACATGGTAGGGAATTTTCAGCAAGGCTCAAAATAAGACTAAATTGTCAAGAATATTCTGATTCAATTTTCAAAATGGAGGGAGGTCTCCAAGCTTTTCTGCTTACTGTGAAAACAGAGCAGTGCAAGTGTTGTTATTAAGTAGCCCACCAAAATCAGCCAATTAATTTGAGCCCCAAAAAAATGTGATTTGCTGAGGAGTCTTCTTGGTTTTCCAAGAAATAATATTTTTGTAAACTTATATAGGCGATTATGGAATTTTCATTTTACTTTAGGAGTTGGACTTTAGGTTACAGTTGTGCAGACATAATGAGGGATTTCTCTCAGCCCTTCAATAAACACATTCACCAACTGGAAGCAATTGCTTCAGAAAACCACAGTGTAAACAGCATCTGCTTTTACCAAGAGCTTTTTGTTTCCATTACATTTGAAAGGCCGCTGAAACTATCTTACAGATAAAAGTGAAATCATTCTCGGATCAGAAAATAATTCCAGCATTTTTCAGCTCTTAAAATATGAAAACATTTAATTGAATGCATCTTTGTGTGAACTGTGGTAAGCCATTCAGCTCTACACTCAGTTTAATTGTTCAAATATATTTTACAAATTAATTACTAAAAAAAAAAAGACTGTTTAGACTTTGGCCAAGAGAGCATTCACAATAGTGGCCTGCCAAAACTTAGATTTTGGCATAAAAGAGAGACATACTTGATTGAACACCTATATGTCAGATGTGATGTTTAGTCTTTTTCACATTCACCATAATCATCCTATTCTACATTAAAATAATCATTGCTATGTTGATTTTTAGAGCACTGCTAACTGGCATTCTTTGATTGCTTGTAGTTTTTCTGTGATCATTTGCTTATGCCAAATTCCCATGGATCTTTGTATCGTATGTGCTCAGAATAATTCTGACCAGAAATACTTTCTTAGATGATTCTCATACGCCATCCATCCCTAATGCAGAGTGGTATATCATGAAATCTGCAGCTTCTCTCCACTGATCAGTTAAATTGGGTGCAAATTACCCTTTTCCCTCCAGTGTCAGGGTTTTATTTGAGGTGCAAGACTCGAGGGTAGTCTCCCCGACCAACCTCTAAAGGTTCCCTGATATCAGGGCAAAGGTGGCAAAAGAGGAACGGGTCCACAGCACAACTCTGGAACTAAATACTTTAATAACTATAAAAGAAAATGCAGGGTGAGGCCTAAAACTCCTGCATACACTATAGGAGTCAAAGGTCAAAGACAGGGTGAGGGAAAATCCAGGGGATATGGGGATATATAAAATATAGGGGATGGTGAGAGGTAGGTCCAGGGTCAGAATCCAATGGGTAAAGGGAAAAGTGGTGCAAAGGAGGAGCAGTGTAGGGCAGGAGCTAATAGGGTAGGATGGGGTGGAACAACACAGCAAACATGAACCAATGGGGGTACAAAGATGTCAGAACTTTCCAGAACTGGGAGGAGAAATGGGAATAGGAGCAACCAATGGGAAATGAGGGTTATAAAGCATCACTACAAACAGTTCAAAACTTTTGACCACCTTTTTTCCTGGGGACTATTGTGAGCTTAAACAAATGCCCTCCAAGGCCTGAGGCCGAGGGACAATTCTTCATCAAGAATACTGGTCTGGCCGGGGATGTCGGCCAAGCCAACTCCCATACTGCAGTATTGAAATAGTTTTCTGGAGACTCTCTAATTCTCATTTTTCTCACTGTTTTTCAACTTTATCTATTTCATCCTCCTTTTAGGGAAGCTAAGGTGACAAAAAGCCTCAAGTTGTTTTTCAGCTTTATACATCTTTATTTTGGGAGGAAATGTTAATATTTCCTCAAGTTTGGAATTATTCTTTGTTTACTCCAGCATTATCAAAGGTTAACTTCCAATCACCTTACATTTATGTTAGAAATATTTTCCTTGTCTCTTCATGAATCTGGGACTGCTTGAGCACCTGCAGGGCTTTTGATTCTGGATACTTGTGAACCTCAGCACTTGCTCTTTATGTCTTGACAAAATTATGAGAGTACAATTCCAAGTCCTAGACATGTTAATGTGTGTATAGGAGGAAAACCTTCCTTAACAGACAGTCCTCTGGAATTTTACATACCTTTCAAGATTTCTAAAGGCTCTTTATCTCAGTCTTGACAATCCACTCTTTTTCATTGTTACCCTCAGACACCATGTTCTCATTTTTGGAGGCAACCGAAATGAAGGCATAGGTGAAATTTCTATGAAAGTGAAGTGTCAGTTTGTTGAAACAGTTACAGAAAATATAGGTTTGTATTTCTTTTGTTTTCAAGAAATTGTTTTGAAAGGCAACATGTCTACTTCCTGTTGACATGCCTAGCAGGCTGTCCTAGTGCTTGGATTGAAAAATTGCAAGACCCTTGTCAAGTCTAGCTGATTAGAACCTTTCTGAAGAATTAGAGCAAAATAGACCTGTGTGATATAAAATTTCTAGAGTTAGTCTGTGCTGGATCAGCCCATGTTAAAGCATGACACAGTGATCATTTACTAGATACTAGATTCAGAATGTCTCCACTTCTAAGTATTCTGGAGGTAAAAGAGAATTTTAAAATCGCTTTGGGATTTGGTTTTTTGTTTGTTTGTTTTTTGTGTGATGACCATGGGGCAACTTGTAGTAAGCAATAGTTTCAAGATGTTTTTTGGCTAATAACTTGTCAGTCTGTGCAAATATTTTCTAAAACCTCTTATATATTTAGTCCCTCTATCTGAAATAACAAACTCCCCCACTGAGGTTATTATTTCTAAGGTAAAATTTAGTGTACGAAATCTTTTAAAAAATAAACTGTAGCCATCTACATTTATGAAACTTAATTACATTGAAAATACTGCTTTTCCCTTCTTTAGATGATGAAACACGTCTTGTCTTAGCAAGAATTCTGAACATCCCTTCTGTTCATCTTCCAACCGTAGTTCCAAGAACAGTTGCTCCTATTACACCAGCTCTGGGGAAAAAAGATAAGTCAGACACAAAAAAATTGGGAAAAGCTTCTGGGAAAGGAAACCGTGGCAAATTAGCCCCTTCATCACCTGATGACCTGGTACAGCAACAAGAAGAAAAGGTCAGAGAAGAGACAATATCCAATCCAAAGAAACAAACAAAAATTCAAATGCATGGACTTCTGTGACAGAAACATACATT
Organism: Cinclus cinclus; assembly: GCF_963662255.1. Taxonomy (NCBI): domain Eukaryota; kingdom Metazoa; phylum Chordata; class Aves; order Passeriformes; family Cinclidae; genus Cinclus; species Cinclus cinclus. The sequence continues at coordinate 28,915,073 of NC_085047.1, read as the reverse complement.
CTTTTCAGAGGGATTTGAGCTGTGCCTTTACAAATTTCTAACAATTTGTGGTGCTCTTAAGGTTATGTTTTACTCTTTCAGTTGTTCTCAGGTGTATGTATTGGCAGCTGTTAATGAACTTAGTCTTTATGACTCTGTGATCTAAAGCAGCGAATCTGCCATGGCCCGCATGTTTTGTCAATTTTGGCTTTACAATTACAGCTCTTACACTGCAGGTGATCAGGGGGCTGGAGCACCTCTCCTGCAAAGACAAACTGGAACAGTTGGAGTTGTTCACCCACCCTGGAGAAGTAAATGCTCCAAGAAGACTTTAGAGTGCGCCTTCCAGTACCTAAGTGAGGCTACAAGAGAGCTGGAGGGGGACCAGAGCATGTAGTGACAGGACAAGGGGAAATGGCTTTAAACTGGAAGATTAAGAATAAATACTGGGGAGAAATTCTTTACTGTGAAGGTGGTTGAGGCACTGGAACAGATGCCCAGAGAAGCTGTGGATGCCCCATCCTTAGCAGTGTTCAAGGCCAGGTTGGATGGGGCTTTGTGCACCCTGGTCTAGTGGAAACTGTCCCTGTCCTTGGAAGGGGGTTGGAAAATCTTTAAGGTCCCTTCCAACCTGAACCATTCTATGATTATTAATATTTCAGTTACAAGAACTGCTAAATTTTTAGTGTATCTAAGTAGAATTTTTTTGTGCTTCCTGAAACCCGTATTCAAAAATCTAACCAACCAGCAAATCAGTGAAGACAGTTTTGCAGAATCTTCTCTGTAATTTGGTCTTTCCAGCTGATAGCAAGCCAGGGACCAGCAATCTGAGGAAGTTACTTTTGCCTTTAACTGAAGTACTTCTATCATAGTACAGATCTTTGGAAAGAAAGAATGAATCTTTGGAAAGCACATTCTGAATTTCTGTTCTAAAGTAGCTTTTAGTATCTCGTGGTTGAAGTAACACTGTGGCTGTTGCAAAACAGATTCTGTACATATCCACAAAAAAAAGGCTCCTTACCTAATTTCAGCATGGAAAGTGGTGTAGGAAGTTGATGAACACCACTCAGCATAACATACAACAACTGTGTGGCACAAACGAACCCTAAAGAAAAATATCTCTGTAATGAAAAATCAGTCAGGATGACTTCTGAACCAAGAGGCTTTTAACTCTGGTTTGGAATTACTTTGGATAGAGAGCATCCATGTTAGTTCATACAACACCTGTCTGTGTTAGGCTGCAAGTATTTCAGAGAACAGCATTAGAATCCAAATCCGGCTTGACAAATTCACGTGGACATGGTCGGTAAAATAGAATGTAATTCAGTAAGAATAAGTTCTACAGTTACATATAAGTAACCAGTATATATATACAGAATGGATAACAATTGTGTCGGTGACAGTTCTATAGGGAAAGATCTGAGAGGTGTCATGGATCACAAGTTATGTGTAAGTCAACAATGCCATCTTCCTGTGAGGAGGGCAAAGACCACTGAGATGTGAATACAGAGGAGTATAGCCTACTAAATATGTGAAGTTATTTTTCTTTTAGGGCTGGTAGAGTCTCACTTGGAGTATTGTGTCCACTTATGGATACTGCACTGCAAGAAAAATATGGGCCACACTGAAAGTTTTAAGGAAAACATGAAGAAAGATTACAGGTCTAGAAAACTTAAACTTTCCCACTTAAAGTGGGAAAGATTTAAAATAGTTGATTTGGGTTTGTTTGATCTTGAGTTGAGAGACAGAATAACCTGCTGTAAAACCTAAAAAAAGCCCCGTCATCTCTTATGTGAGCTTGTATCATCATCAGAAGTATTTAGAAGTAAACTAATTTTCTGCAGTAGTAATTCAAGTCAATCAATGGGAAAATGTCAATAAGGTTAATCAAGGTAAAACCCTAGATTAGTTTACCAAGAAACCTCCAGCCCTGGAAATTTTTAGAACACGTTACATTAGATGTCTTTGCTAACGGTATAGCTATACTTGATTATTTTTTTACCATTAGACATGGAGAAATAGATGACAACTGAATGTTACTTCTGCCCTATTCTGTGACGTCTACCTCATGATGCTGTGACTACAATCTTAGGGTATTGAGAGTAGCCTTAATTACCAGTAATATGATATAAATTAATGGTACAGCATCTTTTACGCTGAAAAACAAGTGATTAAATATCTGCCATTTTCACCCTATATTCCTATTCCTAAAAAGCAAGAATATGGGATAATACCAGGACAAATCCTCTCTGTTACCTATGTCTGCAACTCAAAACATTTTTCATCTTACGACTACTGGCATAGCTACATAGGTTTTTGAAGGGATGATTCTTCAAGGTGAATAAAGAAGATAGCATAATCTAAGAAAATAATGAATTTTTCCACTTCTGAATCCATAAACTCTGAAAATGTTAAATATGAGTGGTAAAGAGCACTTAAAAAAAAAGTATTGTTAAAATGGAATCTGTACAGACTGAATCTGTATTCTAATTTTTTCTTTATTATTTTAAAATGTGGAATAAAATTTAATTAATTCTTTCTTCTGTAGATGGAAACGGAAGAACCAGTTCCCCAAACACAAGAGATGTCAGATGCTCCTGCTTTTCCAAGTTTGAATGTCTCCTGTCCCAATGGACTTGTATTAACTTTCCTTAGTGAAAGGTTTCAAGGTCAGTTTTCTGAGACACTGAAAAGTAAGGAATTTAAGAGAAGCTAAGACTACAGAAGAAAATCTTTGCTCCATTGATAGGTTTATATGTAACTCTAATATTTCAGAGTGCTAAGTCTGTCATAATGTCTATTTAATAGTATTTGCAATATGAATAACATGGTTTTATTCAAACAAATATAAAATCTAGATACAGAAGTTGTTGAACATAAAAGATTGAGGGCAAGGAAGTAGCAACCCTTAAAAGCCCTTGGGAGTCATGATGGATAATAATTTGAATATGCATGAAGATTGGAACACTAAAGAAAAACAGGCAAACTCATTAAATAAATACATATATATTGAGGAATCTCGAGTGATAACAGGCAGACAGTTCGTTACTTGTATGTACACTTCCTTTGAAAGCATATGTACTGAAGTCCCCAAGACAAAACATTAATAATTTGAAAGTTTTGGGGAAGAATTACAAGAATTATTAAAGCATTCTGATAGATTAGATGTATCTTTTAGTGAGCTCTTCTCACCAGAGAACTCGATTTAATTACCAAAGAAAAGGTCAAAGGAATGACTGGTGCCAGCTTGGAAGTACAAGGAAACAGAATTTTAGTGATAGCTTGTAAACACAGTATACAAAGGTATTACAATCTTCTGAGGCTTGAAACTGAAAACTAGGACTTTTTACTAGATTTAAGTTATACTCTTTTGGTAAGAATGTTACACTGGTAAATAGGAAGAATTATTAACAAAATTAACCAAGGCTGTGATGGAGTCTCTGCTACTGGATGTTTTACAATCAGGTTTTTTTGTTGCTTTTCTAATAGATGCAATCAGTCTCAAACATGAATTATTTCACAGAAGTCCTTTGGTTTGTGTTATCCAGTACATAGTGAAAACACTCACAATAAGCCTTTCTGCCCTTATCATTGGATTTCCTCTAGAAGACTAATGTGGTATATGGATATTTTAAAGCTTCTGTGCCTGACAAATATTCTGCCATAATTATTTTTTCTAGTGTTTTTGAAAATCAGTGTTAGGTTCATCTTTGCCTGTTGTAAACTGTAATAAATCTTGGGTTTTTTTAGTCATGCTATTAGGTTTTGAAGCAGACACATGTGAATTTTGTTGTCATCTAGTTAGTTTTAAAAACAACCATGTACAGATGTCATTTAATGCTGATGTACAACAAATCTGTACAGCCCAGTAAATGCACTTTGATAATCTGGTATGAAGTAAAGAGTATGCAGAGTGTTCTCAAACATACATACTTTGGCAAGAAGCATAAGTTGAAATGATGAGTAGTTAAGGTGAACAGAGCAATTGTAGACACTTACATGGAGTCTCTCAATAAAATTACCATAATTATACCCCTTTTATTATACTCAAAACACTGCCGGCATTTAATCTAAGAAACTTACTTGCTCAAGCAGACAGAATATAATACTTGGGTTTCTATACAAATTCAAGCTTGGTGAGACTCAGCTGGGGCTTTTTTTTCACCTTTATGGTCAGTTAGGGAATTCCTCTCACCTGATGTTTGTCCTCCAAAAGTTTGGCATCCATAACAAACCCATCTTCAAATTTCCCTTGTTTTCATTTGGAAAGATAGACACCTTCACAAGAGGATGCAGTTTCTTAGTAGGTGACTATTTTGAACTTTGCTCTAAAATCAGTGTGTCTTTTACTCTGTGGATTATAGATTCAGCCAAGGAGGGTTAGTCTTACTCTGCTGAAGTTGCATATCTTCTGTCGACACCATGACACTGGGTGTGTAGCACTGTTTGAATGTGTGCTATGCAGTATTAAGTAATACAAAGTTTGCTTTCAGATTTGAAAGGTGAAGCCACTGCCACAGAAGCAGAGAAAGAAATGGTAGAGGAAAGTGAGGCCAAAACAGATGAAGGAGAGAAGGAAGAGGTTATGCAAAGTGGAGAGGAGGAAGAGGTTATGAAAAGCAGAGAGGAGGAGCGTCAGGTTACAGAAGGTGAAATAAGGCACGAAGACACCAAAAGTGAACAGGCTGAGAAGCCTACTCTAAAAATTCTGGTTAGACAGAGCTATCCTCAAAAGGTAAAGAACTCTCATCTTTATTCACCTCCAGCAAGGCACACTGAACAAGAGGTGTCAAGAGTCATCACTAGTCATGGAACTGTCATAAAGTACCTAATGGATGGATCTACACAGGTATATTTAGTAGAATTCACTGCAAGCAGTACAATTTAGTGCAGTTCATTGTAATGGAAGGTGATTATTCTTAAACTTGCTTTTGCCTACTGAGATCAGTAAGTGTCCAGTTTGTAGATGAAGTAGTTAACTAATATTGAATTATGCAGCCATGTCAGGACTCTTGGCATTGTTCAGAGTCAGAACTTAGGGAGATTTAAGTATGAAAATTTCAGGCATGAGAAGATTTTAGGCAGCTCTGTGATTAGGAAATAGCTGAATATGGTTTGGAGAACTACATTCCTAAACGTAAGCTTCTGAAGTGTGGATTAGTTCAGCTTTGAGTATTTTTGGCAATATGAAAGCATTAATTTTTTTTTCAGTTGAAACACTTATATGGGATCCAGAAAAGATCTGTTCTTCAGTCCTGCAGACACCTTCACATATCCTAAATTTTCAGGAGAAAAAATATTTATATTCCTAAGTATCTGCTTTGTTTGCACATATTTAGGTTGTCTAGACTTTTGGTATAATTTAGGTTGTATAGGCTATCTTTGCAAATATTGTAATCAATCTACAAGCAACTTTTTTTTTTTAATTAAGACTCTATATGTAGTTGGCAAAGAGATAAAAAGAGGAGTCATCTAATTTGACTTAGAATCTGTCTAAATAATTCCTTATTTGCTGAATTTATTTTTCCTGTCTAAGTAGACCACAATGCCTAGTGTAAGTTCTTTACATTTATTCATCACACTAGATGTTAAAACATTTATTCAGGATTCCTGAGAAATATATCCATTTCAGAAATATGCAGGGAAATGAACTGCTGTATGTCTACATATTCACAACATACTGTTTCCTGATAGAAAAATGTAGATCTTATGTGCCTAAAATGGTTTTACAGTAGTTTTTTGTTTAAACAGATTATGAGTGCATCCTTCTTAATATTAACTTAATGTCTATGATTTATTAGAAATTTATTGGATATAATAAGCATTCAAAAAAGAAGACATATTTATTTCCTTAGAGTAACAATATCAAGAGTTGTTTCTGTATGTTTACCATTTCTTTTCTATATTTTACTGTATTTATAAATTAATTTAGGGATGGTTGAAGCAATTCTAGAGTTTATCTGACACACAGAGAGCATGTATATCAAGAGCTGAATGCAATGGATCTCAGAAACCAGCTATAATTTGATAAATAACCAAGCCTTCTTTTGGTTAACTATCATAGTGGCAAAAAAATTCACAGCAGTCCTAGATATGTGGAATATCTCAGTACAGATCAAAATGCCAATACAGATGCATTATCACTGCTACCAAAAAAAAAAATATCATTAACCTATGGCCATTTAGTCAAAGAATAATCTTTATTATTTATTTTTATAACGCCATTTTATTATTAGAAGAGTCCCCATTAATTATATCCATGAAGTGCAGCAAATAGCACTCATTCTGGCAATGACTAATGGGATGAAATTTAACAAACCCAACTGTTGGATCCCACATGTGGGACAGAGTAATGCCAGGCACAAGTACAAACTGGGAGAGGAATGTCTGAGGAGGTCCCTGCAGGGAGGGCCCTGGGGGTGCTGGTGGGCAGCAGCTCAGTGAGAGTCAGCAGGGTGTGCCCGGGCAGCCCAGAGGGCACAAACCGTGTCCTGGGGGCATCAAACACGGCAGCACAGCCGGGCACAGGGGGGACCATCCACTGTGCTCAGCACTGGGGCAGCCTCACCCGGAGCGCTGGCAGCACTTCTGGGCACCACCACTTCAGAGGGGTGGGAAGGTCATGCAGTGAGTCCAGAGAACAACAAGGCCAGTGGAAGGGCTGGCAGGTGCATCCTGAGAGGAGGGGTTTGAAGGCTCTGTGCTTGTCTGCTTTGGTCAGCCCTAAAACTGAGGGTCAACCTCCTTGCTCTCTGTGGTTCCCTGAAAGGGGAAGTGCAAAGGGAGGTGCTGATCCCTTCTCTCTGGAATCCACTGACAGGACATGTGGGAATGGCTCAAAGGGGCACTAAGGGTGGTTCAGACAGGACATTGGGAAGCATTTCTTGACCAATACGGTGGTCAAAACACGGCAGCAGGCTTGCTAGAAAGGTGCCTGATGTGCCAAGGTTGTCAACGTTTAAGAGGCATTTGGTCAATGCCATTGACAAGATGCTTTAACTTGGTCAGCCCTAAAGTGGTGAGGCAGATAGACCAGGTCGTCATTGTAGATCCCTTCCAACTGAAGTAGTCTGTTCTATTAATTCTCTTTAAGATAGCTTCTTTATTTCTTGTATTCATTCTGAGAGATTTTACTTTTTTCCTCTCTATGACCTACAATGTTCTAATGACTATCACATTTGTGACACATTATTTTAAGACTTTCTGGTGGTGTTTGAATTTATTTTAACCTCTAGTATATCCTTGATTTCTGTAGATTCTGTTTGCTGACGGCACAGTGAGTAGGAGCCCTGATTCTGGTCCTGTCCTACCACCAACTACAATTCCAGATAAAATACAACACTTATCAGAATCAGAGCTTTTACCTGAGACCAGCACTAAGAAAGGTAACATTTCTTGTGTTTTGGACAGATACAAAGTTAGTAGGGCTGATGATACTTAATAAAGAGCGTATTTCTTTAGTCTGAAAATTCTGACAATGTGAAAATGCAATTTTATCTGTACTCAGCTGCTGCACACTGCTATGTTACCTTCACAGCAAATAATTTCTCTCCTATGCCAAATTTCTTATTCTTCTAATGTGGTAGGATTCTAATAAGTAAAAAGTTGCGTAAGAGCTTCATTGGTATCAGAGTGAACATGAAGTCTTTTAAAAGAAATCTTGTAGCTACAGAAGTGTTAAATCCTTACTTTTGTCTTGTAGTCTTTGTATTAAGAAATGCTTCTCTCATATAGGATGCATTTTTCTTTCTTACTCTGTGTATTCCAAGGCTCCTACTATTGGTCATTATCAATTGGTTGTATGGACTTGTGGTTGGTGGTAATATAGCCATTCTTATTGTATTTTTGTTTTTACTGAAAATTAACCATGTAATATTTGCTTCATACCTCAGAGTGTAGTCCAAGATCACTGTCAGTATTACTTAGTACACAGAATAATTCTGACCTGTCATATTGACATACAGTTTATTGGAAATAGGTGAATAAAAATTGCTGCCAAACAGAAAGGTGTCTCAAAAAGAGACTTTTTGAGTCAAGCCCAGTCCTTTTACTTAGGATATTCCTTCAGATAACTGCAAAGATGTTTGAGAACAACTCTTACAAACCATTTTCTAATATGAATTCTCAGTATCTGTGACCAGTGTATGTCCTTTATTCCTTGTGCTTTATTTATGATCACTTTTTCACCTTCCCCACCTTTCTTCTCCTCTATTTATTCTTGACAAATTTCTAGTGATGAGTTTAAGCTCTTTTTTGGTTTTGGGGTGCTTTTTTGCTAGATATTTGCTCTAAATCTTTCAGCCTACTCTCTGGACTATGCTCTCGTGTTTTGCATACACTTAGTCTAAGTTATTTTTCCTGAATATGGGAGACAAGAGTTCTTTATAACATTCTTAATAAGATCTCTCCAACTTCCTTTCATTATGAAATCTTCATCCTTTTCTTCTAATGCACCATATGACTGATGGCATTAGCATGCTATTTACTTTTTCTGTAAGGAAGCACATTAGATAAGACTAGTTCAGGAGCATGTCTTTGAGTAGAAGGAGCTGTAATTTTCTTCTAGCCTGTTAAATAGTTCATTTTGCTATTCTGTCAAAAGAAAAATGCTGACAAACTCTGTGCTTTACTAGTTTTGTCTTTTGTCTTAAAGAATATCAAGTCTGATACAGAAATTTTTATTTCTGCAGGAAAAGGCAGTGACAAGAACATTCCATTATACTCACCCAAGGATGAGGAGTTTGAAGAGGCCAGTTCTACGCAACCTAAGGCAGGAACTTGGATAACAACCACTCCATTAGGCATTCAAGTGGGCACAGAGGGTGCAACAAGAATGGATCTGAAGCCACTCTTAATGTATCAGGCCACAAACCCACCTGACGGAACGGTATTACTGCTTTTGTGTTACTATAGCACTATCTGTAAACTAAGAGACAGGGCTGCCATCACATATGTTGTAGGATTTGTTCTTTGAAAGCATCCTACAGGTTGTGTTATTGCACTGTTAGAGATGAAGTAACTTTAGATTTTGAAGAAAATATGCTTCCTCTGTCTCTGAAGTAGATGAAGATATGGTAGTCAAGCTTCCTGAGAGCTTCAGTCCTGATGCCTTATATTGTTGTTGCTGCTGTCACAAGTATCACAGTGCCAACATAAAAGAGTAGTCCTTCATTCTTTCAGATTATGACTGTACGAGAAGATGAAGTTATAATTGTTGAGAAGCCGGGTGGTAACAGAGTAGTAGAGCATGCTGATGGTACCAGGATCACAACTTTTTATGGAAAATGTGAAAACCTTTCTGTACCAGAGGGTAGTGTGAAAACAGGTAACATCAAAAGTGGAGCACTTACTTTTCTTGCAGTTGACATATCTTGTGAAGCAGAAAGTTGTCAAAATATATGCTAAAGGTGGCTTATATCAGAATCCTAGATAACAGATCCACTAGTGTAGTCTAGGCTTGGTTTGTTTGCTTTCATTCAGCAGTATATTCAGTGCAAAAAAGGCACTGTTTCAAGTAATTAGATTTCCTTCTTTCATACCTATATGGTCCTCCTTCATCATGATACCACAGTGCCAGAATTTTAGTGTGTTCTTTGCCCTCTCTCCACCTGCCCTAATAACAAGAAAGATGCTTTGAGTTTTAACTGAAGAGGTATGTAAAGACCAAGGCATCCTTATATTCCTCAGTGAAGCCATGGATTCACCAACCTTGGAGATACTGAATATCTGAATATGGCTGTGGAAAATGTCCTGCCAATAAAAGTGAAACTAATATTTTCCTGAAATAAGTGGGGCTACAGGTCGTTCTTCTGGCTGGTGTTGTATTGTGTATGACTGCTTCATTTGCAAGACAAGTCCTGTCCTCCTTAATTAAAATAAAGGGGACATTTACTCTGTGTGTGTCTGGACTGTTCAAACACAGTGTAGGAAAAGACCATTATTGAGTGAGCAGAAAATGTTCAGGAACATCTCCTGTGGGATTTTAAAAGTCAAGAGATCCTTGAACAGATCTGTCTCTTCAATGGAAAGGCAGTAACCAGTTTAACATACCAGTTTCATTTGTTTTCCAATGTTTGTGTTGCTGAATAGGAATTTCTTCACATTTTAGAGCTTGCATTACAGCCACAAAGAATTTAAGTGATCCAACTTGTATATTACAAATATCCAGATCATTATGGTTTTAGGACCATATTTGATACATTAGAGTGTACTTTCCCAGCCAGCTACAGATGGTTACAGATATTTTTTGCTGTTGGGTTTTCCTATGTTGAATTCACAGTCCAGAACTTCAAAGGTTCTGTATTGTTTAAATAACATAAAAACATGTGAAAAAGGATGTTATGATGTTTCTGAAGATCTTGTAGTAAGGAGATAAAGATCCAGCACTATGAGAAAAAAAGCAAATTGAATCCTAAAACATTTCCATTATTCATGTGCTCCTGTCTCATTGTTCTGTACTAATTCTTAGATGAACCCTCAGAAACCACCACAAAGAAGCTCAAAGGTACACGAGTAGAGAATCCAGAGTTTGCTACTGTTATAACAAATTGTGAGGATGGTACCTGTTGTACTATCTTTGGAGATGGGACTTCTATTCTAGCAAAGCCACAAGGAACATATCAGGTGGGAATTATTTTTAGTTTGTGACAGTGACCTTTAATTTTTGTGTTCCAATTTCCCTGCCATTAGCAGCTCTCACTTTGATTACCTCCCTCCTCTATAGTCTTCATTAATCCTATTATTCCATCTCTTTCATACTCTGCCAATGTTTAGATACTTACTCACAAATGTACAGTATATTTAAATCAGTCTTAAATTTTCTGAAGTTAAATATTACAGAGACTCAGATCAGCCTACCTCTTGGACCTCATCTTTCTTCTTTCTCTCACTTTGACTCCTCTAAACTGGATGATTCAGTACTGAATGTCTGAAAGCTGTCCTCTTAATTTGTATCTGTTCTTCCTTTTCATGGTACCTTTAAATTAAAGTTTTCACCTTTGAGGATTGAATCTCTTCCCTTTTTGCTGTCATAGGTTTTATCCAGCAAGGGAGGCTTTCTTTTCTTTGATGAAGATTGCTCAGCAGTTTATAGCCATGAAGTTTATGATTTCATCAGCAAGGAGGAAGAGAAAAAAGCAGGGAGATACATTATGAAACACACTTCCAGCACTATTTGTAAGATGATGGATCCTCAAGGAAATACTTTCAAGGTAAAATATATGGAAGAAAACAAGATTCTGCATTCTAATTTTATCTTACAAACTTTTCTCAAAACCAAATTGTAACCTTGTAATATTTATAGTAGCCAGAATCAGGTCTCTATCTTCTTGACTAAGTGATGGATATCCTTTTTTTTAATATATTTGTCCCTTTATAGAGAGACTGAAGCAGAACACATGACATAGAGTTTAGCTCACCTGTAAAGTTCCCTTAATTAGCATGATTTGTACTAAAGCAAAAAATCAGCTCTGTAAGTGAAAATTAAAAACTGTGTGTGTCAGATGCAGTTCATGGACTGTCCTGAATCGCCTTTATTTAAACTTTATCTTGAAAAGTATTATTCATTTTTAGGTCATTGTTAGTTATCTTGTTCGAATGTATTAATATCAACTTACTTAATAAACACATAGTATTTTCAAGAAGGAGAATACTGTAAAAGTTCACTCAGAAGGTACACATCAGTGTCTGTCTTGACTATACAGTTACCTGGCTTGACCAGTGAGTGATTATTTTTGTGTAACAGTCCTTGGGCATTTATTAAATATCAGCATGTGATATTAGTACTTACGATACAACATGTCTTTCTAGAAATGTTTTGGGGGTTTTACTGTCTTTTCAGTTTTCCTCTTTATTTATTTTTCCTGTGAGTTTCCAGTTGCTCAGCATGAAATGGTTTTTTCTGTCTCTTTCATTGGGCTAGGTCATGTTAAAGTTCACCAGCAAATCACTGTTTTAAAAGAATCTTTTAATTCAAGTAGTTTCATCTAATTTCTGCTGTAGGTCCTGGCTGATGGCAGCACAGATGTGTGCATTCCCAGCATTGGCTGTGATGACAAGGGGGACACAAGTTCAGCAGCAGATGAGCTTAACAAACCTATCACTTCCGATGAGCATGCCCCCAGGTAAACTGCATTGCATTCATAGGTTAATGCTTTCTTTTCTTCACTACACAGTATTTGTGCCGGGTTCATAAATTTTTGCTCCCTTTGTTCGGTACTCTATTTGCACATTTGATACCATCACGTTGGAGTTCTGCTTTCTTGATACAGCCCCATGTGTGTGTTTGGCTGTGCAGGTTTTTCATCATCTCTGCAGATGGTTCTGGAACGGAGCTCCTGCGGAAAAAGGATGTCTGCAAGTATGTGGCTGAGGCCTGCAGTGATCCTGCCACTGTAGTCTTGCAGGATCCTCTACAAGAACAACCAGGTAGAAAACTTTTCTTTTCTGACAGACATTCTTTCTATACTAATAGAAAAATTGCAAAGTTTCAAAACTCTTATTTGGGCAGGAAATGTTTTTACCCTTGTAAATAAGGTTCCACACTTCTAGGAGTTAAAGGAAGGAGTTTGGGGGAAAACTCTGGGAAGCAGAGAATTAACTGCAGGACACTATTAAGGGATAAGTGAACAAACCAGTGGCATATCTTTATCCACTCTCAGTCATACAAATAAAAGTGATTACCAAATAAATATATTCTTTGTGTTTATCATAAAAAAATTGAATGTACCACCGTCTTCATTACTGATATAGCAATGAGGACAGTGATGCCCTGATGTTGACCCTTAGGCTGTCTGTTTGAAAGGATACACATTAAAATGCTGAAAAAACATGACTGGAATTGCCCATACTACATGGTACCAACCACCTTGCAGTAGCAATGCAAGAAGTTATGTCCTGGAATTGTTGGCTGTCATTGTAAAGCTAGTTGGAGATGCTGTGTTTCTATAAGAGACACTGTGGTTCAACAGGTAGATGCTAACAAAAATTATCTTTAAAAGAGAGGAAAGTATTGTTCCCCTGGATGTGAAGGGATGATAAGGGAAGTTTGCTTCAAGCCATACAGTATTAAGACATATTTCTCACAGAGTTATGTCAAAAAACATATGACAAAACAGCTTCCCCACTTACTACCCCTACAAGGTGTTGCACATTTTTAAATGTACTGGTATTCACAAAAATGACTGGTTCTCCACTGTAGAAACAAAAGGAAATAATTTTGCCATGGAAAAAAGAAAAAATTAAGGGAATGGAGGGAGCCGGAAAAATGCAGAAGGTGAAAAGATCGGAAAGATGGAGAGCATACATACCCACTCAAAATCCCACTCAAGAAAACTTACTTATAACCAGCAATCATTTGTAATAGTAGCATATATGATTTTCCACACTCCCCGCTCCACCCTTCACAATACTGGCTTTATTTGCCTTGACAATAAGACTTCATAATTTTGTATCATTGTCACAAAGTACCTCTGTGGTGATATCCATTTTGAAGGTCACCTGTGGGGTAGATCATAGTAGAGTAATTAAGTTTTGGGTTGGGCTGGAAAAAAATATTATGAAAAACATTAAAATTTATGCCGACAATACAAATAAATCATCTCTAATGGAATCCATCCAGTGATCAGGTTATGAAGTATAAAATACAGTGAAGAATTATGCACGTTCTGCATATGTTGTACTACTTCTGAAATCAGTATTCAGGACACATGGGTCAATGTCAAAGCTCTTCCTTGTTTGGCCTACTCCCCACACTATACAACTGAACTATTAACCAAGAATCAAAACAAGTAGCATAAGCAGTTCATTGTTAAAAATGGGCTGAGTAATCTGAATTTATACAGCTATTCTATAACCAACTCAGTGATCTGCTATTATCTGTAGCCATGGAGTTTTATCTGTTAGTAATTAGATTTTTTTTTAGATATATAAATGGGTTTTTTTCTGTAGTTCTGAGACATTTGTCCATTTTTTCTTTTTAATTTGAACTAATTCTTAGCAAAATGTATCTTTAAACCAGGTATTTTAAGTATTACTATCCTCCACCCTATGGCTGAAGCATCCCCCTGGGTAATGAAGAAAGAACCAGAGAGTATTGTTCCTCCATATCTTCAGTCAGTGACTCAGGAAGAATCTTATCCTCCTAAGGTATAATTGTTTCAAAACAGTCCTTTCATGTTAAAGCTATAGATGTTTGTCTCTGTGGGGAAATGAAGCTCTAAACAATGTGAATGTTAAATTCAGTTTATTAAGCAGACAGGGCAAAATGTAGGCTGTGTCAGGGAATGTATGGTCCCATTCTTTTAAACTTAGTGAAGGGATATAGCAGTTTTAAGGGGAGTTCATCTTACCGGATTTTTTAGGATAGACAAATTGTTCCCAGGGATCTACTGGCTTTATTGTCTAGGTCTGTGATTCTATAAGGGGAGCACATGCTTTTCATCTGAGACACATTGCCAATAGCTGCAGTTTTCATTAATGTAAGTAGCCTCTTGCTCTTTTTATTTGCTCTTCTCTATCCAGGGGGAGATCACGGGTGCCCCAGCTGGAAGATGTGTTTGGAAGGGTCTCAGCATTGGATCAGCACATTTGTCCATGCCAGGCCCTGTGCGAAAATGTCCCAAAAAACTGAAAATCCGCCAGCTATACCAGTATAAGCCACTCTGTGAAGAACTAAGAGACAAACTGCAGCTTTCCCTCAAGGTAGTTCAACCACATTTATTTATCGTTCCAGTAAGCAATAGAAAACAGACAAGTAGACAAATTGGGTTTGATAAATGTGTAGTACATACCTGAGAAAAAGAAATCTACTATGTTTGAAGAATAATTATTTCATACATAGACAGGTGCTGTTAGTGTTTTTCTGAAAAAATTCAATTGCTTCACTTACCTCTTAGAGAAACCTGAGTTTTCTGAGCAAATGCATGAGATCCAGTCCAGTATACATCACAGACAGTGCTCTAACACAACATTTCTTTGCTGTCAATATTGATACCTGTTACTTGGCTTTTATTTTGCTTAGGATTTGTTTTCCTTCAAAAAGTCTTAAGAATTTAAATCTGTAAAGCTGAACAAGAATTTCTAGCTTATCATAATTCTAGAGTTTACTTGGTCACTGAAACACACTCTGGTCGTGGTCATGTATTTGTTTTCATAAATCAGTGTAGAATATTTCCAGGTTCCAGTCTGAGTTTTGTTACTCTATCCATGTCTGGGAAATAGCTCTGTAGCCTTCTGACAAAGTTTGTGACCATCCCTCATTAGTGACTGGTTCATAGCAGGGAGCAACCTAGACCTCCTTGTGCCAGTGTTTTGAGATGGAGTCCAAAACTGGGCAGCTTTGCCCTTGTCAATGTTGGTGTAAAACATTCATTTATTTAATTCACATTGTGAAGATGCTCTCAGAAGAGATTTTAGAGTCGAAACTCCATTTTTACATAAGCATTAGAGAATAACAAAATATATGTGTCCTCTAATTTATTCATTTAACCTATTTTGATAATGGCATTGCAGACTGAATTCAAAAGTTAACAGCATGTGAAATTTGTGAAAGTAGTAGCATACTGTAGCCAGTTAAATATTTTTTCCCTACATTACATTTCAAAGAAAACATGCTTGCAGTAGAAAAACACTGGCAGCTGTCCAGCCCAGACATGTTTGGGATATGCAAGTCTATCAGTATGAAATGTTAACAGTTGTTCAGTCAATAAATATATAAAAATTATTATTTAATTTGCATACTGTTCTTTCAAAGGCAACACTGTAAAAGTTCTACACCAGAATGGTAAGGGAAGTCTCCCCCTCACCCAGATCTATTGTTGATTTTTAGAGAAAGATGAATGCTGTTTATTATATTGGGAAGGAGGAGCTGCAGTTATTAGCACTGAAAAAACAGTTGCAATAATTGCAAAATTGTGCAGTGAAAATACCCTCATTGCTCATAAATCCATATTTAGTTAATTAATTTTTTTCCAGAATGAAGTATCTTAAATCTTTAGCCACACCTTCTCTTTGTCAGAGCAAAATAATGATCTAAAGAGAATATTATTCTTCCTTTCTCCATCTCCTATAAGATTAAAGAGATATAAACAGGTGAAAAAGAACTAGCACTGGAAACAGATTTTTTTCTGCAAACACATGTGTTAGTAAATTCTGTACTGCAGGTAGCTTTCTGGCAGTGGTGTGTTTAAAACCCTTTTTTTCATCCAACTGATTAAAAGAAATGTGGGAAAAGAAAACTGTTCTTTTCTGTAGCAGCTGGTATTATTATGTCAATATGAATATCTATTTTAAGCCTACATCTGCATCTTTCTTGTTCTTTTTCATTGTTCTACCAGGAATATATAGACAACATCTTAAAGCAGGAAAATGAGCTGGAAGAGATGAATGTGAAAGAACCAAGAACAGAAGAGGAAAAGGAGAATGCTGCAAGTCTCTTTGAACTGATTACAGTGAGAAAAATCAAAATTTTAACTACTTCTTTCAACAAAATCCTTGTATTGCATTGGAAGTGTGAGCCTTGAAACACATTATCCATTAATAAACCAGCAAATGTCAGAGTAGCACAGTGCCAATTCTGGTGTAGATTAATGGTAAAGCAGAGCCACGCTCAGCCTTCAGCTGGTCTGAATTCAGCTGGGAACTGCTGCCATTTGGGGAAGCAATGCTCAAAACAGTTCAAGAGTTTGGCTCTACTGAATGATATGTTCCCAAACACATAGACCAAAATTACTTTCCAGTAATTCACTTTTTTTAATATCCCCCAGCATCAGGATGAAAAGGTTTCCAGTCTGTTGTTATTGCACATGAGAGACTTTTATTTCAACCACAGCCACCTTCATAGTAAGAATTTAAACCCTGCTTTTGGGATAATACAAAAACAGCCTGGAGAAATATTGTTATTACTGCTGAGCAGCTTTTTTTTTTATATAATCTGCAAATTTTCATGGATCATTAGAACGCAAAAAGAAAAAGGAGAGGAATAGGTAATGGGAAAGGTGGGTAAATGGGGGAAGAGGATCACAGCTTTTTCTGGAAAGAGGGACAAAGAAATTTATCTGTTAGTAACTCCATCTGCATCTATCCTCTAGGTAGACATTTATTTACTTTGATGAGACTCAGGTGCTGAATCTCACATGCTGCTGAGATCCAGTGAACTTGTCTAGTGACTAATTATTGTTGATCGTCCTGGCTACAGTCAGCACATTTCGAATTACAGATTTCATATTGTGCACCTGCTGTGATCCAGGAATCAGTGTCACATTGCTCCCAAGTCTCCAATAGCTTTGTTACAACCCAGACTGCCTGGTCACAGGAACTCTGGTTTCCAATTAACTGCTTCAGAGACAGCATGAGAATAAAGGAAACACTTTAGAGCCTCTTAACCCTCATTCACTTTACTGTAAGCCACATGAGATCTCAGTAACAGAGCCTGCAAATTCCTGAATACATTTCCCATTTGACTTGTTGGGAATATAAGTTTAATACAATATAAGTATATCTTGTTCAGGTTTATTTGCAGAAGGATTTGGGTTTGATTAGGAATTAGCTTGGTTGAGCTAATAAAAAGTGACCGTATAAAATACAAAGCTATCTGTGTAGTGGGTCATCAAGAAGGAAACAAATACCTCTTTAGAACAGGGAAATTGTACTTCGTTTTTTTCCCAGCTTATGTTTTCTAACACACTGAAATACCTGACAATGTGACTACAAGAATGGGAGTAACAAGACAGCACTTGTCTACAATATAAATCCTTTGAACAAGATGCTGTTGTTGTGAATTTTATTTCTCATACAGCCACAGTTATTCCTTCTTCATTGCAGTCTTTCCCTGACTGGAAGAAGTCAACTGAAGAGCTCAGTGATAGAGGTAATAAAAAATGAATACCTGTATTTTTAAAATTTAAAGTATCATAATAAGTTTAAAAGCATTGTAATATTTTTAAAGAGGGACTATAAAGGTGAATTCACCTATGTGCTATGTACATCTTCTGTGTGACTTTCACAGGTGATTAGAACTTGTTAGCATCAATGATCCAGCACCTCTGAAAAATAATTCCTGGTTTTATGCATGTGTATTTGACATTTTGACTCACATTTCCACATGCAATGAGTAGGTATAAGAACTGTGACAATACTTGGCTACTTTTATGCAAGTAACAATTTTTCAGACAAGTTTTTCAAAGCAGCTAAGTAAATCATGGTTGTTTATTACACTTCAAAATCTAATCTCACACCATCGTGTGTTGGGGTTACATTCACTTACCTAAGGAAAAAGAGCAATGTATCATGAATTTCTGTTAAAGTTTTCACAAGATGTTAACATTGATTAATGTTTTCAGTATGTACAAATTAAAATCAGGATGTCTGTTTCTTTGTAAAAACCCATAAGCTTTTTCCATAGAAAAATTCTTTACATTCTATCCCATAGTGATGCTCATCTTTAAAGTATTACTTTTCTGCCTATCTTGTCAAGAGTATTTCTACATGTCAACCTCATACAGTGCAAAGTAAACTGAAACTTCTGCAACAAATGCTTGCTGAACAGTTTCCTTTTAAATGAAGATGCAATTTTAATGTAACATTGCTAATGAAGAAGATTGTGAGAAGGAATAGCTCTTTGAAATAGGTAAAAATAGAAAATGCTGAAAACTAAAATCACATTTTATGGCAATAAAAGCTGACCCAAAAGAAAACAACCCCACATTTTGAAGTTTGAACTTATGTAGTTCCCAGAACACTAAAAAATATTGTCCTAGTCTAATAGGATCATATCTCTCAAATACTCACATCTCCTTAATTTTGCCACAGAAAATTGTTTTCAGCCAGGGAAATTTCCTTGGACCCATGATTTAGCTTCAAGGTATAAAGTAAACAACACACTTTATAAAATATGTCAGAGGACAGTGCAACTCTTTAGTAAAGCTCCAGAGCTGGTCACAATATTAAATGTGGAAAGACTGGCAATTCTCCATTATACATATTGAACTAGTAGTTCCTTCCATGAGAATGTTGGTTATGGCTGCTTCACAGCCTCAATTAGGCACAAGCAAGCTTAAGCAAATTAAATGTAATAAGGGTCCCTGAAAACCCACGTTATTTTCTTCAGCTGTAGATAGAGAACTCAGAGCACCCCAGTTAGAAAGTGGCTGAATATCAGCAACTTTTCCTACTCACAGGTATTTGTATCTTGAAAGAATGTAAAGATACATCAGGAAATACAGGGTGGGAGTGTGCACTTGATCCATTTTTTGTCCATTCAATATTGAATTCCATTTCTTACCTGTTTATGTTCTGATCTTGATTTTGGAATTAAGTTCTCTCTGCCCTTTCCCTCACAGTAACAATGACTCTGTTAAGTTTCCATAAGTGGCAGAAAAAAGCATTGCAAATATATCCTTTGATGTTTTTTCTTCATCACTCCTAGCACTGCTTAGCAGAGCATGCCCATTCAGTAACACCCTTCACCTTGCAGCCCGTGTGAGTGAGCTGTATGAGCAGGCAGTGGCTCCTCCTGCCCGGGGTCACACAGAGAAGACAAGCACTGCACAAAAAGAGAAGCAGCAGCAGAGGTAGGACAGAGCAGCGAGGACTGGTGCAAATGTTAATAACACAAAGGGTGAAGCCGAGCACAGAGGGAAGGCACTGTGCTTTACTGACTGTCACTAAGTGTAACTTTTCTTCCCCCTGCCCTGCTTTTCTTGGGCAGGGGTCAGTTACAAAGCATGTAAGCCCTGGCCTTTCAGGCAGTCAGCTTTGCTGTAGTTTTTATTTTGTTTCTTTGCTTTGTTTATTTAGTTTCTTTGCTTACATGGCCTTTCTTCAGCCGACATAAAAAGACCAGGAGAGCAGCTCAGACTTTTTCCACAGGCTTTATTTCTCTGTGAAGGGGTCCGGCAGCAATCTCCATCTACATAGGGCACGACATTTACTTTTATAGGGTTTGGGGGGGAATCAAAATTAAACCAATAGGATACGGGGTTAACACATTTTGACCAACTACATTATCTTTCTTTATTTGGGACAACCAATTATAAAGAATCAAATGTAACCAATAATATTCTAAAAAGATAAGAGGAAGCCTAACTTTTCCTAACATGAGTCATTTCTAGTTAAGTAGTTCTTCTTATCTCAGAGAGAATACCAAGGGGGCCTCACAGGGCTATCTGCAGTGGAATTTTTCTCCTCTACAACTAAGGACCGAGACCTAGATCCCTAGATACATGTGGCAGTGTTTTACTGTCTTGTCCTGTGATTATTTTGTCCCTCGATGCCTCTTTTTCCTTATCTGAAAGATATTTCAAAGCTTGTTGGGAAAGGATTTTGGATGTTTCTTGGATTGAATGATCTAATAAAAATGCAGATATGAGCAAACAATTTTGTGCAAACTGTACAAGTTTGAGTCTGGAGTCACCTGAGGTGTTAACATACTCTAATAAAAAGCATTTTCTTT
Source organism: Cinclus cinclus (assembly GCF_963662255.1). Taxonomy (NCBI): domain Eukaryota; kingdom Metazoa; phylum Chordata; class Aves; order Passeriformes; family Cinclidae; genus Cinclus; species Cinclus cinclus. The sequence goes on along the minus strand of NC_085047.1, from coordinate 28,894,645 downwards.
CCAGGGTTATCTTGTAAATATTTTAGTATTTATAGAAGACTCCTAGTTTTCTCATTCCCACTATTCTCTTTCTTTTTTTCTGGGTGATTCAGTCCAGAAGGAGTAACGTCCAAGTGGCAAAGCAAACTAGAACAGAACAGGTAATAATATTAGTAGGATCAAGTTATTTTATGAGCCAGCTTAATCTTCTTTTGTAAAGAATGTTATTGATTTCACCAGGTCTTGGGTGATAGTCCAATGGCTTGCCTGCAAATAATGGGTATTTTCTGCTCAACAGAAATTGTGAATAAATGGTTTGAGTCTCTTTCTGTTTTTTTCCTGCAAAACCTAACAGTATTACTGTTAACTTACACTCTGCAAAACAAGGCTGAAGTCAGAAGCCCTGTATTGCATTTCTGGCTCTGCCACTAGTGTGGAAAATGCTGATGCTTTAGGTTAAGATTCCGGTATTGCACAAATAAAAGCTTTTTCAAATAGAATCCCAGACACATCTCACATGGTGGTGCTTCAAAGCTTCTCTAGGCAAAACTGTCTCAGCTCTCTCAACCTCTCCTCACATGAAAGGTCTTCCAAACCCTTAATCATCTTTGTGGTCCTTTTGTGTACCAGACCCCTCAAAAGTGGACACAGCACTCCTGTGAGGCTTTCCATATTGCTTCTTAATTACATTCTGACTTCCATGGGAGAAAAAAGCCTTTTAGAGTTTCACAGATACATTTTAATATAGCATTTCACAGTGTTTTGGATCCTATTTTAAAAAGTACTTCAAATATATAAATCTGAGCAGCCAGCACCCAAGAACATAATGTGCAATTCTGGCTCTGAAAGCAGTGTTAAAACTCTCAGTATGATTAGGAGTGATCATTTCATAGCTGATATTAGACCCTGCAAATCAGTGAAACTCTAGTAGTGTAAAACTGGGCTAAATCAAGCTGAAAACATGACTGATCTTTACTCTCGTCAACCTTACCTTCAGAAGTTTGAACAGCTTCTTCTGTATCCACAGAGCCATAAAGTCTTTCTATGGTAAAATAGGGAAAGTAGATGAGTTTAGTGTTCAAAATTTTAGCAATGCATCTGGAATACTAATTCTTAGCTTGAAGTATTTGTTGGAAGGTTGGAAAGACACCAGTGGCAGTCTCAGACATGTTTCATGAGGTTTAGAGAAATGGAGTGTATTGTGAGGAGGAACTCTTCATAGCAGGCAATTCATTGTCCACATGCATTCTGATCAGACCAATCAATTCTTAATCCACCTCTAAGAAAATTGCCAATTACAAGAATATTACTTCATGTGATGAACCAGGGAAAAAAATGCCACTTGCCTTCACCAAATCCATTTCTTGATGCATAATACTGAAAAACAGGGTGAACTCAGTTATAATGGTTTTTTTCTTTCTTTTCATTACCAACAATGTGAAAAACATCTCTAGGAAAGAATTGGATGAACAGAAGACTACATTTATGGCAATAAAAAACAGAATATTTGGTCCATATTTTGAATCTGAATTCAGCAAGGACTTTTTCCAAGAAAAGGTAATGCAACTGAAAATTGGTTTAAGTTTTGTTAGGCCAGCTAGTATCTCCCATACTCCCAAAGACAATTTTGGGTTCATATCTCAGCCTCTATCTCAACAAACCGTTATAAAGGACAGCTGTGGCAGAATTAATACTGGGAATTATATGCCCTTGTAAAGGAAATCCTATCTTGAAGATGGTATATATTCACTGAGTGCAAACTCTATAAAATTCCTTACATAAACTCTGGAGAGAGCCTGATTCAGAGCAAAGCTCAACCTCAGTTTTTTACTTATCCCTCAAACCCCTCTCCTTGCTTATTAGAAAGAGAATAAGTAAAACAAACATTCCTTATTTAGAGGTGATCTTGGGGACTTTCCTACTGTAATCTCACCTGGTAAATGCTGTAAGTGCATAAAGCCTAGTCAGGAATGTAGATTGCAATCAGATATAACTATTTGTATCTCTTTTATAGTCACTACTTTGGTTCTGCTTATTTGTTTCCTTTGCATTCCTCTTTTTTTTTTTTTTTTCCTTTATTTTTTTTGCAAGGGGAGTCTGCTGGCTGGTTTTCCTAGGTGTTTAGTTGGGAAACCTAAGACCTCTTCCTTTTCTCTAGTTTCCTGACTTGGAAGCAATGTCTAAGGAACTTCCTCCACTTCAAAAAGAAGAAAGCGTGACTTCCCCTCTGTGGATGTTAAGAGAAGCCAGTGGAGGTAATCTTCTGTCTGGCATTGGGTTTGTAACTTCTTCAGGAGGAAGAAGCCCTTGCAGACACCACTGAATGTGGAAGAACCATCAGCTTTGGATGCTAAGCTGAAGAATTAGGCTATGAATGAGGAGTGGATAGATGAAAAATGCTCAAGAAAATCTTGAAATAAATTACAGTTAGGGGTAGATGAGCAAGAACCAAGGAGGCTAAGTTTAGAAAATAACTACTATGACTGCAGGAAAAATATGGGAGATTGATTTCTGAAACTCAGTGGTAAAAGAATTGAAATTGATGCAAAAGCAATATGGAATAGGAAACATGCAGGCTAAGGATACACTGGAGGATATAGAAGGAAAGCAGTGACTCCATGATGGGAAGCAGTGAAAGAGGGAATCATTATCTTAGGCTTGAGCTTTTCAGAACTGAGAGGAATACTTCAGTTCTGTTTAAAAAGCAGCCCTGACAAGTTACTGAGATCATACAGCAAGATTAAAAGTAATACACAGCAAAGATTTATATCAGGAAAACAGTCCTCTGTGAGGCTTTATCAGACCCCCACTAATTCCCATACATCCTCATTTTCAATGACCATAAGACCTGTGCTGGACTGTCTTTTAGTGCTTTATGGCTTATAGTTCAGTCAGCCAGAGAACAAGAAATGAAAAACAGGCATTTTTGAGATCCCTGTAGCCCAGTAGAGCAAAATGCCACATGCAGAATTTTCCCAGCCTCTCATGGTTACATAGACAGCTTTCCAAGATTGTCTAAATTAAAGTGCCAAAGACTGATTTTGTTTCACATGTTTATGAAAATGATGGTGGTCATGAAAAACACATGACTCAGTATACCATTATTTTTCCTTTAGCAGCTGAATTTAATACTACAAGTGATTCATCACTTTCATCTGACCTTCCGCTGCAGGATCCTTCCAAACAAGATGATGATTCCAGCAGCATAACAGGTACAACAGCACAACAGGGCCTTCCAGAATGTAGTTGGAGCAGCTTGGTATCTTTTAAAAACTTTTGACACAACATTTGCAATACAAATTTTAATCCACCTGCCACTTTTTCATGCTTTTGGAAATTTTTCCCTTTCAGACCTAAACACCGCAGCAAGAACAGAAGAGACACCCTTTCAGCATAAAGTTCCAAGTCTCATGGTGGATGTTACAGGACAGTCAAGAAAAGAAAAAGTAATATTACCATTATACCTTCAGGGAAAAATACCAAACACCATACCAAATAAAAAGGTAAATCTTTCTTGTCAATATCCATATCCTCTGAGTCATCTCTTTTCCATAAAATCTTCACGCTGGAGCAATACTGGAAGGTGTTTTGAATCTGTTTACTGTATCATGGCTGTTACACTTTATTTATGTTTACTGACAATTCTAGAAGTACCTTTCCTTTCAACTGCTAGGAAAAACTCATTCTGCATCAGGCACCTATATGAAAGCTGTGTTTCTAAAGAGCAGAGCTTTCCCCATTTTCCCTGAGAAACCTCAATGGCTTAATACATCTGAAAAATCAAACCACTGTAATTTTTTGGACAGTGCTGTTTCAGGTTTTACTCAAATTAGGATGTCTATTTTGTAATTCTTTGGGGTGAGTGGACAGATGTCAAATATATGTTAAGTAATTCTCTACCTGACTTAATGGCCACCAACTTTATTTTTGTCTCATATTTTGCCTGCAAAGATAGAAGATCCTGCCTCAGGAAAGCTCAGCACATCTTCTCCCGCAACAAGACAGGATCTTAACAGCTTCCATCTCATCCCACCCAGTGTGACATTTGGAGTGCTAAAGGAAGGCTGTACCTATGCCACCACTGTAATCATGAAGAATGTTGGTGTGAACTTCTCAAGGTTAGTCTGAATTCTTAGTACCCTGGTTTTTATCTCCAAATAGATCCTGACAAAAATTAAGTACAGTTTCTCTGGAGCCACCACTCCAGAGAAAGTGCAGGAATTCTGACAGCCAGTCTGCCAGAGCTTTCCATAAGATGGAGCCATATCCTAGGAATGCTTCTTCTACTGTCTTGCTTTTAACAGCTTCTGGTGCAAGGCCGTGCTGGTAAACTGTTCTTCAGGGGGAATGACATCTACAGGATCAGTTCCAGAGTAATGTAAAAGTCGTATCTGGTCTAATGATCTTTAAAAATCTGAACAGTATGAAGTTGCATTCACAAAAGGACTTTATCTCAGATGTGAAACAATCAGTAAGAAACGAGGAAGCAAAACTTCTGCTTTAGTTGGTACCATTTAATTAGAGATTATTTGCTCAAAATCCATACCAGTATCATGCCTTCTGCAATAGAATTACATCAAAGGACATTAAATAAAGATTGTTATGGACTTTTGGGTCTGTAATACACAGGTGTCTGCCAAGAAGCTGTTTGTACTTCAGCTTCCTTTGAACATGCAGGTTTAAAATGCTGCTGTTTAACATTCTGTTGTGTTAACAAGCTCTTTGAAGGCTTACTTTGGCCCATTCACCTGCTCCTTTGGAGTTTTTTCTGTTAGAAACCTGAGCCTTGGCGAGAAGCCCAGGAATACTGCTGTAATCCAACTTGGATGTTATAATGCAAAGGATGAACTAAGAAGTTCTGCTGTCATTTAAAAAAGCAGAGGAAGAGCAGGCAGCCTGCTAGATGTGATTTCTCCTGCCTGAAACAGTTTCTGGCAAACTGATTCTCTTCTCTTTCTGACAGGTTTCGGGTGAAGCAGCCACCTCCACACACAGGACTGAGAGTGATGTACACACCAGGACCTGTAGGTTACACAGGAGAGCTTTTGGGGTTTTTTTCTAGATTCAGCTGGCACTCAGGCTAGCTAGGGCACCTTTCTGGGACAGCAGCTGTCTGGGAATAGAGCTGCCAGGGTATACAGTTTTGTTTAAAGTTATTTGAAGTGATGCTGTCTTCCACCTTTGGCTAAGCACCTCGTGGACTCAAGTCTCAGTTTGTGCCAGAATGCAGAGGGATAAACTAAAGTTCAGTGGAATGCAGCAGGTCAAGCAGTGAGTCAGAGAGCTTTTTCAAAGCAAACAGGATTACTCTACCACTGCCTCTGAGTTTTCCCTTCTGCTTAGGGTGATTGTTCTATATGCTCTGTCTTATGCCTAGACTTAACTTCCTGCCCTGATACCTTCAGGATCTGAAATTTAAGTAAACTATTGCCTCAATCCTTTCTTCTCCTCCTTCTGTTTTCCACCCAAAAGTTTTTAGCTAGCAAAGCACATTAAATTATCCCATTAAGTAGGAAGCTTTTATGCTTTCTGCCTTTGTTCAGCCTCTCTTTTCACCTGCATGTTATCTCTGAATAAATAGTGCTGGTACAGAGCCTTAGCCACAACTCAGTACTTAAAAATCATAGTATAGTGTGTGTCAGAAGAAATCTTTAAAGGCCCCAGTTGAGAGAGAAGGATGGTGTAGGGGACTGTGTCAAAGGCCCTGCAGAAATCCATCTAGACAGCCAGAATAATTTCCATTCTCTTATTTTCTCCTCACATCTGCCCCTTTTGCACCTCCTCCTACCTTTATGTTCTTTTTAGAACAGAATATTTTATTTCATTTGGAAGGGACATGCAATGGCCCTCTAGTCCAACTGCTTGACCACTTCAGGGCTAGCCAGAAGTTAAAACATAGTATTAAGGATGCTGTCCAACAAATGCCTCTAACACTGACAGGCTTGCGGCATCAACCACCAGCTCCAAGGACTGCTGGAGGGGACCATGTATGAAATTTGCACCTTACCTGTGAGTCATTCTCTGTGTCTCCTAGGTGGCAGCGGGCTTGCAGATTGAACTGGAGATAGAGATTTTTGCCATGCTAATTGGAGGGAAAGACACTGGTGGCCTTGAAGAAGTTTCCCATAATATTGAAATATTAACAGAAACTGAAACTCTTCTCTTGCCTGTGAAAGCAAATATCCTTTGTTGTCTTATTTCTCACATGCACCTCATAGCATCAACCTTGGGGATCATCTTCCTATTGGGAGCCTCAAGCATTGTTTCCAGTGCAGGCTGTTGCAGTAGCAAGCTTTATTGTCCTTTTCAGAAATACACAAATGGGTGTTTTCAAAAGCACAACTAATGAGCAATTTAAGATTCTGATGCCAAACACATTTTACATCAGAATAACATGGTCTGAGAAGCAAGGAAAGGAAGAACAGCAACTCAGAAAGATGTTGCTTTTAAAAATGAATTAAAATAATAGGAACTCTTTCCCACCACCCCTCATGAAAATACTTCATTACATTTTTGAATCTGTAGTAGCATCTGGTGGTACGACCTCATGAACAACAAAATGATGTATTGTCCTGATACTAAACAGACGAATGGGAAAATCCCTGCAGCAGCAAAGATGCAAGCACAGAAGCACATGAATGCTGTCAGAAATGAGCCTGTGTGGGTTCAGTGGGCTTTTCAGTTGTTTAACTGATGACAGCAGTACAGTAAAAGAAAAGAGCCAAGTCAATAGCTATTATTGCTATTTCCCTTGTGCTCCAGGTGAAGTTCCACTTGACATTTAATCAAATTTACACTTAGAAGTCTGGGAGAAGGAGTCCTCTGGAAACCTATAAAAGAAATAACAAGGCAAGCTACATCCGAACATGCCAGAAACTTCATTCACAGTAAGGACCACCCTTACCAAAGAAAGAACTTCAGGATTCTCTGAGTCTGACCAGAGTAATAGCTAACAGCAACTCCTCTGAGGCTTTATATGCCCTGGATGGGATGTTGAAACTCCCCAAATTTACTTTACATTGACCCAAAGAAACCTTTCATGCCTATAATCGCAGAGCTGAGCTAGACAGAACTAGTGGCATAGCAGCAAAACCAGCTGTTACTCTGTTCCCACTCCTGCAGTCCTCAGACACAGTTGTAGACCAGCCTCCAAAACATGTGCCCTTCTCCCATATTTTACCCATTCCTTTAATCTTTGAGTTGAAAGCACTAGTCCGGATTCAAGGTGTTTTACAACCTTTCTTCCAGAATTCATTCCTACCTCCACACATTATTTTACTTAAAGGTACCTTAGATCCTTAACATGGTATTCCACCTGTGTTATCCAGTGACGTTTATGAGTGCCGCCCAGAAGGATACCCCCAGGGAGGGATGGCAGCAGCAGTTCAGGCAGTTCCTACAAGTCCTAAGCCACGGTTACGGATTATGCTCCCACGAAAGCCTTGCAGTTAGCGTGAGTACGGGAGGCAGTGACACCAGCTGTAAATTAAAAGTGCAGTTGTTTTACCTACTCTTCACTTCATCAGCAGCATCCTGAACAAAGCTCATGCAAATGATGCACCTATCACAATGACTTGGTAACTGTGACAAGAGAAGGGAAACACTGGATGAGATTAACCAAAGTACTCACTACAAGGGAACTGCAGGTTATAACGACTGCTCAGCTCGGCAGAGGCACTCACAGCAGAGCCTCCTCAATCCTGTCCCAAATCCTTCACTTACTCTCTCCACATTAAACAAGTCCTTGAGCCTCCTGGCAGCTGGATTTACGACAGTTAAGCCTTAATAAATCAGCCTCTCTTCAACACTTTTCACTTTCTAAAACCAAGTCTTACTGGTGACCTGTTGACACTGACAGCAAGTCTAATAAGGGATAGGAGTCTTACAGACAGGGCAGCCTCAATGTGACAAGTTCAAATACACACCACCCTCTGCACACACAGCACGTTTCTGTAGCCTTACAGAATCAGTCTGTATGAAGAATCACAGAATATCCTGAATTGGAAGAGATTCGCAAGGATCACGTCCAGCTCCTGGCCCTGCACAAAATATCCCAAGAGTCACACGGTGTGCCTGAGAGTTGTTCAAACACTTCCTAAACTCTTTCAGGCTTGGTGATCTGACTACTACCATAGGGAGCCTGTTCCACTGCCCAACCATCCTCTGGGTGAAGAACCCTTTCCTGATATCCCTCCTAACTCTTCCCTAACACAGCTTCAGGCCATTGCCTTGGGTCTTGTCACTGGTCAGCAGAGAGATCAGTACCGGCCCCTCCTCTTCCCCTCCTGAAGATGTTGAAGACTGCAAGGAGGTCTCCCCTCAGTCTGCTCTAGGCTGAATTGACCAAGTGACTTTAGCCACTCCTCACAAGCCTTCCCCTCAAGGTCCTTCACCATCCTTGTAACTCTCCTTTGGATGCTTTCTAAAAGTGTCTTAGAATGGTTAAGTCTTCCCTGACAACAAGAAATATTGGGCATGTCTCACTAAGCACCAGCCAACATGTTTAATATTAGGCTGGTGTTCACCTCACCCCCATGAACTCAGGCACTCTACAATACAATTGATGGTGACAATTTATAAACAGAAACCCTATGGATGTCTCTCCTTTGCTCAAAGTCCCTGTTTGCTTCATATGTGTAACATTGACATCATATTTTTCTTTCAACTTAAGCATCTGTAAGCCTGCCATGTAATCTAACCCATCAGCAAAGAAATTCCAGCTGTATGTCATTTCCTCTCCTCTAGACCACATCAGTCAGTTCTCAAAAACTTCACAAACATGTGACTCTGTTGCATCTGCTCTAGGACTGCCCAGTATACATCAACTACAGCTTATTTTCCTGTTTAAATATCTCCTCACCTTTTCCAGTGTGGAATTTTAACCCCAGAGTAACACACAGTTACAGTCTAGAAAAACAACCAGTTTAATGCCTTCCACCTCAGGGATTTACTACCTGGAGCTCATCATGAAGACAATTCAGACAAACTTATCCCACTTTGTGTTGTAACAGAAGAGAAATACTCACCCAGTCAGTTCACATTTAAGTGAAACACCCCCAGTCCCAAGAGAAATTCTGATCAGGGTCATCTTCCATGACAAGGGCAAAGGGAGAGAAGTTAACTACCCAGTATTCTCCTCCCACATGTCTAATCCAGCTAATAATAGCTGCTGTCACCACAGCCAAACCTCCCTTCTCTTCTGACCGTGTCCTTTTGTGAATTGATTGAAAATTCCTACTGAAGCTGGCTGCAGCTATGCCATTCTACCCAAACTGTACCTAATGCCTCTTTGAACATTCCTCCCCTCAAAGTCTCCTGGACTCAAAACAATATCCATCTTAGACTTGTCAAGGAACTCTGGATTGGTTGGTTTAGTCTCACAAAACATGGAACACTGACACTTCTAGGTTAAATCCTGTAACTGGTTAAATAGTCTTGTTCAGCCATTCAGAACAGAAACAGCCAAGTCACTGCAGAGACACCATGAGAACTTTCTAAGTTTCCATCACCTTTCCCAGGTGACTGTCACCAGATTCAGCGATTCTCTCTACTGAGACCTAGAAACTTCCCTGCAATATTAAACTTGATCACAAATTTGCCACACCTTCTTGCAGAGACCAACAAGTAAAAATCACTGATCAAGCATCACCTGACCAAATTTAGTCCTATCTCATTATATTTTCTTAGTTATTTCACATTAATATTTAAAACATTTCAAAAATATTCTCTTAACATACTCGGAATTAAATACTGCACAGGAAGCTGCACGTGAAAGTCTTCAGTATTCCTAAGCAGGCTGTCTATCCTGAATGTGTGGTTATGATTTTTATACTGTTCAATTTGTGCAACAAAAACAAACTCCTAATCTACCTGAAGCCCATGTAAGAATTCCGTCTCATGTTGTTATTCCCTTCCAACAGCAAAAGGCCAAATGTGAAGCCAGTCTGTAGCAATCACAGTGCTCACACAACACTTGCAAAGAATCTGGACATAATTACTGGGTTTGGTTCAACATCTGTACAAAGGTGGAGCTGGGATTTCTTCCCATTTTTTCTTCTTTCCATTCATACTAATTTTCTGTCCTCTTCCACTACAGGTTAGAGCCCTAGAAGATCAACATGAGGATCAGCAACACTGAAATACCTAGATTTTAGTCTAATCTTATGGAAACATCCAATCTATTTTTTTTTCATTTATTTTATCAAATTAAATTACAATAAATATTTTGCCTTTTCCCTGTTAATGGGAAAGGTGGTCCAAAAGTTGCACAATCTCCTGATGTGGCTGTCTGAAATGCAAACAGTGGAAAGATTTCCATATTTCAACCCTACTACAGAGCAATTCTGTATGGTTCCCACTAAGTTTGTTTTTAAAAGGCATTAGGTTTCTAATAACCTGTGCTGAGGAACCTGAAATCCTTTTCAAGTACTGGGAATGCATCAACGCAGTCAACTGTGATTCTTCAGGAGCTGCTGACCTGCTGACCTGCTCTGGTCTTCTAATTCCTAAGTTTGTATTTGCTTTCACAATCATAGGCTTAACTTTCTGTGTGCTCACCTACCTTTAATAAGCTGCAAATACCACAGGGGTTTCAAGTATACAAAGTTACACTTGACAAGAGAGGGATTCTTATACCCTCTTGTTCACAGTCACACATGAGCACCTTCAAATGTTCATCTGCTCATTTCTCTTCACAGTGGAAGACTGAGCCACTTAGAGATGGTCTTTTTCCCCTCCTTGTTCCCACCTACACAGCAATGACTAAAAGAAAGATCACAGGCTCTTTTTGAGCCACCATTTTTGTGTGTCCAAGTGCAGCTCTGCTTCCAGTTTATGAACTCATTTCTCACAAGGTCCTTTCCCATGATTCATCCTTTTCCAATACGTGACATGCTGAGAGAAAGATGGGGAACTTTCCTTGATACATGAAGATGACTTGTTCTCTCAACACTTCACAGTGACTGAGAATCCCACAATTAACAGCATTAACAGCAGCTTTCACCAGTGTGAAATATGAATGCCAGTTCTGAACCCTCTCATCCACAGTGTTAGGTGAGACACATATTCTAACAATACAGATTTAAGCTTGCCCTGTAGTTGAAAGTGCTTTCCTACTCAGGTTTGTAAATCCAGGTTATTCCACCCAAGAAAGGGCAAACTGATGTCCCAAGGATATTCAAATTCCTGTTAGAGGACTATTGGCACAAGACAGACCTCCATTTAAAGCATATGCTGGACTCTGTCAGTAGCCACCCATTAGTACAGACCCATCATAAGTGATACAAATCTGGGAACCACAGGGAAACTTCAAGAGGACAGCCAGTGTCAGCAGCTAGGGAGAGAGAACTTTCCAACACCTAAAAGACCTTTTCTTCAAGGATTCTTCCCTAACACCAGTGACAGCAGACAAAAGTGAAGGAATTCCACCTCTTCCAACTTAGATCAGAGGATACCTGTCATCACTGTAAGATGACTGCATCCCAAGCTACTCTTCTGTATAACTATTTACATCCTTCTCATCAGTCCCCGAGTTCATGTGCCTGTGGCCATGTTGTTTTTTTTTCATCCAGGCCTCCCAGCAGATGATCAAACAGCAGTTCATGACACAGTATCCATAACATCTATCTCTGTGTCACTAAGGTAAACAGAGGCACAGCTAGCCTTCACCTTTTGGTACCTGGTTTTAACATCTTTCTCCTCAGTCACCTCAACTGAGTGTGCACTGTGGTGTCACAAGCCACCTCTCCATCTGTAACATTTGTTTTTCCAGTGGGCTGGCCCATTTCAGTAGCAGACAATATGGGTAACAGATGTCAACTGACTTTACCCACAAAATTTACTGTCCTACAGTGTCTCCGTCTCCTCCTCCTCTTCCTAGTAATCCCTCTTATGAGGGTCTATTTTGGGAATAGCAAAGGAATAGAACAGAATAAAATGTAATAGAAGTGCATAAGTCAGGATAGAGGTGTTTGAGTGCAGTTGTTTGATTACAAGTTTCATCCATATCTGGAAAAATATAAAATTATAGGGGCACCCAGAAACAACTGGCAGAGCTGTATGAAGGTTGCCATTTCTATAAAGAGTCTGAGACCCACCTGGAAATGGTGCACAAGGTGCTCCTGTGAATTACCCAGACTCTGAAGAGGCAAGTGAACAATAATCCCCTGACAAAGTTACTTACAAGCAACAGAGGTATGGTTGTTACACCTGAGGTGCTGCCTAGAGAATGACCAACTGAACTGTTGGCCTTTTGCATAACTGCTACTAATAGACAACCTAAGTCAAAGACAGCAGTCAGGCACAACTGGGATGCAACTAAAAATCCGTATGAAACTAGAACTTCAGCTCTGAATACCTACATCAGACATGTAAGCCCAACAGTCAGCAAAGTATCCAGAAGCAGCCTCTACCACATCCCCCAAACCTGTGACTACTGGTAAAAAACACAGCATGTGTATAAACTAATAACAACAGCAGCAGAGACTTGTTCACTTCATTCTGCCCCATTGCCCCCACCGTGAAAATAAATAATTTCATCTGATACAGCAAAAGTACAACATTGCAGCAAATCAGTTCAATTTCTAAAACCTGGAGCAAGTACGAGGCAAACAATCCAGGCTTCTCACGTTTGGTCTGCCAGCTCTCCATAAAAACACAATCTGGGATGGCAGCCCTTTCATTTGCTCCCACTGATTTTACTTTCTGTAAAAAAATCCTTTGATCCTTTGAAAACTGACACACAGGCCAAGCCAACTGAGGATTTACAAAAAAAAAATACCAGGACAAAACACTATGAACAAAACTGTCACATAAAGCAAATATAAATATGCCTTTAATAGAGTGCAGCCATGTTTCTCCCTGTCTCACTAAAGAGTGGGTGGCTGTAGATAATACACACTTCAGCAGAAAGCACAGAGCTTTTTCAACAGTCCACAAGCCACGAGCAGGTGTCAGCAAAAAATCTTGCCAGCTGCCTTCCCTGTACAGGGCATGGTCTCACCAACAGTGTGCTGGATTCCATTGAATCAATGCTGCCAGAACAAGCTGATCTCAGGATAAATCAACTCCATTTCTAACAGGCATTCCACTAGAGGAAGAGCACATGCCTTTGACAGCCACTTCAGAAAGAGTCCAAATGCATCCATCTGCAGCAAACTATAGAGAGTCCACCTCAGAGACAACCATTCTGAGTTGGGTTTATATGCTGGTTTATACCACATGGGAAGGTGACAGACTTTGTCCCAGCCACTGGACATCACAGACATTCAGCCACATGAACACTTCCAAGGTCAGCATTGAGGCTACATGAGTCCATGCAGGTACTCTGGGTCTTTGGAAGCAAATGCTAGAGCATTGCAAGAACCATCTTCTCTTTCTTCTTCCTTTTTCTCTTCTTTTCCTCAAAACGTTCAGTAGCATCAGCAAAAAATGCCACCTCGTCCTTTGCCTCAATCTCCCTCTTCAGGAACTGGAGCCCTGCCATGTTGAATCCAAACACATCCTGCAGAGACAGACCAGCACCACAATGTGAGGCACATCCCAAGCTAGTTAGGGGGCAGAGAGTCCTGCACTGGCCATCCTCTACTAAGAGATTATGAAAACAAGACAATCCATAGATTTAAGAAAAATGGCGTTAATTTAAATGCAAGCTTAATCTGCCCAGAAGAACAGTCAGTCCTGCACTCATTTCCCCAGAGTCCTCTTTTAAGAGCAGCCATAATTCACTGTATTTTCTGAAAGACAATGGCAGTCACCTGAAGCTTCTTCTGGGAAAATGCACAGTCTGCATTGAGGTAGCAGCCCACAGAAAAGCTCAAGAGAAGCAGGGAATTTATTCCTCCTACATATTTAGAAACTAGCCAGCCAAGATCCAAACACAAGTATCAGAAAACCAAGTGTAAATGAGGCAGGGAGCACAAGTGTAAGGTCACCGCTGGGTATTCTCATGCAAGGAGGAACATAAGGAGAAGACAGCCTATTTGCAAAAGAGGATGGTTTAAATGAATGCAGAGCCCCAACCAACTTCCACCCACTGGACACCCCAGACAACTCATGCTCACAAACATTGTCTCATCCCATTATCCTAGATCCTGGAAAAGAGGAGGTTGCAACACTCACCCGGGCCTCACTGACTCTGGAGATTGTGGTTTTCTTCAGATTTTCTATCACTGTCACCAGCATTTGATTGCTTGTGATCTGCCCAAAATGGATCCTGGGAACAAAGCAGGCAGTGTATTGCAGCACTGTTCTTAGAAACATCACAAAGCCCCTCTCCTGATCCTCTCTGTGTTCTGGACATACAGGGTTTTTTTAATTAGTCTTCCCCAGACCAACACTGGACATGGACAGGCATGTACAAAGTTATCTGGAAAAGCTGTTTTCTTGAGTTTGACAGTGGTTCAAGGGGAAGGTCTTTCTGAGGACACAGGCTCTACAGCGACTCTGTGCCACCAACAGTGCCTCATCAGGCTTGATGTAGAATCTTTTCATTCCAGTGAGACTCGGGCCACCAGGACCAGCAACCCTGTCTGGGCAGGTCATCACTCTGCATCAAAGTTCATTACCACACATCATTCACTGTGGGCTGCAGAGATTCCTTATCTCCTGCAGAGAGCGTGTGCTTATTCTCAAGGATGCTTCCCAGGAGTTTCAGGCCCAGAGACTCAGAAGATAGCCCAGACACTGTCTGGGCAGATAAAGGACTCACTTGAGCAGGAAGAGGAGAGCTCGACACAGAAGCTCAACATCTGAGCCCTGCTGAATATATTCATTGAAGAGTCTGAGCAGATCAGGGACATAGGAGAAGGGCAGCACCAGGAGAGATTCTTCCAGCTCACTGAAGGAAAAAGCAAAGGGAGACAAGCATTAGTCTGAGCCACTGCAATGCTACAGATGAACAGGAAACATATCCACGTGGGTGGGTTCTGGTATTCAGCTGTGCTAAGCAATTCCCACAGCTGGTCCATGACTGTGCACATCTGCACCAGATGTCCTGCATCTGCACAGCCCAGGCATATTATGGAACAGGCATATTGTGTTCCAAAAGAGGCTGCCAGGAACAGTGACTCCAGACTCTCTAGCATTGCCCATACTTTGCATGAGAGACCACTCAAGGACCCCAGCCAATCCTGGGCCTAGAAACCTAACACAAATCTGTTCAGCAACAAAGCTCTTGGCACTCACCTCGACTTGACCTTCTTGAAAACTTCCAGCACGTATGCAGAAGGCTGCAAGAGGAAAGACACCAGCCCTGCTTAACAAAAACCATTCCAGGACCAATATGCCCTAAGGTTCATTTCACGCAGTTAAAAACACCATCACATCTTGTGAGACAGACACATCAAGCTGAGCATAACAAAGAGGAAACCCCTTTGGCATCAATCAGCTGCCACTCTGAGAAGTTCTCCCTCAGCCTTCTCAGGGTTCTCTAGATCAGTGAAGTACATTGCAAAAAAATCTAATTTATATTTAACCAGCTAAGTCATCTCATTTCATGTCAGTGAATCTTCTACAAACTAGGCAAAAAGCTTTATATATAAAACAAATTATATATATATAAAACCTTATACAAAACTTGTTCCCAGATTTAATTCCTACTACTCATTTTTATCTGCTGAAAGTGTTTGGCAAATGCAGAACAGAGCTAGGAACTGGGAAAGAAAAATGCCTCTAAGTCATAGGATTTCTTTCACTTCTGTTCAGTCTATCCAACTTATAATTAAATAGACCTATAATCATGGAGGAAGAAACAGAAGAGTTCTTGCAAGGTGGTTACAGGTAATGAGAAGGAAGACAAAGGCTGCTTCATCTGGCATTGACATTCAGCTTTGAGCAACCTGGTCTAGTGGGAGGTATCCCTGCCCAGGGCAGAGGGTTTGGAACCAGATGATTTTTAAGGTCTCATCCAACCCAAACCATTGTATGATTGCATGAGAAGGGGAGAGTGAAAAAACAAGGATCTTCCTAAGGGTACTTCAAAAACACAGTCTGGGGGAGTACACATTGGAATAAACCAAGAAAACTGATCTTCTCAGAGTAGTGGATTTTTATTTATCAATGAAATCCATGCATCCTTGTCTGTGTATTTTGTAGTATGTCAAAAATCTGTAGAATTTAGTGAAAACTGCTGTGCAATAGTAAGACATGAATGAATAAGGGCACCAGCTCTAGCCTGCAATACCTGGGTATTGACCTACCACTCAGAATCTTCTCAATGGAAACTCTGCAGGAATAGGAGCAGAATCAGTAACTGGTGTAGCAACACCACATAAATAAACCTGGGTAAGGTCTGAACTAGCTTTCCTATAGCTTGGAGAATATATCTGGCTCATGATAAAAAACATCAAAAGGTCATGGCTACCATCAGGGTTGCATGATACTAAAAAAAAAAAAAAAAAAAAAAAACACACACACAGAAAAACAAAACAAAACAAAAACTCCATCACCATGAAAACCCCAAATTATTTTCACTTTGCACAAGCAAAGAAGTTGAACTGAGCAGTCCTTCCCCACAGCAACCCAGCATGTTGGTTCAGCCAGCAAATCAAACAGCCCCTCTCCAGCTGAGAATTAACTACAGCCTCTGGCCTGGGCGTTCCACTTACTGTAATATTTCCATAGGCACGGAGAATGGGATTGACAGGGAAGGGAACCTGGAGACACAGAATGGGTTAGAATGAGGCAGGTGTGTGTGTGTGTATAAATGCATATTCAGAGCAGAATTTTACCCACAGTAGAAGAGAGCTTTTACTGTCTTCCTGCAATTCCTACACCTCCACCCTCCCCAGAATGTTGCTGAAGGCCTCATTTGCAGCCACCAGACAATCTCATTCTCAGACATATATGATTAACTCAAACATGGATGAATTTTCTTCTACTTATCACTTTTCCCCACTTCTATAACAGCCCCTTATTTAGCAGGGAGTGTTGAGATGAAGGCAAAGATAAGACTTTAGGATGTGCAGCAGCATACTCTTCTAGGGACAAAACTTACATCCTGATGTGACTTTAAGTATAAAGATCATTGGAAAGAACACACCCCTCATTATGTCCCAGAGCACAGTGCCATTTAGTTGTCCAAAAGATTTGAGCAAATGTCTGCTGCTTTCATCTGTCCTGACTTTATTTGCATGCTATAAGCCCTTCCACCTGAGCGGGAAGGATATGCCCACCACACCTGGGATTTTTACATTCTTCAGTCTTTTACCTCTTTTCCTGCAGCTTTGCATATGGCATTGTGCTCCTTCTGTTTTGCTGTCTCTTCTCTGTACAGCTCGACAGCTTCCATGATCCTCTCAGCCTGTGCAGCACAAGAACAGCACATCAGTACACCACATAAGCCAGGACAAACCTCAGCTGGACAAAGAGAATTGGAAGCAGAGTCACTGACACACAGCACCTCAAGGCATTTCCCCTAATAATCTCTACTCCAGACTGCACCAATACCCTGAAACACAAGTCATGTCCTGAAGATGTCACACACCATCCACATCCCCCCACTGCCCTGGGTGCTCTCTGGTGCAGCTTCAGTTGTTCAATTGACCACCAATCCCCACAAGCAGTGTCCCTTTGAGGCACGAGCCAGGGTTAGGCCATTTTGACTGTTCAGACTATAAGGATTTTCCCTGAAAATCAACAAACTGTTGAAAACTGCACCTATGGAATTACCCACCCCCACACCTTCCTAGTACATCTCCCCCATCAAGAACCACAATAAATTTCCACCTTCCACAGATGCCCACTGGACTGCACAGCCCTTCATGGAGAGGCCTAATGCCTTGAGAACATCCCAGCTGCCTTGGGCTCCTTTGGGATGCAAAGCCCACAGGTCAAAAGCAGGTCTCTCTCTCCCCCACATGTGACAGGCAGCTGCAGCTACAGGAACCTCACACCTCATTCTTCTCAGGAGGAGAGAATTCCTGGCGTGTGACTCTCCAGAGTCAAAACCTTCCCTGCTGGCTTCTGAGCAGGACAGATTTCCTCTGTATTCAAGAGCACTCTGCCCTTAAGTGACAGCACAGGTTACTCTTCAAACTGATGCTATGACCCCATGAGAGGCCCCCTTGAGAGACTGGTAAGGCTCAAAGCCACACTGGCAGAGCCACAGCACCTTACCGCTTTGATGGTTTCAATGGTCTTCTTTCCTGCCAGCCCTGTCTCTCCTTGCCTCTCTCCAGCCACCTACAAAATACAGAGCTGCAGTTCAATCCTTCCACAGTATCACAGCCAACTGCACCATGGAGCAGCCACAGCTTCAGCACCCCCTTCCCCCCGACACCACCTCAAAGCAAGAAAATTACCTTTCTTTCTGATACCTCTTCTATGCCTCTTACAGAAGTAGTTTTTCCAGAGTTTGTACAGTCATATTAACACACATTCAGATGGTGCAACTCACCACAGGCTGCTCTTCCTTTGCCACACTCTCTTCATATTCAGCTTCTTGTTGCTACAGACAATTAGAACACAACATATTAATAACAGTGAGCAAGGCAAGGGTTCAAGTCCCTTCCAGACTGTTTGAGCAAGGCAGCCTGGAGGGCTTCATGCAGCCCATTGCAAAACCAGGACCAACCAGCAGAGACCAACAATGCCAGCAGCAAAATGCCAGCGGCAACCATTTGTCCCTGGTCCTAACTCCACAATGAACTTTAGAATCTCCCACAGAGAAAGAAACCTGCTCTGGGTGCAGGAACAGCCCTTTAGGATCCCACCAAGCTGAGACTGACACCACAGTTCAGCACCACACCTTTCACCAGTCACAAAACACAGAGAGAACAAATCTAGAAAAGTCCTAGGGTTGTCCTGGGCTTCAAACGGAAAGAGTCTCTGGTCTGCCATCTCTCACATGAAAGGGTACCAATTACATTATGCATAGTTCACTACTCGTGTATTCCCACCCACCTTGCTACTCAAATTTGACCCAAAACAAAGTTTTCTCGAATCTGGAAAAGAGCAATCTCTGTCTCTTCTTTTACCAAACACAGGGCATCAAGGTACAGTGTGTAGGTCAGCTCTTGCAAACAGGCTGGGATAAAAAACCCCAAACAGCTACTGCAGGTTTCTCATCCATTCCTTGCATTTTTGCCTCCGTGGCCCCCCCCCACCATGGTTTGAGAACCGTCTTCCAAAGCGGTGACAGAAAGAGGCTTCTCTGAGGGATCCAGCAAAAAGATAAAGAGTTACATATTGCTCCAAGGGAACCTCAGATTAGATACATGAAAGAAACATATAGGCCAACCCCAGTGGTGGCTCAATACTGGAACAGGTGCTCAAACAGTCTGGAAAATCTGTTTCCTTGGAGATGTCAATGTATCAAGAAAAGTCTCAAAGTAGTCTGATGCAGCTTTAAGATCATCCTGCAGTGAGCAAGTGCGGGAGTCAGTAAGTCAAGAGTCTCTGAATTTTTCAGAGAGAAATCAGAGAAGAAGGATTGAATTAAAACTTTTGGATAGATTGAAATCTGCTAAGTCACTCACACATAAAATAGATGTGTTAGTTTTAGAATAAGCAAGTAAGAAAATAACTAGAATAAGTTTTACGTGCTTTTAGTGAGTAAAAGGTCTCAGATGCCAGAGTAGAAATGCGACTTTTAGTGAAGATTGAAAAACATAGTTCTAGATACTAGTGTTTCCACGGAAGCTCCAGGAACATAGTTTTAGACATAGTAAAACTATAGTAAGAATACTGCTAACATTTTTCAGATAGAACAAGACACACTATATGCATAGCTCATACATAACCGGGCGTGCTAAGAAACTAGAATTCTAATAGGTTAAGAAGTAGTAGTTCAAGTTTGTGTCTTTAGCTTTTTGGAAAGTTTGTATATAAGAATATGCATTAGGGAGAGCTGGTGCTTTTTGCTTTGCTTTGGTTTCTGCTCTCTTGCTGCCATCATCAACACCCAAGAAGAAGACAGGAGCTGCCCAGCAACGTCAACCCTGCCAAGACTTCTGGGAGCAGCTGCTGCTTCTATTTGGGACTTTATACCAAAACTTAGTATGTACTTTAACGTCTGTGACTTCTGCCTTTTGAAACTGATGTGCTTCTGCAATAAACAACTTTATAGCAACTATTAGCTGCTTGGCTCATTAAAGACAACCCGACAAGCTGGTGCCTAGAGCACCAGAAATATAAACGCACAAGCAAGGGGTTGGACTAGAGACCTCCAAACTCCTTCCTATTGAAGTTCTTCTGAGCCTGATTCCTCATAATACATGCTCAAATGGAATAGAAGAGGGTTCTTCCAGCATCCCTGAGCTCCGGGGGCCTGCTACTGAGACAGAATGGACCTCTCATGGTTGGAAAAGGACAAACTGCATGTAACACTGCCTCTCAAACACACTTGTGCTGAAAGGCACACAAGAAAATGCCAAAGACTGTAAGCAACAGGCCTGTAGAAAGCCACTAAAGAGAGAGAAAAAAAAAATAAGAAAAGGGGAAAAAAAAAAGGTCTGGAAGTTGTTTTCAGTAGGAAAGATGCAACTCTCACCATCTCCCTCTCCTCTTCCAAAATCAGCGGCTCCCTTGTCCTTTCCCAGAGGCGCAGGGACTTGTCATGAGATGCTGACACCACATAGTCTCCATTGGGACTGAGTGCCAAACACCACACTTCCTGGTGATGCCCCTGCATAGATGACAGAAGAGGTATGACATTAACATCATCCAACTTCCATCCCTGAGGAAAATCTGCTCATGAAGGGATAATGCTCCCTTTTAACAGACTCAAAAGCTTCCTACCTCCAGCGTCTGGATATGTTCAAACTTATCTGCATCCCACTGCTTAATCTTGCTGTCCTTCCCAGCTGTGAAGAAGAGATGGGATTTGGGCACAAACTGCAGATACATCACACTGGAAGAGAAAAAGGCTCAAAGTTACCCACTTGGGGAATGCTGCAGAACTCCCCCCTACTCTATGCTAGATAGAAGGATTATTGCTGGATGACAACTCCTTGGACACAAGTCCACAGTCCAAAGTTGCTGAAGGATTTGACTAACCTGTCATCATGGGCAAAGAGAGAACGATGACAGTCCCCAAAATCCAAGCCCCAAATCTTCACATTCCTGTCAGCAGAGCCAGTTGCAATTAGAGTCCCATCCTACAGAGCAACAAAGAGAGGAGGGTGTGGGGAGCTGGCTAGCAACCCCATGAGGAACTGGTGCTGCCCCAGGGACTCAGCACTGCTGAGTAGGCAGACACTTGGTTCCTGAAATGTGGCCTTCCGATTCCTCCACCTCCTTCCCAGTGGTCCATGCCTGGTACTGGCACAGCCCAGTGACAGCACTCTGGCCCTCTGACCCTCTGCAGGTATTTTGTTATATCCTGACATTTTTCTTGGCTTTCAATGAGCGTCATCTCAAAGATACTTCAGACCAACATGCAGCCCAAGAATGAACAGGCATAAAGAGGCTGCTCCCTCTCAGCATCTGCTCTCTGCTCCCACTAAAAATTCAGGCTCCTCTCACACAATAACTTTAGCAGAAAGCAGGCTATACCTGTTACAATGAGTGTAAGGGACCATTACAGCATTTTGATTTCCACTCACTCACAAAATGCCACAGGGTCAGTTCTGTCATGACCCCAACTCTGATACCCCTTCCAGTGAGGACAGAACCACAGAACAAGAATGGGCTTGCTGTGCCCCACCCAGAAACTACTAAGTTAGGAGCAAGGAGGTGACAAGAAAGCATTATCCTAGAGGCCTTGATGACAGCAGAGGCTCTCACACTCATCCATATCACCACAGTCCCACATTACACAGCCTTAGTGATACTTACATAGCAGATGTCCATACACAGCACTGGCAGCTTGTGTCCATACAGAGAAAGGAAAAACTGAAGAAGAAAAGTGACTCAGTTACATGCTGAGTAGAGAGGTGTGTAAATCTAAAGCTCCAGGCTACTTCTGCTCTGCCTCAGGAGCTGTTTTCCTAGCACTGCCCTACTTTCCTTCTTACCCTGAACACCATTAGCAGCACAGTCATGAGGGCAGAACTGAGAAGAAAGTGGAATTAGCCAAGCAAGCTGAACTAGCTCTGTTTGCTCTCTAGCTAACTCTGTTGCCATTCACCAGTGTCAATGGAGTTCATTTCTGTTTTTCTCCACATAACTGTCAGCACCAGTCTGTCTTGTGTCACTCCCTAACATTCACCTGCTAATACACAGCTCACAAATTCACCACACACTGCTCACAAGGAAGGTTCTCCTCCCGCAAACTTTGCCTCTGCCATGCCCTATTTAACCCCATGTGAGACACATTCATCTGCACCTTTACAGCGCCTGATAGAGCTGGAGTACCGCCATGTCTGCAGGGTCTAGAATGAACTTTGCCACCTGCAGGCTCAGAACACTTTTCAAATGAAAAATGAATCTTCCAGTTCCCAGTGTGGAACAACCATGGTTCTGTTAGGTTTGCCAGCCCTGAAGGAGGATGCACATTCCACATAAAATAGCCACTTTTCCTTTCTATTCCTGACCTTGCAGGTTACAGTTACATCCCTTCCTGCACAGCCTCACAGCCCATTTGGTCATGCACCTTGAGTGTGTCAACGTAGAAAACCTTCACGGTGCAATCGAGCAAGGAGACAGCCAGCAGCTTCTGGCTGGGGCTGTACCGCACACAGAGCACATCTTCATCCAGCTGTAAAATGCGCACGTGTTTCATGGAAAGCCTGGCAACGAGAGGAAAAAAAACAACTGTTATCCCAAGCAAACAAGGTAGGAAGAGATAGATACAAGCACCACACTGCACCCTGGGAAAGCAAGTGAATTTTAACATGCAGCATTCATTCCTCTCTATGACAGGATGTTGGGGGTTGTTTTTTCCTTTCCTCTTTTTGCCTGTGGAGTTTTTTTCCCACTGACATGCTAAGAAGAACTGATTGTTAGGTTCTTGGGGGGGTGGGGGTGGGGGGGAAGGAGGGGGAAGCTTGCTGGTTTTTGGGGGCTTTCTCCAAGGGGAGAGAGACTGGATGACACCAAAATATTAGAAACAGGTAAAAGCAGAGTGGGTCACATCTGCCCTGTCCATCGGGAGCCTGCCAGAGCTCACTGCCAGCTGTGATAGGAACTGCACCAAAAGGAAAGGGGCCTGTAGCTGAGAGGACTGGAACTGGGTTCCTGGTCTGGTTGGTGTTAATTCCTTAGCTGTTGTTATTTTCTTTGCCTTGTTATACATACTAGTAAAGAATTGTTATTCCTATCCCCATATCTTTGCCCGATAGCCTCTTAATTTCAAAATTATACTAATTCAGAGGGAGAGGATTTACTTTCTTCATTTCAAGGGAGAGCCCTGCTTTCCCTAGCAGACACCTTTCTTTCAAACCAGGACACAGAAATGGAATAAGCAGTCTCTGATGGCTGATGCACTTCAAGCTACATTTACTGTAACGATCTGCAGGCCCAGCCTGATTAGACACAAAACTCACCCGCAAAAAAAGGGCTCAGAATGAAACAAGTGCCTTTCTCCAGCTAAGCTCAGGTCCCCACAGAACTGCACGGACCCCAGACTCTCCTCCATGTGTTCCACACAGATGTCACATGTGGACTTGCAGTTCAAAGCACCCATCAATGACAATGGAACCGGCACAATCTTCTCACCTTTTCTGAACACTGTTCTCATCCTTCACAAGCTCAAACTCCCAGAACTTGACACATTTATCAGCACCTCCTGTCACAAAGCCATGCTGTAGAGGAAAGCAAGAAAGTTGCTGTGAAACTAGTACCTATTACCCAGACAAAGTCTACAGCAAGGATCTGCCAACACAGAGGTTTTTGAAATGTCCCACATTTCTACAGCATTGATAATTAAGTGGACACCATCTGGAGCACTTGCTCTGGTTAGTGCACACACTGGATGAGCACCAACAATTTCAAAAGCTCTAGCTTATTTTGGAGGTACAAGACAAAAACCCCAAATATAAAAGAAAACCTAGACTGCAACTTCAGGACTGAAAGCAGTCATCTCAGTTGCAGGTAACAATATGCTTTTATTCTGTGGGCAGCTTGAGACACTCACTGGATCACACACAACTTACCATCATCCTAAAACCAGACCCTTCTAAAAGAACAGAAGTTCAACAGTTTACATTAAGAACAAGTATAAAATCTGTCCCATATGTTTTAATCTTTAGGGTGGACGAATATCAGGCAGATTATTTCTTGCTGTGGCTTTGATTCCACTAGAAAGCCCTTAGACACTACCAGCTGCATCCACCACCTCCCAGGATGAGGGGGTTCCCATGCTCCCATCGATGGTGCAAACACAGTACCATAGGAAGGAATTACATGAAAAGATGTGTAGATGATAGTTATAAGGGTGGCGACTTACCTGGTCTGGTGAAAGAGCAATGGACCACACAGCCCCATCATGAGCATCAAGTGCCTCTATCAGACTGCCTGAAGCCAGGTCATATAGCTGCAGCTTCCCTGTCTGGGAAGAAAGACATCACAGAGAAGAATCAGCCTCTGCTTACAACTCACGATAGCTCCTGACAGAAGAGCTCCCTGCTTCCCACATTCCCAGCAGCCAGCTTCATTAGGTGGCTGTTACACACAGATGGCCAAACTCCTGATCTCCATCAGGGCCTTCCCAAAGCTCTCCTCTGCTTTCCAACTCAAGCCACAAGAGCTATGTAACAAATCTGGGAACACAGCAGTGCTCCAGATCAGGAGAGACAATGCATTTTCTGTGAGGCTGCCTTAATGACATTTTCCTAACACATTCCCAGACCTGGGCAGTCTGGAGTCAGAGGCCCACTCCTTACCTTGGTCCCAATGATGACCTGCCGATCTCCCGGGACAAACAGCGAGCAGAGCGCGTACTCACACTCCATTGTCCGGATGCACTGCAAGGTCGACCTGTGGACAGAGACAGAGCCCAAAACCTCTTATAACACACAGAAACCGGCCTGCTCAGTGAGACATGCTCCAGTCCAGTGTGGCCTCTACCCACAGTTATCTTTCAGCTGGGGTCAGAAGATAAGCCACCACCTTCCTATTGACCCAAACACTATCCAGCAGTACTGCTAACAACGTTTCCCATAAAAAACATGCCACTATGTTGTCCACCATCGTGACCTATTGCTGTTGTGAACAAGAACAGAGATCCTAATTTTAAACAGCATTTCAGGAAGGGATGGAGTACTTCAGAGGAAACTGAGCTTGAAATCAGCACCACTCAAGAAACACTGGGACACCACTTTACATCAGAGAAGCATTCTACATCAACACACAACACTCTAGATCAACAGAATAGCCTACTCAATCTAATACTAGATCCTTCAGATAAGATGTCAAGAAACCCACATGCTCCCTAAAGAACGTGCAGTAGCTTATTTAGGGTAACAGTTAATACCTCTTACTAAAAATGAAAAAATAGAAAAAAACCCATAGCAAAATACAGTCTATACCCAACTGCTCTGTATGACCTTTGTGTTTAGACCTGTTGAAATTTTAGTTCTCTAGTTTCTCAGTTTCCCTAATAAGGAAAAAAGAAGAACATTTTTCTGTTTACTTCCCTTACTTCATTCACTGTTTTATCTCTTTTCATCGTCCCCTCTTTATTATCACTGCTTTTCTTAACACATCATCCCTCAATTCTGGGAGACTGACATAACCGGACTGCGTACCTGTTCCAAATCTTCACAGACTCTGCAGCTGCTGAGAGAATGGCAATGTTGTCAGAGCTAAAAGCCAACGTCCTGACATCACTGCGGTGGCCTCCAATGGTTATCCTGGACACACGGACAGCCTGGGGTATTTGTGCTGATAGGTCCAGGTTGTACAATTCAATTACATTGTTCTGGAGCAGCAGTATCATCTTCAGCTCTCCTTTTGGAGAGAGAATCAAGTCAAATGACCTGTTTGATTAGATAAAATCAGAGCTGTACACAGGAGCAATAAGATAAAGTCTTCAATTATCAAGAACAACTGAGACAAAGGAATATACAGCACATCAAACAAACAAGTGCACACTGAGCCACAGAGGTGTGAATGGACTGGAGATCATGGCAGGCCTCTTCGCAGCTCCAAGCTAAACATACGTTGAGAGGTAAACTTCTTCCACCTCTGCCTGCACTGAGCCATGCAGAGGTCTCCCCAGGTAGCTGCATAACCATTCATCAGACTCTACAACAGGCTTTCTGCTCACTTGATTTTAGAAGAAGCTTTGACATTAGTGACCCGCTGAATCTCCTCCTGTAGGCTCAGCTCCACACTCCTATTAGGCTCCTCTTCAGAGTTCTGTCTGGAAATGTCAGGGAGAAGAGTCAAATGAACACAGCGACAAAGAAAACATAAGGAAACCATTTAGCCTGCTGAAAACAACTTCCCTCTTATCCAGCAGTGCTAACCACATTTAAGAATAGGGACAGTGAAGTTCATGCCAGTATGCAGACTACTAAGGACACAAACAGTCCTAAAAAGGCAACCTCCTCTGGAGCCAAAACACAAGGTACATTACTAAGATGGATACAAAACAGGCAACAGAAATAGTGTTTGAGAGCAAGACCAGCTTCTGCTCATCCATCACTCACCAAAAGCTCTCAGCCATTGCTAAAATGCATTTCCAGATTCACCTGCCCTGCACTTTAGTTTCTACCCTGGAGCCAGACCCCTCCCTAAGGGCTGTTCTGAGGCACCTGTTTAGTGCAAGGATACACAGAGACACCTAACACAGAATAACCATTAAGAAAACTCTCACCTCTATCTCTGTCTGCTGTAAAACAGTAGACAAAGTATCAGACTCTCCGTGACTTCTCAGATGAAACTCATTCCTACATTGCCCACCAAGAACTTACTTTGATACACAAAGCAGCATAAACACCAGTATCAGGCAGAGCTGAGCAGCTCTGAAAATCCCATTTTTTTATCCATTTCTTTGCATACTTTAGCTTTTCTTTTTCAGAGGGAAGACTCAGAAAGAAAGGTATTTCCTCAGTCTCAGGAAGCAGTGCTGCTCAGACAAGCACCACAGATGCACAGAAAGATCAACCACAAAATACAAAAGCTAGCACAAAGAGAAAAGCCAGAAGCTTGGGGGTTCAACCACTAGTAAGTGTAATACTCCTGAAGAGCTTTTGTAACTGAAGAGCTTTTCTAGAGCATTCTGGACACAGACAGCATCCAAAAAATTACTTACTTGGCTTTTTTCCTTGCTTTCTTCATTTTCTTTTCCAATTTCTTTTGGATTTCCTCTTCAGAAAGGACAGAGAACACTTCCAGAACAGCATCTGTTCCCTAGAGTCAGAGCAAACAAATTCAAAGGTACGCAAAGCCGTGGCTGGCCCTTACAGAAAGAACCCAAGGTCTCTATCAGCCTCCTCTACAGCTCAGTAGAAGAGCCCCCCACTACTCACATGGCAGGCCAAAAACTTGCCCATCTGGTCTGTGCCAAGAGTCACCACTCGATCTCTCCCTTCCCGCATGATGGATCCAACTTTGCTGCACTTAACAATGCGCTACAGGGAAAGAGGAACAAACTTGGGTCTGAAAGGCAAACTCAAAAAACCTGCTGACAAGGGAAGTCAAGGAGAGGGGGAAACGAACCTACAGGGTCCTGGCAGAACAGCTAGTAAGGATGATAAAGGGACAAAAGCATCTGTGTGAACTACAAGCTTATCACCTGGTGTTTTGTTGCATTTCAGCTGAAAATA
The DNA here is from genome assembly GCF_963662255.1 of Cinclus cinclus. Classification (NCBI taxonomy): domain Eukaryota; kingdom Metazoa; phylum Chordata; class Aves; order Passeriformes; family Cinclidae; genus Cinclus; species Cinclus cinclus. The sequence goes on along the minus strand of NC_085047.1, from coordinate 28,867,016 downwards.
ATCACTGGCAGTCTCAGTCTAATTTTACTGGCAAACCACAGCCATTTAAGAGACATAGATGATTTTTTATGCTACAGAGGCAGCAGAGCTCAGTCAAAAGAGGCAGAGAGGGTGGGAACAAAGACTCTTACATAGGGCATTGAAGGGTGAGAGATCCTCTGAAGAGGAAGCTGGAAAATTAATTAACAAAATCAGATATCTACCACAACTACAAGCAGCCTGAGATCTGAGCAGTACCCCAGAAAATTCTACCAGAAAGACAGATTCAGTAAAGTCTCCAGCAGCAGCACAAGTGGAAATGGCTTTCTGCAATCCAATCTCACACCATGTTTTATTACAGTGCAACTCTGACCTCTCCATTTCTGCAAAGCTGAGCACCAATACTGAACTCAGCAGCTGCCAATCAGCTAGGAACTATTTTATTTCTGTGTTGTTTGATGGAAGAGCTCTATTAGCACTGTTTAAATTTATACACTTGCTAGTCCTTCTCAAATAGAAAGCAAAGAAAAACTGGAGAATACATCTGCGGGTGTTTTTGGCACATATACTTCTGCTGACGTTTCGCAGGTAGATAAGGCAGCAACTGCTGCTGAAGAAGTTGTTATGGAGCAAGACAAGAATTATCACATTTTCCCAAACAGGCTAAATATGACGCTCAGGATATAAACCATGCAAATGGGGTTAGACACACCAGCTCAGAGACAGAATGGAAAACTGATCTTACTTCCTCAGGATGTTCATCCAGCTCTAAGGTTTCATCCTCTTCAGTGTTTTCTTCTGTTCCAGGTGAAGGAGACACTTTGCTTTTCTTGGATTCTGGTTCATCAGGATCTTTTACCTGCTCACAGGGGAAAAAAGAAAAAAAAAAAAAAAAGGAGTACCTTAAACCTCAAGAGCTATAGTATTGTGGTTTCTGACTCACACTTCATTTCCCTGGAGATACAACTGGTTAGCATACACTGGAGTGTCCTACAGCATTCCTGTAGGCACCAAGCACTCCATGTGCTCCCATGATTATCATCCACATACAAGACTGTCTTCCTCAGCTGTAACTCAGAAGGCAGGAAAATCTGACCCACTCTGGAAATCTCATTCTTATAGTGCTTGCAGTGGCACTTGAAAGCTCAAAACGCAGGAAACTGTAAAGCCTATGCCACAAGCAGCTTCAGGACCCCTCATATAGCAAAGACATTGCTTTGGCTGTTTCCCAGAACATGCATCAGACTTGAACATGTTCTGGCTCCATCTCTGTTCCAAGGCAAGCAGCTGGGCAGGGGGCCTGAGGGGTTACAGAGGGAATATCTTACCTCCTGGATGTACGTGAGATCCCACACCCTCAGCTCACTGTCAGCACTCCCAGTGATCAGACGTCTCTCTTTGGACAGCAAAGCCATCCCCCAGACCTGTCCAGAGGCACAATGTGAGGGACTGACTCCTTTATCATAAAAAAGCACAGCATCTTTAATTGACTTATTTAAACAGCAACCAAATAGAGAATGGATCTAGCTGGGACCTCCTCTGGGGACACATGCATGGGAATTGCCACCCACTGCACTGGATGACAGCTCTTGAAGTTTCTCAATTGCTCACTCCTAAAGCCTAATGAAAGTAAAATGCATGATGGTGCCAGCTTACAGCTCCTGAAAGCAAGGAAAACCCAGAGTGAGCCATGAGACCCCAAGTCCCACCAGCCCAACAGCTCCCACACATCTCCTTTTTACCTCTGCTCGGTGTCCAACCAGAGTTTTGAAGCAGTGTTGGGTGTCCAGATCCCACCATTTCACCAGTGTGTCTTTGCCACTGGAACAAAGAAGTTAGACATGAGGAAAGACTACAGTACTGACCATTTTTCTAAGTGGCAGAAATACAAAAAAATCCTAAAACATGTCAGAATGTATCACAGAACAGCTACTCAAACGCTGAATTGTGCAAGCCAAACAAAAAAGGCACAACAACACTGCAAAAAAATCACTGTCACTGAAGCTGGCCTGCAAACATTTCAAATTGCATTAAGAAAAGGGTATAATCTTTTCCATCTGAAAAAAAACCAAACCAAAAGAAAGTTGTTTTAATTTTAAACTGAACTGATTCCATGCACTTTTCTATTTAGCTAGTAAATGGCATACTAAAAAGTAAAAAATTAGTGACTGATATTTCAGCAAAAGAATCTCCTGTCAACCATTTATTATTAAAGGGATTCAGTCAACATGCAGCTCATTTAGTTGAATAACTAAAAATCAACTAAAAAAGCCCCTATCATCTTTTAAATAATTAGTGTATTTACAGCTTACAAGAAAGCAATTTTTCTGTCACACTGCTGTGTGAATGACACATACAGAAAGTAAGTCTGCTTAATTCTTCAAGATAAACAGAAAAAAAAGTCCCAAAAAAACTGTTACATACATAACGAACATGTTATCACTACTCTTTGTTACAATAATCTTAAATTGATGGATTTACCAACAAGTTAAACCCTTTTCCAAACACTTTTTTCAGTATGGCCATTTCAATTGCTCTAAGACTTGGATTCAGGCACCAGACCTAAAAAATATGTGGATGTGACAAAATCATATTCAAGGATGCTGGTGGGTCTGAGATATCACAGGACAAAAAGGAAAATACAAATGGCTGTAGCACATGGGATGTCTAAATTGCAAGTACAACCAAGCCTGCTTTCCTGATCAACAATTACTCTTAATCTGGCTCACCAAGTGACCAACAAGTTCTTCTCCTTCAAGAAAAGGACTTGAGTGATGACATCCTTGTGTCCCCTCAGCCGGTACAGGCCACTCTCATTGATGACATCCCACATGATGACTTCTGTATCCTGGAACAGAGAGTGTCTCCATGGGACTGGCCCTTGTCTCTGCAAAACTTCTGCCATGAGACTGAAAAGATTACCTGAGAGCACACCTTCTAACTCTGAATCACAAGGATGATTAATGCAAGTGACATTGCTTCCCCAAAGGTGCAGTCAGACTGATAAATGTACCATCATCCCAGCTTGAAACACTTTTGCTATTCCTCGTCTCACAAGATTCTTCACTTTAACAGCTCTGCCAGTGCCCTACTCCTGCCTGCAGCCCCTGCTGTTCCTCCAGCCCTGGGCTCCCCAGTTCCTCTCACTGCCATCCTCTGGCTACAGACAGAGGCCACATTTAAAATACTGAACATTTCAGTGCAGGTCAGCCTTCCCCATGGGGGATCTCTGTGAAAGGGTCATGCTCCAGATGTCAAAGCCTCACCTTTGAGCCAGACACCAGCCTGCCACCCAGGTGGTCATACTGCAGGGCTGTAACTGCAGCCCTGTGCCCATTGAACGTGATGGTCAATTCTCCACTTAGGAGGTTGAAAATACGGATTGCTCCATCTTCATACCCAACAGCCAGGTGCAACCCATCTGGAGAGGGGCAGAGGCAACTGACTTGCTGCTTGAGACCCTTAAGGATAAGAACCTGCAATTTTTAGGAGATAAAACATGTATAATGTTGATAAATTTCATGTCACAGAGTCAGATACACAGCAGAGAGAATATAGTCTACTCTTCTCCTGAACTTGCAGCTGAGCACTTCTGCCACTTTATAAGTTCATTTTTCAACTTCCTGCACCAAATACAGTATCATTAATCCCATTTTCCAAGACAAACAGCAGCTAGAAGAGAAGAAATTTCTCACAATCAAACAGGAAACTGGTGCAGAATAAGCCCTGGAATTCGGAATCTGAAATTTCTGCCCCCACACGTTAAGTGCCAGAGAGTAAGAAATATTGTTTGAGAGTAAAGTTGTAAAGTTTCTTCCTGACTCCATCCTCTCCTGCCTGGCCTTTCTCAGCTATAGGACAGAGTGGCTTTTCCACAGAATGCACAAGAACTTGAGAATGATTTCAGTTTGTAGTGGACAGTAGTACTTAGAGTGATTTCTGAATCTCACAGGAGACAGTGTGTGGCAAAGTCCTTAAACTTACAGCTCACAACCTCCTTTTGTGATACAATTTTTACACGGGATGCCCACTTCCACAGCCAAAACAAACACTATGACATCCATGGTTTGTCCAAGAACACTCACACAGACAGCTAAACTGGGAGAAGCTTCCCAGTTACTGTGATAGTAAATCCTCTTCCACAACTGAGGTACTGAAGCAAATCCCAAGGGATTCACAGTGAGATTGAGCCATATAAAGACCAAGTCGAGAAAAAATAAATTACTCTCACAGTAAGAGCAGAGCAGCAGGACCACCACTCCCTCCCTCTAACAACTAATGGCTACAAGTTACTACCAAGAGAAAACAGATGTGAGAATTGCTGCATTCCAGACATCCATTAACCAAGTCATCCACAGCCTCCTCTGTTCTGTGTGTGCTGGTGCTGTGCTACCTGTTGGATTTCAAAAAATACAATCCTTATAAACCCCTTAGACAGAAATAACCAATTACTTTCTTGTAGCTAGCAAGACTTTCTTGTAAGCATCCAGCACTGCAGTATATTTTGGACGGCTCAAAAGGTAACACGATGCAGAATCATTTTAGTCCAGTGACCAGCTTGGAGAACTGGAAGACACCAGCACGATGGGCCAGGACGCAGCCAGAGCTGCAGACTCACTCCACAACCTTACCTCACTCTGTGCCCACCCTACCCAAGAGAAGGGGAGGCTGTGGACGCGTCGCTTCCCTACAAACGCCGCCCAGTACCACAAATCGCTTCGCTTCAGGCGGCCTAAAAGCCCCGCACTGCTGCACCCCAGCCCTGCCCCGCCACCGACCGCCCCCGGCACGGCACCCCGGGTCCCACCTTCTCTCCTTTCCTAGTGTCCCACACGAACACGTGCTCGCAAGCCGGCACGGCCACGTAGCGGCCACGCTCGCCACGCAGCGCCACGAAGGCCACACCGGCCCTGGCGCTGGCCACCAGCCCGAAGAGCGCTGCGGGCTCGTAGCGCAGGTACTGCCGCGTTAGGCCCATGGCGGCGGTGCCGGGCAGCGCGGGGCCAAGGAAGGCGCGGGGCAGCCGCGGCCGCCACACGTGCCGCGCTCCGGGCCCGCCGCGCCGGAAGTGCGTCAGAGCGCGCCCGGCCGCCAGCGCAGCCCTGAGGCCCCGCCCAGGAAGGGAAGCGGAAGCGCGGCGGACGCGGAGCTTCCCTGGGTGATGTCGCTAGACCGGCGCCGACCGGGACCTTCTGTCCGGGCGGGGCTGGTGGCGGCTCTGCGCCTGTGCCCGTGAGTGCGGTGCGGTGCGGTGCTGGGGGTGCAGCTCGGCCTGCACCGGGCGGGCGCGGTGGGAGGCGCTGGGTGCCGGAATCCCGGTACGGGCACGGCACTGCGTCCCAGGCATGGCGCTACGTCCCAGGCATTGGGGCCTCGGCCTGCGCTCGCAGCACTCTGTGCCCCGTTCCGAGCCTGACAACCAGCCCCTCGGGGCCGCCTCCGCCGCGGGAGCGCCCGGCAGCGATCGTGCGGGAGATAGCCCGGAGATATGCGCCCTGCCCTTCCCTTCCCTTCCCTTCCCTTCCCTTCCCTTCCCTTCCCTTCCCTTCCCTTCCCTTCTTCTGGCTGCCTTGCCAGACCCCTGGGTTTGGCTGTGCAGCAGGGGGAAGATGCTGTTGTAGACGAGCTTCGGCTGGGGCCACTGTAGCCGCGCTTACCTTGCCTTTCTCTCTCTTTGCCATTTCTCCTAGCGAAAATCTTACTTAGATGCTCTTACGGCTGTTTTTGTCTTAGTGCCAGCTTTATTAACTCTCAGTGTGAGCTTGGATACTTGGTTGTTTTGTTTTGTTGTTTTCCTCTGGTTAATGAACGTACTTAGTAAGTTGCGTTTTGCAATTGCTCCTTGTGCGCGCAATCGTTTTTAAATTATTATCAATTATGAACTTGTGAAAGGAGTTAAGTAGTAGGTGTGTGTTGTGGCAAGGTGAAGATACTTACGTGGGTATGTTTGCACTAGTTTGATTAACTAGTACAGTCACCGTGGAAATGTAAGAGCCAAAGCATTACCTGCTGGAAGCTGGAAAGTTGAGTATTGGCACGTTTGAGCCTTTGTCTAGCAGCCGTTGTCATCTCAAAATCAGTTAGGTGGCAGAGTTCAGTCTTAAAATTCACTGGGCCAGTGTTCAAATTTACAGCTTTACTCTTTCTTACAAAACTAATTTGGGTAAAAGCATTTTGTGCCTGAATGTGTGGCTGTAAGAACTATAGGACAGTAAGTGTTGTTTGCAGCAAGAAGTCACTGAATTGCAAGGGCTGTATTGTTTGGGGAGAGGGAGGGGTTTTGTTGGTTTTGGTTTTGATTTTGTTGTTGTTTTGGGGTTTTTTGTTGTTTCACAAGTTAATTGGATCAATTTAGAGAAATTGTTCTCACCTTGAATTGTTGAAGAGGTTTGTCTCACTACAAGTATCTGCGTGGCCTTGTTGCATACAGGTAACAAAAGAGGGAGTGTTTGAGTAGGAAATCTGTTTTTCTGTTGTCTGCTAGCTGTTATTGCATTGCAGTCTTATGAAAGGTCTGGCTTCATGGGACAATTACTTTTAGTGAACAGCTGGTGACCTGGTTTGATTTTATTTTATTTTTTTTAATTCCCTTTAAAGCACCTGGAAGACATCAGTGGAAATTGGAGTGTGACAAGTTAGCGGAGGAAGGGAGTTGTTTTTTTCCATTCCATGGATCCCTTGGGTGCTCCTTCCCAGTTTGTGGATGTTGATAGCCTGCCAGGCTGGAGTGATGCCTATGAGGCCAAGCAGCTGGATTGCCACCAAAGTCCCGTTGAAAAAGCTCGAGTTGATGTTAGATCACCTTTTCCATACAGGAAAGACATCAATGAAAAAATAATCTTGTGGTAAGTTCAACATGGCTCTCGTGTGTCAGTTGTCACTTCCCCATTTACTGCAGGATTCATATCTTCATGTAATCACTGCTGTAGAATAAGACCTCTAAAATCCTCTTTTCTTGAATCAAACAATACAGATCTGGGAAGAAAGTAATCTTCTTGTTCACTGTAACTTTGAAAGTCTGGGATATTGCTCCACCATATGTTGTGCTCATATGCAGTCCTTGATGCAGCAGACTGGAGCTGTACTTCCCACTGTGATACTGTAGGCTTAGTATCAAAAACTAGTTGGGCACTTGGATATGAGATTTTTATTAAAAAAAAAAAGTTTGCTGTCTACTAGTTTTTTCCTGTGTTTGCTGGTGCTATTCTGCCTTCACTTTTCTGTTTTGTAAATCAGTATTTCTTTCTTGTGGTTATTGTGGCTTGCTTTTGGCTCTTCCTGACCTTCATTCCTCCATTCTGTGTTCTGTCTTCATGAATTTCTTCCAAAATCTATTGATGAAACGTAGTGTGCTCTACTTATTCCACCAGTGTTTCTTTCCTGTAACACAGATATTTGAGCCTGCTCTTTAGATTAATAACTCTTAATCAATGTGAAGGGAGAAGGATTTCTCAGGGATGCAGATTCAGGGATCAGCCTGAACCTCTTTCTGGTTAACACATGCAGGAGATGAGACTGTTGCTGGATTTTCTGAACTAAATTAAGTAAAGAAAGAGAGGAGTAAAAGGTTAAACTTCTCTTATGGCTTGGGCAAACATGTGCAATTTCAACCATTACTTTAGTTTCTCCCAGTGCATGGGAATCTTTATTTCCCTTCCTATGCTCTTTGATCCCAAAATCCCCAATGGCCGCTGCTGTGACAAAAAGCAGGTCAAAGTTCTACTAATCCATTGTCTCGTATGCATCTGTGCCTTGTTTATCTTCTGCATGTCTGATCTTTGGACAGCGGAATGAACATGATCAACTTGAGGGTTCAAAATTTGGGAAACTAGAAGAACGCTTGTCCAGCTGCAGCATCACTCTACACCACCACAGTGGTCTGAGGAAGAGCAGCTGTAAGGTGCCCTGGATAGTCTGTGTGCAAAAATAAAGTATTGAAATTATTATTATTGAAATTATTGAAAGAAATGGTTTAGTTTGAAAGTTATATAATACAAGGACTGTGCTCTTATCCCCAAGAGAAAACATATGGGTTTTTCTAGTGTTACAGTCCATCAGTTTAACAACCTCCTTTGCATGTTTGCTGCCTGAGCTGCCCTACATACAACTACAGCAGTGCCTTTTCTACAAACATCCCTCAGTTATTGCTGCCACTGGAACTCTTTAAGGAGCTGATGTTTTGCATGTCTGTCTTCATCAGGTAGAGCTGAAAGATGATTCATCTTGGTGAGCACGTCAGGGTACGCTATACTGTGTGGGCACTGGAGTCCTGTTAATGCTTTTCCTGTAACTTGGCATTTCCATGCTTGTCAGCACTGATTTGAGAATATCCTGCTTAGTTGTACATTCAGGCTGCAATAAACTGTTTCCTCAGGAAAGGAGATGTCGCATTACTGAACTGCACAGCCATCGTAAACACCAGCAATGAGACTCTCACAGATAAGAACCCAGTGTCTGAGAGTATATTCATGCATGCTGGCCCTGACCTGAAGGATGAGCTCCAGAAGCTCAAAGGTAAGTGGCCGGGGACATTTTTATCTTATTGAAATCTCCTGTCCTTGCAAAGTACAAAGCATCAGGATTGGGGCACAAACAAAAAGGTAGAGCTTCCCCTAGCCCCCAACAGCTGGTATTAATGTGAATGGCACAATCACCTGCAAATCTAGTTTCTTTTTGCTGTTCACATTAGAGATAGTTGAAAGTCTGTGGCAGATACTTGAGCTGATGAGCCCTTACTTTGTGATACAATAACTCCCATTGCTGTCAGAAGCCACTTCTAGCAGTTAGCTTATCAGAGCTTTTGCTCATGGGACCTGTCCTGTACATCTTGAGATTTTATCCTGTTCAGTGTGTATACGTGTCTGAAAGACAGAAACTGAAGTTCACCATTGAAGAAATTAAGTGGATTCTGTCATGCACTTTGTGTATCCTCTTTCAGGATATTAATATACACTCAGTCTTTTAGAATGATACTATAATAATAGATGGATTGATAGAATACTGCGTGTCTAAATAAGGTCTTTGTGACTTCCTAAGTTGGTGGATTCATTTGTCTCTTGTGTACAGCAAATGAATTTATTGGAAAGCTACAAGAGCAGCCCTAATGCAAGGCTATTCAAGAAATGGATGAGGTTTGTCTAGAGTCTTTATTAGCAAAGTTTATTGCTGATAATGGAAAATGAATACTCAACTTTTTTTTTCTCATGTATCAGGCACTGGGAATAAGAGTTTCCTTATTCTGTGTATGACAAACAAGAGTTTATAGTTATCCAAGGTCATACGGAAGTCTGATTTGCAGATAAAAATTCACATCTCTAGGAACTACGGTACTGAACTAAATTTTGAGTTGTCTGCGTGCTACTGCTCGATAACAGCTTGATCCCCTTACGTAGTTACAGAATGGATATAGAAGAGCCAAATTTCTAATAAAAACTCTCAGTAGCTTAAATTACAGTTGAATAGAAATCCTGTTTCTATACAATCATCCTTTGCTGATTCAGCTTGGGTTTTTTGAGTAACCTAGAAATAAAACAGGAGGGAAAGTAACCATTTCCTAGCAGAGCGAAAATTCATTGTGTACTGTAGGTGGAATTTAAAATACCATTGGTGCTCTGGAATAGTTAGGACCCCACTATATATGCCAAAACTGTTCTAAGATACAATTGGGTTTCTTGTGTGCCCTGAGAGGTGGGAAGAGAGGGACTGCATTTCAAGCAGTCCTGAAGTCAGAGAGGGAGTACGGAGTTGTGATGAGCTTCTTGAATTCCCTTTTACCCTGCTGAGTTATGCATAGTTTTGCATCTACCACAGTGAAAACATGTCTTCTCCCTGTAATGCATTCTGCAGGTTCACAACTCCCTATGAAGATGCTTCTCTTTTAATCTTGTGCCAAGAGTTTTATGGAAATCAGTTCTTCTGTGACACCCTACTGACATTTTGTTTGGGGGAGGAAAGAGAGGCTGGGTTACAGATTTGGCATTTGAGCACTCATAGTATATTTGTCACAGTAGCAGAAATGGATGGAGAGCTTAGTAAAATCAGTTTAGGATGCATTTATCACGTCTGCTTTCTTTTTGCCCTCTTTCCCATCTAGCCTTGACATTTTTTCATTGGAGAATGTGCTGAAAAACTGAAATTGCATGGTCTGTGTTCTAAAGCTGTAACATGCATTTTCATTTAGGTCTCTCCTGCTTTATTCCTGCTGCTTGATAAATATTCACATTTTATAGATTCCAAGAAAAATCATGATCTGAAAGCATGTGACATGCTGACTCTTCAAAGGCCTGTGCCTTCTTTAAGGCTCAGCTAACTTGTATGTTCCTGGGAGCAGCATCAGTTTTGATTCATGCAGAAATACTACAGCCAAGGGCAGGCCTGCAGATGAAGTGCTATTGCTAGAAGCTTGCTTATCAACAAATACTTGTTTCAGTCTAATAAAGACTTTCTGTGGCAGAAGTCTTCCAGCTTCGGTCATGCTTTTTCTCTGCCATACACATAGTGGAGAGGATTCAGACTTTCCATTTTAAATTTGGAGAAAAGATATTCTAATAGCTGAAATCTTAACAGATGAAAAATACGATCTTGATTTTGTTCTCATTGTTGCCACAGACCTTGACTTGTGCAGCTCCCCTCACCTTGTATCTTAAAATAAAAGTAATACTACTACTAATTTTAGTTTTGTAAGTTGTAGAGACATCTCCAGGTAGAATGCATTGGGAAGTATGAAGTGTAGATGAATGAAGTCAGAATGACCTGAGTATAGCTAAAGATTACCAGTGCTACAACTGCTTCCCTGAATTTATTGGTTTCCCTGCTGAATTCACAACTGTACCTCAATCAAACTTGCTTCAGTCTTTTTTTTTTCACAAGTGTTTTCTACAGGCCTTTGCTTGCTCTTCACTGGTTGTGAGGTGCACAGGAGGAAAAGTAACTTGATATCTGATGCATTGTTTTGAGTTTGGCTTTATTTTTTCCATACTGCGCTTATTTAATGGCTCTTTGAGCTGTCTTAGAGGCTGTGCCGGAATTCAGAAGAGTATGCTTAGTTTTAGTATGGTGTTTTCTTCCTTCTGATTAACCCAGAATAAGCATGGTGGAGGTCTGCAGAAACTAATGATGTGATTTGTAGGATCAAAAACTTTACAAGTTGCTGGCTTCAAGGCAGTATGTGGTTCCCATTGAAAAGATATGCTTGAAGTCTTGGGCAAGGAAGATTCTCAACCTGGAGTATCTCCTCCCATAAAATATGCTTTTGTGCATGTTGCTAGCTTGCCTGAGCACTATGAGAAAAGAGTGGAGTGGGAGAGATGAACATCCCTGTTCAAAGGGCAGCTTAAGCCGAGCTCCTGCAGCACTGCTGCCTGAAGAGTGGCTCCAGCTGCTTCTTCCTGTCTCATTCCCAGGTTGTGGGCATGAGCAACCTATAAGAAGATCAGGTTGAAAGCTAATCCAATGAAAATACTGGTTTTCAGTCAGATCACAAAGCTGAAGTGCAGCTGTACAAGCAGAAGGAAGGATAGAAAATGCTTGTCTTTGAGGGTAGGGAAAGAGAGAGACTAAAAGTACTACTTTAGCTGTCCAGACCTGGAATGGACTAGATTTAGGTGAGGAAGGGGAAGTTTAGCAAACTTTTCTTTTGTGTGCTGAAGGAAAAACACACCTCAAACATAGAATCTGTTCCTAGAGTCTGTAACTGGAGGGTGCTGTTAATGAAACATTAAAATGTCTGCTTGAACTTCCTTTCCTTGAGACTAGGCAGCTAGTCTGTCCAGAGAGTATGAGCTGCATGAGGATCATATGTCTGCCTTGTGGGCATGAAGAAACTTGCAAAAAAAAGTAAGCTACCTCATTCTGGGAGCATAAATTAAACAAGTGTATTATCTATTCTGTTTTAATAGCTTTGCTGATGACTTGTTTGTTTGATTAAAGAGACTTGTAGTCATTTTATCCAAAAAGCGTCTCCCCAGTCCAAGTTGTTAGATTCAGAAGGACTTTTTATTGCTAGCTGTATGTATGTGCATCTGTTGTCTTCACGTTATTAAATCATTGCTTCCTTTGCTCTGTAAGTAGTGTGGTAAGCACTGCAATTAAGACAGAATTTCTACCAATATCTGGTTAGTTCTTATATGCATAGTTTTGAAATTGAGAGGAATGAGCAGAGTTCTCACCTCCTCAGCCTGACTAGGTACTAAGCAGCTGGTATGAGATGGGATGCTATCCTTAATATTTGATGTTTAAAACACCAAATTCCATATATGAAGTGGAGGAAGACAAGGGCTTGAATACTTCTGGCTTTCTTACCCTGACACATACACTTCTCCTCATGTTTTCTTTATGCCAGGCTGCAGGACAGGTGAGGCCAAGCTGACGAAAGGATTTAACCTGGCTGCGCGCTTCATCATTCACACGGTGGGCCCCAAGTACAAGAGCCGGTACCGCACGGCGGCCGAGAGCTCCCTGTACAGCTGCTACCGCAACGTCCTGCAGCTCGCCAAGTAAGCACAGCTCACACAGGGGTGCCATCTGGGGCACAGCTGTCCTGGAAGCTCGGCTATGCACAAATATCTCACCTCTGTGAATGTCTTCTCGTGTATGCTGGGTCTGGTTAAGGACATGAGAGCATGAGTGGCTTCGTGGTGTGCTTCATGCCTTTGGTTATCTCTGCTGTGGTGTAGATAAAATGCGCAGAGCGATCTGGGCTGGTTCGAGTTGTGAAATGGCTAGAGCTGTGCAGCATTCAGTTCTTCAAAGGAGAAACAGTAATGATTGCTTTGGGTTCCGTGTTGCAACAAGTGTTAAATGAGCTTGCTCCAGCAGCAGCTTCACATGTGTCTGCAGCCATGCACATACACACCCACAGGCAGATCTAACTGCTGTCAGTTCATGTGGTCGGCTTTGCTGCCCCTGTACAACAGACAGCTAAAATTCTGAGTCAGGGTATAAGGTTACTTCTAAATCTACAGTTGCAGCAGCCGGGTTTGTAGTTTTTTCCCCTTTCGACTGCAGTATTTTCTACTTCCTCTTAACTGGCAGGGGTTTTTCTTCCTGTTTTTCTGTGTTCTGTTCTTCTCCTGTGACAACTGTTGTAGTGGTAGCAGTCACAAAATATGCCTGAGCAAGAGCAATGTCAGAAAGCATACCTAACAGTTTTTTAGGGTTGGGAAGATCAACTCTTCCAGGATTTCACTTTGTGTTACAGTGCTATAGTAACTGTTTCATACTCAAGATTACAGCTATGGTATTTAGCATGTACTAGTTTTGTTCTGCCTTAAGTTACAAGCAAATTCTGGCCTGGATTGAAACACGTTAAAAATATTTTAGAAGTTTTATACTTTTGCTTACTGAATGTCTTTCAGTCATCTGTTTTCTAGACTAGTTTTTGATGTTTGTAAAATTGTCTACTATCTCTGAGCTTGCTCAAACTCCTTTGATTACTGTTGTCAACAGCTCTGCTTTACTCTTCTGAAAATGTGACTCAGTGCTGGAAGCATCTTAACTGGTTTTAAAGTGTGTGTCACTCCATTCTGATGGTTGTCTAATCATACCTAAGATGAGTAAGCCACCTTGTCCTGCGTCCAGAACCCTAACAAAACAAAATCATTGGTTGGGTGAAGAAACAGGCATGTGTATGCATTGAACAGCGCCTTCTTTTTCCCACCTTCTCCTTACTGTCAATCCTAAACAGGAGCAAAAGTATTTTGAGCAAGGATTGGAGGGAGTTTGAGGGAAGAACTTCATTCAGGATATGAGGAACTGTAGGAGCAATGTAGCTGGGTGGAAGGTAAAGTAATGAGGTAGAAGGAGAAATCTGAAAACAAGCACTAGAGGAAGCAGAGGGAAATAATTGGTTCTCTCCTTCTCTACCTAATGAGGGTATATGCATCTTGCCATGGAAGAATCCTCCTGTAAATACCTGAAAGAGGATTACTGCTGCTTAGAGCCAGGGAAGAAATTAATGGTGCTGTCTTACTGTCCTGACAGGCATCTGTTTATACCTAGCTGTCTATTCATTTATTTCTCTTTTTCTGGATTCCAGGGAACAGGCAATGTGCTCCGTAGGATTCTGTGTCATTAACACTCTGAAAAGATGCTACCCCTTGGAGGATGCAACCCACATAGCACTGCGTAAGTGTGTTGGCAAACAGCATAAACTGGATCTCAGCAGGTGACGTCCTACCTCTGACGGATTGCTCTTGAAATGGAGAAACCTTTTTTTAGGGGTCTGTGGTTCATTAGAGCCTGTAAAAAGGCAAGACATTCCCTGGTTGATCAGAAAATGGAAGATAAAAACAAATTATCCTTTCTCTCAGTAAAGATCCCTGGGATCTCATCAGTAGAGATCCATGGGAATCTCTGCTGGAACTTGCATTCTTCAGTGTATTAGTTTATAAACTGGAAAAGATGCTACAAGTGACACGAGAGTTTGCTGCTTATAGAAATTTGTTCAGGAAAGCCAAGATGAGGCCTTACTGTTGAATACTTGTAGGCAGACTCAAACAACAGTGAATTTCATCTGCTGTTTTAGTGTCATCAGCACATCCAAATGCAAAATTATATCCTTCCCCCACTGACCCACTCCTACAGGCTGCTGCCTTCGCATGCAAAATGATGGGCTGATTACAGGCAGCAAAACATTAAAATGATAATAGTTCCATGAAAACAACAGCTCGGAGGAACTCAAAACAGCAAGCTAAGTAAGACATAACAAAATTAAGAATGCTTTGCAATCAGTCAGTGCTTTGTTCACCCTTTAAAGCTATACATTCAAAAAGAATATACTAGACAGGGAAGTTGAGTAGGTCAACAGGATAGAAAAAGGCAATAAATAGTGAAATGAGCTCAAGACATTTTCAGACTGGAATATACATGACTCGAGGAGAGTGTGATAGATATCTGTAAACTCCTGAGTGGCGTGGAAAGGGTGAAAAGGAATCATTTGTTCACTGTCTCCCAGAATAAGAACCATCATACCCTGCCAGTTCAGAACAAACAAGGGGAAATGGTTCTTGTGCTTTGTTTTATGGAAATTCATACTAAAAAGCACTTCTAGAAATTTTCAAATTTCCTTGTGCTCAAGATGAAACTATGTTAGAGAAAAAATGAAGACCACTGAAAACAAATCAGAAAACATCCTAGGTTGAAAATAAAGTATAGGAAAATGCTCAAACAAGAATATTATATACACTTGCATGTACACTTATATACTGGTTCCTACTTTCCCCCATCTCTTTTGGCTTTTTCACATGTTCACATACATTCAGAACTGTTTGCTGTGAAACTACACAACTGTATTTGTTGTGTAAAGTAATACCACAGATCAACACACTTGCACAGGAATTTGTGTATAGTAGCACACAGAAAGCATTTGAAAATAGCTCCTTTTTTCCCTCTGCTGTTTCTTCAACTCCCACAGAAGTATTCTCTGTAGATAACTCCTTTTATTGCTGTCTTCTGCTGTAGAGAAGACCTTCAGAGACCTTCTCTGTAGGTCTGTGTGCTACTTGATAAAATACTCCCATACCATCCAATTTGTTTGTACACTTTTTCTCATGATTTACAAATGGAATTTTTATATGCCTGTTTGGCACACTGACCCCAGAGATTTTGTGTTGCTAAACTTGCCTTGAACCGGCATCTGCTGTAGCTTGCTTATATTGCTTTGCTGATAACTTAGGGCACAGTGACTTGTTCTAAGGAAGTCTGATTTTAACAATTTGCACAGAACTGCCTAAAGGGAGGATTTGGATTGGTTTTTCAGGGCCATTGAATTACACTTCCCAGTCTAAGGAATGACTAGTAAGCTAAAATCAGAGAGATTTATTCTCTATTTGTGTCTCTCTTTAAAGTCATTATCAGGAGAGAGTGGAGATGGGGCTTCCAGTATGCCCAGCAACCCATTTGGTGTGTTAAACCATCACTTAATCCACACTTGCCTACAGTCTGTGGAGCTATTTAGTATGAGGAGAGATGTATCTCTCTTCTGCACTCTGAGTTCTTCACTTGCAGCTGTGTGTGTAGATTTCTCCTTCCATTTTACTAACTACATTTAATATGCTTCCTTGCAGGCACAGTTAGGAGGTTTCTGGAGGTTCATGGAGAGACTCTGGAGAAGGTGGTATTTGCTGTCTCTGAGCTTGAAGAGGTATCTTCTTGGCATTCATTCCACCAAAATTCTTGGGCATGATTGATTTTCTCTGCAGCTGAAAAGCTGGATTTGGATTTCCCTTTCAGATCACATAGACTTTTGGTCTTGGAGCATCCTTCTGTCTCCTTAGCATAACCTCTTTTCCTGAAGAGAACTGTTCATGCTGTTAGCAGTCACTGTGGACACTTGGAGAATCTTTCTGGTTCTGGCTTCTGTCTTGCTGAGCTGGGGACAGAGAGCAGTAGGGGAGGTGATAGCATGCAGTTGTGCTGGATGCTATCTGTTAGGAAAAAGGAAATTCCTCACAGAAAGTTTCCTCCTTACACAAAGATGTGCTTGAAGAGGGCCAGTTCAGCGTCCCTACAGATCACCTACAAAGATCTGAAACACTGCTTGCTGGCTTGCTGGAAAAGCAAACTTGACATTTAGTGATCTGTGTTCTGAGAGATGCAGGCAGTTTGAATATTGACTTTCCTTGTACATTGAATTTGTTCCTGTGCAGAACACTCCCACTGCGTTCAGGTTCTATGGCATATGGTTAAGGAAAATAACTAATTTGTTTGGGGGTCATAAAACTGCTAATCAGTTGGAGAGGACTCATGAAGCAATGTATTCTGTAGAGATTTTCACTATTTTCCTTCATGTGGGGAGGGATTTTCTTGTTTGGCTGCTGCTTTTTCTTTTTTCCCAGACAGATCACTAAAGGTGATCGGTTTAGTGGTACATTTTCACATAAGCAACATTTGCTGAAATCTGTTGTCCGTGCTTACTTTAACTTCATTACAAAGTTAAAGTATCTGCAATCTGCCTGAGTTCCTGCAGGTTTTAGCAAAGTCCTATCAAAGTCATTTGCCTGTGTAGCAAAAAGCCCAAAAAGTTAAGCTTTATCAAGGTTACTTGATAAAGTATTCCCAGGTTACAGCCCAAAGTAACCATTGAGGGAAGCAGTACTTTGCCTCCAAGCTGCTGAGAAGTTCCCTGCTAAAAAGGCAGATGGTGTTTTAAGCGAAGATCACAGATGTGTGATAGACCCTTCACACATTTTTCTTACTTGTAGGCCACTTACCAGAAGCTGCTGCCTCTGTATTTTCCGAGATCGCTGGAAGAAGAAGTCCAGTCCTTGCCTTACCTCCCTGCAGATATTGGCAACGCAGAAGGGGAGCCGGTAGTACCAGAGCGGCAGATCAGGATTACTGAAAAGCCAGGCGTTCCAGATGGTGAGTTTGGAGTTGGACTTTGGACTAAGCATCTCTCTGTGAGAAAGTCAGTGGGAAAAACAGAAGAGGAAGGAGAGAGATGTTTTCCTACCTCAGTTCACCTAAGTCAGGTTATAATGATTCCGGTTCTCGAGCTGCCTCGTTGGCTTCCTGTGTTCCCCAGCAGTAACTGCAGTAGAGCTCTTCTGTCTTTTCCTTTCTTGGTGGAAGAGGTGGGTAGTTTGTTCCCTTTGTAATTTTGTTCCCCAGAGTGATTAGGATCTTTGAAGGTGTTTTTGCAGAATCTTGTGCAGCCCCTAACTGAAAAAGGTATAATGGCTAATGGTCTGTCTTGTGTATTAGCAAAGTGTTGTTTATGTATCAGCATATGTTGTCTCTCTATAGTATAATAGCAAATTATACTATTCTGTTGATACAGCAGGAATACAATGCATCCAGCTAGTAGATGGGCAGTGGAAACTAGCAGAAACTCCCTAATAAAATAAGGAGAGGAGCCCAGAGATCAGTGCTTGGAGGTGGCTATCAAAGTTCAGTGAAAGTCTGTTTGTAAGGAGTTTGCCTAGATGTCAGGGTGGAGGTGAGATACATGTACACAGCAGGCACATTCTGCCTTACTTGTTAAGCAGTGATGTGCAAGTTTCACATCCTTAAACTGTCCAAAGCAGATAACTTAGAATTAATTTCAATTTTCTGCTTTTGCATAGCCAGTTGGCTGAATGAGGCTGAATATCTGATATTTGCTACTGTGGCTAATCAGTGTGAGGTATTCAACCACTGGCTAATAATTTGTGAAATTACTGGATTTGCATAGGTAAGAGTATTTGTCTAGTGGAATCCTGCACTCTAGTTCTATTGCTACTATAGCATGTCATGCTAAAAGGGGAATCTCGGTTCCTGTCCAGATTGCCCAGAGAGACAGTCCTGGAAGTCTTAGCAACATGCCTGGATGACATCAGTTCAGTGAAGCATTCTGGTATTGTCACCAGCAAGTGAGCCTGTCCATCTAAACCGAATAAAGCTGCAGCATCTGTGCCTCTGCATGCTAATTTTTCCCCTTTTCACAAGTGGGATGCTGCAGGATCCTGTAAAGCTGAAGTCACTCTCTCAGAACTTGTTTTTCAGGAGAGTAAACCATTTGTTATGAGCTGATGACTAAGACTTCCCAGTTAGTTTCCAGACAAACCAACATTTTAAGGGAATGGTTCTCAATTACATCTGCCAGTGGTACTGGTCAGGTATCAGAGCCACATCATGGTACCTCGGGTGTTTTGTATTCATGTGTAGCATAATGACTGTGTTCCACTGGGAAATGTACCAATTCAACAGCAGCATTGCTGTCCTGTACACAGCCCAAACATTTTGTACTATCTTTATTTCTACTGCAGATGCTTCAGATGAAGAGGGTCTGGAGACAGATTTGTCTTTCATTGGGTCCCATGCTTTTGCCCGCATGGAGGGAGACGTTGATAAACAGAGGCGCCTCATCCTTCAGGGACAATTGTCAGAGGCAGCACTGCAGAAACAGCATCAGAGGAAGTGAGAATTTGCTTGTTCCTGTGAATATTTATGTTAGTTAGGGCCAACCATTATGAATGATGAGTTTATCTGTAAAACCTCATCTTCCAGCAGCAAATACAGTCAAAGCCTGGTGTCACCCTGGATTGATGTAGTAGCCTCTTTGGCCTGAAGGGAGAAGGGATGGCACAGTAGGATAAAAAGGGAAGCTTGTAATGAGCCCTTTAGCACCCTCAATGCATCCAACCAGCTGCCTTACCTGTTTGCCACAAGATGTCACTGTTTTGTCAGCACTTTTTGTAGTGGAATCCCCTGCTTTTGATACTACCCACTTGTTCCTGTGGCTCTGCACAAATAGTGAAAAACTCTTTTCTTCCATTTGATAAATAAAAGAAGGCCAGTCCTTCTCCCCCTCCCTGGTAATCCTAACATACATGATCACTTCTTTAGAAGGTAATTCCGTGCTGGACACCTATGAAGACTCAGTGTTGGCTTGTTTTGTCAGATGAGGTGCTAAGCTATTTACCAGTTGTTCATGAAACTGGTTGCTGCATAGTTGTGTTTGACATCTAGGTTTTTAAAAGAAATCTTCATTTTTTTTTCTATCTTTTAAACACTGACATATATAAATGGAAAACCTCTGAAATCTTTTCAGCCCAAATGCAATTCCACTATAGTTACTAGTTGATACATATTAATATAGATTAATTGCCCGAGTAAAAATCATTAGGTGTGTAACTAAGACACTAAATTTTATTTTTAAACACTTCTTTGTTTAAAAACTTGATAGTTGCTCCATAAGTCAGAAAACAGCAATATCGGAGAGAGCTCATCAGAAAAAGATTGTTTTGTCCTTTGCTTTCCATATACCTCTTCAGGTTTATACTGCTAATCCAAAGGGGGATTAGATCTAACCAGATGTTTTTAACTTTCTAGTTATAATCGCTGGCTGTGTCAGGCAAGAGCTGAAGACCTCTCTGACATTGCTTCTCTTAAAGCTTTGTACCAGACTGGTAAGTTCATGGTACTGATGACTGATCTATGTTGTCTTAAAGTAAAAACATTTCCATTGGACTTGCATATACAATAGGTCATGCTGAAAGCATAGCTGTGTTTTTGGAGGGAAAATCTGTTCATCACTTTGGCTGATCTCTTAGGCTTCATGGAATTCCAGAGTTTACCTCAATCTTTGTGTAAAATACCAAGGTTGTGTGATACCTTCTGCTCAGTAGCTGCAAATTTGTTTGCCTTAGACAAGGCTCTGTGGGCTGCAGGAGATCCATGAGGCGTGCTCTGGGAATCTGTGCGTTGGAATTCAGAGCCTGGTTTCTAGGAAGAATTTTGCTTTGGTGGTAGAATTGCAAGTGAAGGGGTTTTTTTTTAAATAAAACCCATGTTATTATTTGATATTTAGGTAAATATGGAGTTTTCAGGCAACATGAAATTGCAGTCCTTAAATTTCTCAGATGTGATACGTGGGGTTTTGTATTAGAATAGGTACTGGTATAGAGAAAGCAGTAACTAAACATATTTCCTCTATTGGAAACCAGATTCGTTGCAAAAGTTCTGAGCTGAGACTCTTTCTCCCTGGTTTGAAAGGGCCCAGCTACAAAACCTGGCAGACTGAGAGAAGTGAAACCTGTTTCTTTCTTTTGTAGGTGTAGATAACTGTGGCCGCACTGTGATGGTGGTTGTTGGAAGGAATATCCCCGTAACATTGATAGACATGGAAAAGGTAAGGCTTTGTAAAACTGGAGTTGCATAGGTTACATATGAATGTTTTGGATGGAAAAGTGATTATAAGGATAGTTTAGTGTTAATACTAGAAACATCATTTGTGGAAGGTTTAAGATGTTAACTTGAAAGTATTTTTATAGGCAGATGAAAATATATACCCTTACAGAGCTATGTGTCCATTGGGCTGACACTTTTCAATGAGGCTATTTTTAGAAAAAAGCAGGGCTAGTATGGGCTCCTTTTTCTTCTCAAGAATAAAGAGAGTTATTTTGCTTCTCTAGCTGCCAAGATGTGAAGAGTGCAATGTAATGAGTTAGATGTAGTTTTGCAGGGAAACAGCAAGAATGTATATTCATCTGTGAGGTCAGATAAACAAAAGACTTCCAAGTTATTACAATCAGGTTGAAGACTTGGAATGTTGGCCTTGTTTTTGTAGCTGAAACGTAATGCCATCCAGCCTCATGATTCCTGATTTTTAGATGAAATAAGGGAAGTATATTAAGGTGTAATGCAACTGCGAAAGAGTTTTTTGCAAATATAAATTTTGTTTCTTTTTGCTTCAGGCTCTTCTCTATTTCATCCATGTCATGGATCATATTGCAGTGAAGGAATATGTTCTGGTGTACTTCCATACACTTACGAATGATTACAATCAACTAGACTCTAACTTCCTGAAGAAACTCTATGATGTTGTTGATGCCAAGTGAGTGTCAATTGGAAAAGAACATATTCCAGTCTTCCTCTGTGCTATGCAAGTATTTTTTATTCCCTGTATCTGGTTTCTCATTTATTTCTGAGAGAGGCCTAAATAACTAATGAAGGCAAGAAGAAGGATAAGGTGTTTTCTTTCCTTCTCAAGTCCATCTTTTTAACAAGAAGTTGTGTCCTCTGCAGTCTCCCTCCGGAGCTGTTAGGGAGACACTCCTGTTGTCTTGTCTGTCACAATCCAGAGCTGGAGCTTTTGGATCCTGGCTTTGTCAAAGTGTGTTGCTGGTTGTGAGAGGAGAGGTTTGGGTAACAGTGGCAATCATAATTTGTCCTTAACTTTCTTTCACTTCCTACTTGAAACACTGAAGGCTGTGATGTCTTTAACTGAAAAATAACTGTTTCTGCCTTCTTTTTTTCCCTTTTCACTTTATATATACTTTTTGATGTCTGCCCTTACATTAGGGCTAACTTTGTAAAATTGCATTACAGGCACTTAAGAAAAATAGTCTGTTTTGACAGTTGGCTTGTGTAGGTAACCTTAGTTAGAATTCACTTTTAAATATTTTTTTGTCTTTCTCTAAACCAGGTACAAGAGGAACTTGAAGGCATTGTATTTTGTCCACCCAACATTTCGTTCAAAGGTAAGGTAAATCTTACAAAAGAAGAATGTATCTTGCATGTTGGTGGAGTAGCATGAAGCCTGTAGCACGAAGAATGTGGAGACATATAGAAGGTTCCCAAAATTAGGCAGTATCTTCTGGATCCACAGTCAGAACTTGAAATTCATCCCATCTTTGATCTAGCTGCAATCTTCCAACCTTTTCAATAAGCTGAAACCCAATGCAGTGCACAGTGTCTGTGCCCTGGTTTTTGTGGGCTTTTGTCAGAAAGAGGTGGAAGCTTTCAATCATATTTCTTTCAAAGGGAAATACCTTGTCATTTTTCCTGCTGTCTGGCTGGCAGGGTGACAAACCATGACCGAACAGGGAATTCTCTTCTGTGTAGTCCATCTCCTGGATGTTTCACCTTTTCTTTCACAAGAGGTATCACATGTGTCCTGTGTGTCATTTCAGAGCTGCTCTGGGAAGGGCAGAGAGCAGTCTCAGGCAGCCCTAAGATTAGTCAGGGTTAGAATAGAGAGCAGCAAAGAAAGATGTGAAGAATTCCTTTGATGGAGTGCAGAAAAAATCCTGTTAATCCAGGAGACAAAAAACCTGAACTTGTTATGCCCTAAGTTGTTACCCTTGGCTGGGATCTGTGTAGGGCAACATAAGCTGGAGCTGGTTCTCTTCTGCACTTCACATCCACTACTCCTATTGTAGCAGTATGAGTACTTCAGTTGAACTAAGTGGCAGCAGCAGCCGTTCCTAGAATTTTTGTCCAATTAAAACAGAAATCTGATCCTCCATGTTCACATCAGATTAACCTTTGTGTTTATTCTGCTTTTTGCTGACATTAATCAAATTTGAGAAGATTATATGCCTGGAAAACACATCTGTTTGCACATGTTTAGCAAGAATTTCTTCGACTGCTAAATTTCCAAAGAGTCCTTTCTTTGCCCATGCACAGCTGGGACACCATGAGTCTTGGAGCTTCCTTGTTTTTATGGAGATAAGACTGAGGCTTCCCAACAGCATAGCTTCCAGTTTCTGCTAGGTTATTAGTTACTCCTACAGGATACAAATCAGAGGTCTGTGTCCTAGAAGTAGAGCTTCCAGCTCTGATGCTCATAAAAATGTAGGAGCTGGCATAGAACATCACTAAGGTCACAAAGTTGAGTAGAAAAGCTGAAGCTAGGAACTACTAGTGTTTTAGATTCTCAGCAGCACTTCATTCCCATTCTCTTTTCCCATACATTTCTGTTTAGTCGAGAAACATTTTTTGTTGTTGGAGGATGACAACTCATCCTCACTGGTGTCTGTTGCCATCTTGTCTCTCCCTTTGGAATCTGCAGTGGGACTCAACAGATCCGTAGGCGAAGCAGATGGTTGGTGGGAAGCTGGGAGGGTGAGAGACACAGAGCTCTCCAACTTGCTGGAAATAGTATTGGTTTGTATCCTATTCTGGCAGCCCAGCTGGAGGCAAAAGGGAATGTGTATCCATGTCTTTCTGCCAATCTTTTCTGTAACTGGAAGGCAAGCAGGGTTGCTTCTGACTGTTGCATGGACTGTCAGCTTATGAAACATGATGGGAAATATGCAGCAGAAAGCATGGTGAACAAGATGGCTGTTAAGAGGTTATGATTTTTCTGTCTCCTCCTTTCTTTGGCTCTTTCAGGGCTCTTGTCCCTATGGAAGATTGCTAGCTCAAAAGCTTCAAATTTC
Source organism: Cinclus cinclus (assembly GCF_963662255.1). Classification (NCBI taxonomy): domain Eukaryota; kingdom Metazoa; phylum Chordata; class Aves; order Passeriformes; family Cinclidae; genus Cinclus; species Cinclus cinclus. Next base: position 28,843,392 of record NC_085047.1, on the reverse strand, counting down.
TTCAAAAATGTTTGACACATTCATCTTCCTATTTGGATCACTTACTTACTTCCCTAGAAGTAGTAGGAAATATCCCATGCCTCAAATTCAGGAGGAAGGCCTGTGCATTCATGTGACTTCCCAAACACATCACCCTCGTACAGAGATCTTCAATGTTTGGTGTAAATTGTCCCTTTCACAGCAGGGTTGACTCCTGGCACACAGGATGTCTGCTATCTGTTAGAGTCACTTTTGCTTGTTTATGGGCTGAAAGGGATCAAGAGGCTTTTCATCATGTCTTTTGGAAAATTGTACATCCCTAGAAAACCAGCATATTTCTCCGTGTACTTTATGGTGCCAACAATGATTCTTTGTTCAGTTTCTAGGTATAAAACTGTTGTAAACTATGTGTTTTCTGAGGGTAATTGCCTGTCTAGAATACATGGAGTTTGGTGTGCAGGGGGGGAAGGTTCAGCAGTTATCCTAAACAGAGTAATTGAAGCAGGATGAGCCACTGTGCACACATTTTTGTACAGTGCTCCTGCCTTTCCTCATGCTTTGAGTGTTCCTGTGATCTGTGAAATGGAGCTGTGCTTGTCATGAAATCATAGTACAGATGCCAACAGTTTTGTAGGTTGGAGTGGCTCTTGCTGCATGAGCACTTCACAGTCAGGCCTCAGATCCAGGTACCCATGAAGTGCCATCACAAGTTCCTTTGTACTCTTGCATGCAAAGTTCCTCCTGCTTGTTTTTTGATAAAGCTGCTGATAGATAAATAAAGGGCTTTTGGAGGCATTTTTATGTGAATCCTCTCAGCTCCTCTCTTCTGAGACCTCTCCAAACTTTTTCAGAGCTTGTATTCTGAACTGAACTATAAATGGCTGGATCTGAAACAGTCTCACCCAGAGTAATTCTGTTTTCATTAATTGGCTGTGAATCAAGAATGTTTCAAAGCTGAAACATACCCAGAGACTCAAATTAGATACTCATAATCATAATACTCCTTGTATTTATCATGAACAATTTTTGGTTTGCTTTTCTGTAACAATCTTAAAAGCAGTTTCTTGAGATCAGATGCCAGTGGAAAGGTTGTTGCAAATCACTTAGTTTTTTTTCTACACAAGATCCTTCCAATTGGAATAAAATTCCCCGTATTTTAGCAAATTCCTCTTTGAGGTATACCCAAAATAAGAGATTAGTGACACAACTAATCTGTGTTGCTGTTTTTTTGTGGGAGACATCTCATACATTTTATATGGGTTTATAGCTTGGCAGAGTAATCTTGACAGCCTTTTATTTAGATTCAGAATATCAGGACAAGAAAAATGAAGGGAAGCTTCAGCACATGTCTAGATTTTTAACTTTCTTTGGCTGCTCTGGTATAACTTACTCTACTTTCAGTGCATTAACAGAGATTTGGTTTAATTTAAAGTTCTATGTCCTGTTACAATAAGAAAACAGCTGCTCTTGTGTTACTGTTTCTGTATCCTGTGATTATCAAGAATAGATGTAATAGAAAAATTCTCCAGAAACATTTCTGCCCCCTTTCCTTCTCTCTGTGTTCCTGGATAAGATGCCAAGCTACAGTGGCATGTATAGTGAGAGGAAGGAGGGGAAAAAGAAAAAGCACTTTTCTCAACGGTAGTTTTTGTGCTGCTGCAAAAATATCCCCTATTAGGCTTTTACACATTAAACATCCATAGCAATTATGTTTAATGATTGTCATTCATAACATGCCTTGAAATCCATGATACTTTGGTGCAAGATTGAGAAGGCATTTTTCACTCATTAAACTGTCACTTAGTATCATTTATAAAAGGTCTTGTTAGAATAATATAATTAATAATATATGCCAGTAAAATGTCTCTCTGCTTTCTGCTAACATAAATCTCTAATTCTGCCCTCAAAATAATGAATTGATTTCAAATGTTCTGTTGTGTCCTTTACCTCATTTTCTCTTTTTCACTGTTCCTTTCTCATTAAAATAAGTTGTTTTGAGGAGGCAGCACAGTTATTCCAGGACAGTTTTTAGGAATTAACTTTTTCTTTAGTTTTATATTCAGGAAGATTGCTTTTATTGACTTAATCTTAGAATTTATTTGAAACTCTTACTTTCCTCAAGGCTTTTCTTGCAGTGTTGCTTTGTTTCTGTTAAATTCCTGCCATCAAAGCAAAATTATCAAACAGAATGATAGAATGGTCAAGGTTGTAAAGGACTCTGGAGGTCATCTGCTCTGACCCCAGGCTGAAGAAGAGTCAGCAAGAGCTGGTTGCTCAGGACCATGTGATTGATCCTTACTATAAGCACTTGTGACCTGTAAAACAGGCTTTTTCTTTTCCTTCAGTCTGTGATGAAAAACTAGAAAATAAATAAACAATAAGGAATACAGTAGTTAATTTTGGAGAAGGTGGATTGAAAAGGTAAAGCTTGTGCAGTCGATCTAAGCAGGATTAGATTGCTGTCTTACTGGTCTTCAAAAACAAAAATTCTGTACCCTGTTTGTACCCAAAACAGACAGAGGTGTGAATATTTAAAGTAAAATCTTGTAGAATAAGTTGATAGGCTTATTCTTGTACAGTTAAATTAATAAGGTTTTTATAAAAAAAGCGGTAAAACCAAAGCTCACTCAGACAAACCAAAGCAGAAGCGAGATTTCAGTACAATCTTTGAAAAGCCAAAAGTCTTACTTTCTCTCACTCTAACTGACCTTTCTTTCAAGTGAAAACTTGAATGTAAAGGGTTGAAAATGCTTCTGACAGAGTCAGATAGGTAATTTTCTGAACTGGCTAAACTTGGAGTGAAAACATGTCATTATACTAATGGGGTTTTGAGGACAAATAGCAGAATAGCTGTCACTCTTGGTAGAAGGGGACCTTAAGCTGGCATTTGGGGAGGAGTGAGTGTAGAGTCAGAAAACACCGACTTGAAGCTCTAAAGACACTGCTTGCTAGCAGTTGGTGGTGCATACTTCCTGACCTTGTTGTGTTATGGCAATGATATTAGTGTTTCAAGTTCAACTTGAGCCTGTTTCACTGTGGAGTATTACATTGAACTTGAAGGTTTTGAAGCAGCACCTTGTTAATTGTTTTTGTGGGGTTTTATTTTCAGGTCTCAGCATGGTTTTTCACAACCTTTACAGTCTCAGGGCTAAAGGACAAAATCCACTATGTGGAAAGCCTTCAGCAGTTGTTCACAGCCATACCCCCAGAACAGATGGATCTTCCCCCTTTCGTCCTAGAGTATGATGCCAGGGTAAGTGACTGCCTGTGGCCACCATGAGTCTCTGCCCTAAGAGCAGTTCTTGTGCTGCTCCCATTCTGCTCTGCAAGAGCTTTAAGGGGACTGACTTCCACATCTTAAGAATGGGGAAAAGGAAGAGGGAAGGCTCCTGGAGAGTCTGTGTTTTTCTGTGAGTAATGATTCTCTGAATTTTTTGTCTACATCAGCCCAAGCAGAGGGCTTGGCTAAGGAGGCTGCTTTCCCATTAGGGCTGTCTCCTATGTGCTCATACCCTTCTTCAGCCAAGAATTGTAACATAACACGCTAACAGCCTGTGGGCAAGATAAAGTTTGTGTTAACTGCTGTATACCTTACACTGGCTGGAAAAAAAAAATAGTAGCTGTTTCATCTTCTCTGCCCCACATACTAAATTTAGCATGCAGGGAAAAATGGAACAGTAGAAAGGTGCCCTGCTTTTATATAGGACCCTCTTCCCTTCTGCACCTCAATTCTCTAAACACATGGTGGTATGACTATGGCTTGCATTGGCAAAATCATTCCAAAGACTATGTGATGTAACTCTAGAGTAGTAGCCAGAGCTGTATGTCTGCATTAGTAGCTTTGTCTGAGTCACTGGCTATGCCAACATTCGTGGCTTCCTGCTGTCACAGCTTTGTCTTAGTGGCAAAAGTTTAACTTGCTCTTTCTGCATAAAACACAGGCTAAACCAAGGCCTGTATTTACCTGTTTACCAGCACAGTCCTCTCCTGGGTGAGTTGTGGCACTCACTGTATTCATCGAAGACAAAGCCAGAATACCTAATTATTTCTGCTTCTGTGGCACTATCACTGCAACAAGGTGTATTGGAGAAGACTTCTGCTCAACTGCTTATTCTGTTCTCATTGCAGGAAAATGGGCCTTACTATTCTTCTTATCCTCCATCCCCTGACTTGTGATCTGCAGTCCTGTGATGCTGCCAGTTTCCCATGGATCCAATGACCTGATGCCTGCCAAAACCTGTGCATTTTCCCATGTACAGAATTCAGAGAGAGGGTTTTCCTCCCCCAGCTCTGATATTTTTTTACTGATATTTTCAAGCACTCAAGCAATCAGAGAACTTTATGCCACTGTGAACTGTACAACTATTTCAAATATATTTATCCAATGGAAAAGCTGATTTAAAGATCACTAGGTGCGTTTGTTTGTTTTGTTGTTGTTGTTGCTGCTGTTGTTTCTGGAAGCTGTTACATTATTTTTCTGAAGAGACTTTCTCTTTTCTGGGAAATCTTTCAAAAGCACTTGATCATGTTTTTAACTGTTATTTTGAGCTCTGTTTGTCATACCCACTTCTGACTGGTCTGTACAAATATTGTGTAGTACCAGCCTGACACATCACTCATTGTATGGTCTGTGTTTCACATCTGATTACTTTACCTTTCTGTTAGTACTGATTACTTTAGTCTTGACCCAGCAAAACTATCTGGAATTGGGAATGCCATGTCTGCAGGCTGACAAAGCACTACAGCCAAGCCAACACTACTCCAGGATTTAGTCCCATAAACTGCTAAGTGAGCTAGGAGCCTTGAAAAAGTCCCTGTCAGTTTTCACTGGATGATGTGAAGGACCATGTCAGGATGCCACTACCCTCCCAGTAAGAATAAAACTGAAAAGCATTTGTGGTTTCTTTTCTCTAACTATACTTGTTTATGTTCTCCTTTGCCATGGCCAGATATGTTTGTGTAAGTGGATGCCATCTGCCTAAACTGCATGGAGGGGAAGGGGAAATGGTGGCTCCAGCCACAGCCTCTGGTGGCAGAGAATGTTTCTTGTAGAAATCAATGTCCCTTTGATTTCCTGTTAGACTGACACTCACTCACTGATTTTTGACAGACATGATATATGCAGGAGAGCTTAGCCACAGGTTACTTGAACTGGGGGTGAAAAGTGTTTCAGGGCTGCCCATGGAAATCTAGAGGAGGAGGAGGAAGAAGGCTGCCTTGTAAAACAATCAGGGATAGCAGGCCCAAGTACAAAAGGATTAAATCCTTCACGGGAAGAATATCATAACACTACCAAATATGAAAATGGTGGTATGATTTTCATTATTTGATTCCAGCTGTTTTCCTGCCCCAACTTGTATCTGCTGCTCTCTCTTTACCAAAATTCAGTTTTCCTCATTTTCCACTTCTTCAATAACTACCTTATTTAAGCATTAGGAGAAGTCATTGTGGGATATCCTAGAAGGTGGCTATTCATGCCACTTGGGCCAGTTGGAAATTACACCCCTCTCTTGTTTAAAGATACTGTAAACTGGTGGGATAAGCAGGGAAAAAATTCTCTCTTGGTCATCTAATTGCATGTCATGTTTTCTGTTTGCAGTTAGAGAGTTTGGAGTACAGTGTAAGACCGGCCATACTGAGTTCCCTTTCTTCCCTACCTTTGCCCCCTGGCTTAGTGTCATGCTTATCCTGCACATATCCTCAGCATATTGGGATATCTGTTGCTATGTCAGTCACAGATTACAGTAATCACTTGCCTGGGCTGTAACAGTCGTGTATATACAACCTATGAAAAGCAAGTGGGTTTGCTTTCTAAGTGTCCCTCAGGGTCCTTAAGTGATTCCATAATCCCATCCAACATGCTGCTAAAACGTGGAAACTCAAGTGCAATGGAAAACTTCATTAGTGCTAATACTTGGGAGCACCTTAAGGTCTGTTCACATGTGATTGGTTCTGCACTTTTCTGGTGGCTTTTGAGAAGGAAACAGCAGCAGTTTGTGCACAGCAGCTACCACATGTCCCTCCCACCTCTTTTCACCTGGCTGTTTACAGCTGCCCTTGCCTAGTGACTTTTATAGCCAGCACTGAATTTTCCATGCTCCTCTAACAATTTGTGCAGCTTTCCACCCCCGTTAACCATCTGCTGTTTTTCACACCCGTGGCATTTCCAGTGGGGCTGCTGCAAAACTGCAGCTTGCACTTAATGGGCAGATTAAAGGTGATTCAGAGCTTATCGTGGAAACCAAACTCTCAGCTTGACAGTTTTGAGATGCTTTCTGTCCCTTTAGCTCACAGATGGCTCAGAGTCATAAAACCTAAACAGTTCTTGGTAGGACTAGGTCTGCACGTTTTCCAAATGTGCAGTCATTTTCAGAAATTATTTGGCTCAGTGAAGTGTGAGTGTGCCTCCAGAGCACTTGCAAAGCAGAAAGGAGATTTTGGCACTGTGCATCTTATTGTGTATATTTTTCCCTTGAAAGACTTTGCTTTAAATCTTATTTTTTTACCAAGTCTTGCAAATATCAGTGGCAAAACAGACCTGCATTGTGCTACAAGGATCCTGCATTTTCCAGTGAGTTGTGGCAATTTACCAGTTTTATGTTTTTAATGGAGACATTTGAAAAGGTAATATGACAGTGAAGAAACCCAAATCACTGAAATGCTCAGGATATTCACTGTTATTAGAATGTTTGGTTGCTTAATTCTAAAATGCAAAAAACTGCATTAAACCAGCTTAGCTGCATTTGTTTTAGGCAGTGATAAACACTGGCCTGCCCTAGTTAAAGGTGGACACAATGCTGTCCTCTGGAAGGTGGCCAGGGAGGCAACCTGTGCATGTCAAAATTGTGCATTTTATCTTCCCTACCCACTGCAGAATTAGAAGTCCTGGTGAAGGGTTTATTGTCTTGCTTAAAGCCATCTTACACCATCTGCAGGCTCAAAAAGGGGTGTCCTCAGAGAAGTGGGTCATTATTCACGTCAGCCCGGCCCAGGGTGTTACAGTGGTAGAGCGGCAGCATTGCTGTCAGTAAAACTGAGCTGTGGTGCTCAGGCACTCCTTGGCCACTCCTGTTCTGACAGTTCCTGTCTTCTCTCAGTGGCACTGCCATTAGATGTCTTCAGTCTGACCACGGACGGGGGTGGCTTACCTGTTCTCATTTGTCCAGGCTGAGTTTACAGCAACTGCCAAGGCAGTGACAGATAAATTACCAGTGACAGATAAATTACAAGAAGAGCTGCTGCTCTTCTTGTGTGTTGTGCTAATTTTTCAACTGAATGCTGTTGCAAAGTGGCAAGAAGTTGTGGGCAAAATCGTAATGTCGACAGGCCTTTGAGCCAGGGTGAATTTATAGAGTCACAGAATGTTTTGGATTGAAAAGGACCTTAAAGGTCATCTAGTTCCATCTCCCCTGCCATGGGAGCCTTTCATTAGACCATGTTGCTCAAAGCCCCATCCAACATAGCCTTGAATAGTTCCAGGGGTGGGGCATCCACAGATTCTCTGGACAACCTGTTCTTGTGCCTTGCTTGCCACGTACACTTGAACCTGAAATGTTCTTTTCTCCTGTGCTCTCCTGCTCCCAAAATCTGAGGATGAAAACAGAGCTGATGAGTTTTTTGGACATCTCTTCCCCAGTGGTTGCCTGAACCCCTGTTTTTCCTACTGCAGATGCCTCTGTTGCCTCAGCTTTGCAGTGAACAAGGCCTTCTCCCCAGTCTGTCCCTGAGCACTCCTGTGGCTGCAGTGTTGCACTGGATTAGCATCCTGCTGCTGAGAACAGACACGCCGTGTGAAATTAATTTAGATGGTTCTGCTATTCAGCAAGCTGATACCAGCCCTTTCTCCCTGTCAAACTGGAAAACAAGAGCAAAAGGAGTTATCCCCTTTTCTTGGCCTCTCGGGGGTGAATCTCCTGTTACATTTGTGACCAAGCAACCAGCTAGTCCTGGTCTGAAACTTGTTTGCACCTCTAAGTATAATACAGGAATTCCTGACTGTGTTGATTCTGGCTAAATAGGAACTGTGATTTCTGTAAGCAAGTGCAGTCTTGGGAGAGTTAAGGAATTCTTTCAGCTGTATTTAGGGAAGAGGGCAAGAGGAAGACTACCTGGAACAATTCAATTTGTGATCTTCCAGTGCCAGGGAGGACTAACACCAGTATATAGCCCAGTACTATGGCAACTGACCCACTGGATTATCTTCAGTCTCCCCAGAAAAGTAATAATCCCCAAATCAGAAGGAGGAACAACTGAGTACAGAGACTAACAATGTGCAGTGTCTAGTCTCTGTGCTAGGCCAGAATGAGGATATGGGTAAGCTAAAGCAGCCTGAGCCATACTGGACATACTGGAGCAGGTAGAGGCAAGCAAACTTGCTGCAAGGTGCTGTTTCCTTCCAAAGTGAAATGAGAGAAAGATGTTTCATGCCTTAGTATTGCGATACAGAGCCTTCTTTGCTCATATGCTTAAAATTAAAGCAGTGTGTGAGGTGGTGGGGAGGATGTTCCAGAGCTGATAAAGCTCCCTCCTCCAGGAGAAGGGGGGAGAGTGCTGTGTAAAGGTTAAGGACAGCAGGGATTAAAATGCTGCATTTCTGAGCCCTCTGCAGAATGGCCTCTGCCTCTTTGAGTACCAGGTGGATTTCTGATAAGCAGTCTACGGCTTGATTCTACAATCCCCCTGAAATATTTTAAATGGCAAAACCATTCTCAATATGTATAACTGAAAAAATGCCAAGATTCCTAATGCAATTTAGACATAGTTATGGAGGAGGTGGCTTTGCTTGGAAGGACATTATGTACAGAAACGAGGGGAAGGGGATTGTATCAGATGATCCACAGCAGCCTATCTGCCAGCACAGCATCTGTTTTTAATCGGTCAATCAGACCCTGTTTGAAGCCTTTCTCAGCTGTGCTTCCCTTGAAAACCATATTCCTCATCCAGATGTGGCAGGACTGCTTGCCATTACAGTGTGGTTAGCACAAGAGCAGCAGAACTCAAAATGTTACTGTGTGCTCAACACTTTCACCAAGATGTTACAAGAAGTCCTTGCTCCAGGGAAGATGTAGCTACCAGAGACTCATCTCCTTCATTCCTCCCATCTCCCATAGTTTATTGCTCTCCTATTTTTAAGGGGGATAGCAAGGAAGGTTGTTAAATTCCTAACCTGCCAAAAACAGTTCAGTGCCCTCTAATACTGATGCTTCCCAGTGGAACTGATTTTGGGAGCAGGATCTGGCTTTGTATCCAGGTAGCCAGTAATGGCAGGAGTTCCCTGAGCTGGGTCCTGCAGAAATGCTCAGGATAGACTGTTCCTGGGTTAGAACCAGTTCTGCACTGTGTCAGTCAGTGTGGTCCTGACACGTCTCTACCTGGTGCCTGCAGATCATTTGCTGCCTGCACATGTGATTTTCAGATCCATCCACTAAGGAAGCTCTGAGCAAATGTGATGGGCTTAATCTCATTCCATTGGGAAGTTACTGTAGCTCACTGAGACCTGACGTGAATGGCAAAGAGAGGAAAGGCTCAGCATGATGATTTGCCCTTGTTGCATTGTTATTTTTCAGAAAGCAAAAGCAACTTTTAAGTAGTTGATAAGAGAAAAATATTTAATTGTTCGTGTTTTAACGAAGGTCTGGAGTGATGTACTCAACACCTCTGCTGGCACCAACTGTGTGGCCTGTCACAGAGCAGTAGGGGTCCTGTGTTGTCCATCTTTCCACAAGTCTCCCATGTACCTGCTACCCTCAGGAAGTGGGATTCTGGGTATGACTGAGGAAGGCTTTGGGTGAGAGGGTGTTCATGATTGCCACAAACCTGAGCTGTTGTCCAAGCTGCAGTCCAGGTCTGGCACGTGGATACTGTTTGGTCAGTGCAACTGGGCTGTAATCTGTCCTACTGCTTGAAGAAAGGGCTGGAGATCAAGTTTTGAATGTGGCTGTAGAGCTACTGTATCAACAGGAGCATTCACAATTGAGTCTTGTTTGTAGATTTGGTTTCCAGCATGACACTCTAAAAAAAATTGAGGTTTGCCATAAAGCAATGCTGCACAGGAGAAGACAGAAATATTGGTGAGTGCCCTGCCCTGGGGGTAGGTGCTCGTCCCACAGAACGGGCCCAGTGTCTTCCCTCAGTTTATCGTGCTTGTTTCAGGGGAAAAGATGTTTGCAAACCCTGATTCGCATTCTCACCAGAACATTGTGCAGCAATGAGCTTGTAACTCCTGTGGTTTAAAGTTTTAATAGCAGCATCTGGCTGCCATCACAATTTGGACACACTCAGACATTGCTAATGGTTTGGCTAGAAAAGCTGTTCTTACATCATCTGAACAGGTTTATTTATTTGCAAGCAAGATGTTACCCTGTCTGCCCAGGAAGGACATTTCGAAGGTGGCTTTGCATATTGAAAATTAACACTAATTAACATCTCCATGAGAACAGGGAAGGTGAAAAATGGCCACTTGACTGAATTAATGATGGTAGTAAGGGAAAGGCCTGGCTGAGGTTCATTATCTCCGCTGGTTCTCTGGCTCATTGATCCATCAGCATCCTCTTCATGGGATGCAAAGTGTGTAGTCTGGGGCAGGTGAATCCACAGCATTTGGAACCTTCTCTCTTCAGTAGCAGCCAGCAGCTATAATGGGTGAAGCATAACGCAACTGCCCTCAGAGGACTATATATCCTATGTCTGTTTAGGAGTTCCTAAAAGTCCTTGGGCCACCTCCTCAGCAAGCTGCAAGGCCCCAGAAGTGAACTACTAATGGGAGACCTCAAAAGAAGAGTCAATGACCCAGCCTGGCAAGTGCTCAGCTGAGCACAGAAGAGTGGAGAAAGTGCAGATCCTGAAGTCACTTAAGCCTGCAACTGTCGGTAGGTAAAGTCTCATCAATCCAGCCCATTCAAGCCTTGGAGTCAGTCTGTCAGTGAGGGGAAAACTGAGAGAAAACTGCAGGGCATAGCTGAAACTCTACCTGACAGTGCTCTGTATTGCAGGACAGGAGCAATCTCTCTCTTCTGGTCCCAGTGAACTTCGGAGGATTCTTCCAAAAGTGCTGAACTGTACATTTCAGAAACGTGAGCCTCCCTGATTTGTTATGAAAACACATGCAGCAGCTTGCACTCACCACCAGTAGGAAATCTGAGCTTGGTAAGAGGCTACTGAGCAGAGACCAGCTAATGGTCAACATCATGGTCTGAAGATAACATTGAACAAGAATTTTTCTAAGGTTGAAGCCATAAAAGAGCACTAAGCAGCAGATCTGCTCTTTACGAGACCAGACAAGAGCATCTGAAAAATGTAAATATATTTTATGGTAATGGTAGGATAGGTTCTTTTGGCAGGTCCAAGTGAATAGTTACATTGAAGGGAAATGCTCCATGTCCTGTTTTGCTGCCTTTGTTTGCACTTGAGCATCTCTTTGAAGTGGAGTCTGTTACAGCTGTACACCAAAACATTTTTGAGGGGCTGATCCAAGAATTTAGAAAATAATAATAAAATGTTAAACCCCAAGAACTGACAACCTCGAAGAAGAAAATGCAGAACTGTTCTGCAGCCTGGCTGGTGCAGTTGCAGCCATCAGTGAGACCTGCTGATGTGCTGGCTTAGGACAGCAGAGCTCAGGGGTGTGGGATGGATGCTTTGCCCATCAGAGCATACTGAGATGCAAAGAAAATGGTGGAGCAGGTGGAGTTTTTGCAGATGGAGTGACCATAAATAAAGATGCCCTTTTAGATATTTTCAGAGCCACTGGTGCAGTTAGGCAAATTCTCTTCTGCTGCATCACATTTAAATGTCTCACTCTGTGCATTGTGATCATCACTGATACCATTAGCCAGCAAAACTGGTTGCACAGTCATTACAGAAGCCATAGCACAGAAATTATTCACAATCAGCAATGAACTTTCAAAGTGAGTTACTAAAAATAGATGTTGAGACTGCCCCCCTGCAAAACCCATGGCTCCCTCCTGCCTCATCTTCCAGTGGCCCAAAATGTTTTCAAGGGGCTCAAAATGCAACACCTTTTCAGCACTTGGTTTGGAAAGGCCTGTTACTGTTTGCTGGTGGACGTAAGTTATTTTATTGATTCAGAGTGGCAGCAAGTCCTACAACTAGAAATAGTCCTTACACCTGTGGAAAACACACTGCAGCCAGCAGCAAGGTTTACTGATGCAGGGCTGCTTCCTTAGGCTGGCCTTGCAATGCTCCTCAGCCAGCCTGAGAGAATTTACCACAACCCTGGAGCAACCAGCAAGGATGAGAGGGGCAGTGAGCAGTTCCTGTGTCCCCCTACCCCACAGCACAGCTCACTGCAGTTTTAAACCATCAATGAATCAAACATGCTGACTCCAGACACTTTTTGAGGGGCTTTCAGCTGGGGCTTTTGGGGTGAGGAAGAACAAAGCTATTTAGGAGCCCCCTGGATGCCCTAATTGTTCTTTGATTCATCACAGCATCAGTAACTGGAGTGTGTGCCTGCACTTAGGCATTGCTGGGAGGTCAGTGCCATACCCATGGCTGCCCTGCTCCGAGCCCTCCATCTCCAGCTGCCAGCATCCCGTGCAGTCTAAACAGCACAGAGTTTGCTGTGTCTGAAAAATCCCAGGAGCAGAGCAGCTGCAGCCACTCCAGGACAGCAGTAAAGGGACATGCACATGAATCCAGAGAGAATTATTCTTTTCTCCTGGCACAATAGCAAGCCCTAACGAGAAGCAGCCAACATGAGCTTTTGAAGAATGAACTCACCAGGAGACGTCTCCGCTCTGATCAGCCTCCAACCCTCTCATCTGCTCAGGAGAAATAATAAACTGGGACATACAAGTTATTTTCATATGCACAGTCGAGTAACCTCACATGGGGAGGGCTGGCAGGGAGAATAGGGCAGTGTTGGAGCTGCTCTCCCAAGGATCAGGCGATGCAACAGGGAGGCTGCATGGCCCACAGAAGTCTCTCAATCCCTTTGGCAAGATGCAGGAGGGGGTCAGGGGAATGAGGTACTCTGTTTCTCAGGGCCGAAAAACATGTTGTTTTTTTTACCTAGGCTCAGTTCTGGTTCACGCAGGCCTATTGCCTCAGGACAGATACAGCGTGGCCAGGCAAATCACAGGTCTTGAGAATCTTGTGGCTGCCCAGAAAAATAGACAGAAGGAACAGGGATGTCTTCAAACAAGAATAAACTTTGAGGATATTATTTGATGGCCCAAACTTTTTTTAATTTTAAATATTTTCCTTTTTTAAACCTTATTATGTTTCCTTTAACATTTGCTTTCCTGCTGGCAGACAATTTTTTTGAAAGGTGGCATCCATTTAGCTTTCATCCATCCTACTCTTACTACTTTCCAAGCTACATAAGGAGTAATTAACTTTTTATTCTAGAAAAAAAATATATAAATAAAATTATAGGGATGGCCCTAAGCCCAGCTGCACACAAATGCAACTACATGTAATTGCAATTGCCTCTTTTTCCCAAGACCAAGAGCAGCAATGCAGCTGTCTCTATTTTTCCCACAAAGATTTAGCAACTAAAGCTCCATTCATATTTTGCAAAAGCTCCTCAGCTGGGCAAAGCCATTGATCCAACAGGCACAAAGTTTCCCAAGGAAAATTTCAATTCTTCCCAACAGACAATCCATATCAACTAAGCTGAAGTGTCCTCCCCAGGTAGGAAAAGGAGCGAGTCAGCCCTTTGCAACACTGCTAGTGCACACAAAGTCAAGGAGTGACAGACTCCTGTGATCTCCAAGAGGTCACAGACAATTTGTGGCTCTGGTGATTTTTAGGTATTTTAGGGCTTTTGCTTTCTGGTATATAAAACGCTCACAGTAGACAGAAAGGGGCTTGAGTTTGGGTTGGGTTATTTTTAAATAGAGATTTTAAAATATATATTTGTTGTTTAATCCTGAACTGAGTTCTCTTTGCATAATCTGCTTACTCTAAGGTCTCCTGTCTCACTCCTGTTTCCCTGCAGGAAGATGGTCAGATAAAAATAAACAGAGATGGAAAATTTGTCCATTGCTAGCTGAAGCAGTGACCAATCTTTGAATTTTCACAAAAAGTGCTCCACTTGCCAGACATCTGGAGAAAAACAGCTGCTAAAAGGAACCAACATAAAACATAGACATTTTGAATTGTTTGTTTGACTAAAATATTTTTGAGCCTTTTGGTTGTTCTTGTTTTTCTCCTTGTTTAAATTGTGCCAAAAGTCTTCCAGGGAGAAGAGAACAATCAAGATCGAATTTCCTAAATAAAATCTAAGAAAAAAAAAGAACCCCAAGTCTGCCAAAGTTGCAGGTATTTGTATCTGCATCTAAAAAAACCAACCAAACAAAACAAACAAAACCATCCCCCCAAACACAGCAACTGTCTTCCCTCCTTCCTCTCACATGATGGGCTAGAACTTCAACTCTCTTTTCTAGTTTAATGCCACTTTTACAAGAGAAAAGAAGTTTTCACGTTGGAGACAGAATGAAATGGGTTAATTTATGCCAGCAATTTGTGCTGAGACTTCCAAAAGCTAACAGAACTGCAGAATCATAGGGTTTATACCCCTACCTGGCAAATATCCAAAGGCAAAAAATAAAGGATAAGCAAAGACGCATTGAGAAAATTCATAAACCCACTGACTGCAGCCTGGAGCTCCTGCTGCAGAGCAAATGCCATCATCTCACAAACTCAACAGAATTGTCAGCAGAGTCAGCCAAAAAGTGACTAAACATCCCCCCCCCCCCCCCAAAAAAAAATATTTGGACTTTTGGAGGCTTTTTAACAAGGTCTTTTCTAAGGTAGTCTGCGGACACAGTGTATGGATATAGGCTTGTAGGTTTCTTTTTTATTTCTTTCTCTCCATCCTGCCTTGTAGTATTTAGCTTAAAGATTATTAGAAGAGATAATAGAACCTTCCTTGCTAGTGCTGGGCCATATCGACTTGTTTGGTCCTGTGCTGTATGTTTAAGAAAGAGTGAAGATGGAAGAGTCCTGCCTACTGTGGTCAAAGGGGAGGAGTTCCACCATGGAAACCAGGCAAAGGGGTAGAAATGGACAGGAATATTTGATCAGGTTTCCAGGGCTGTGACTGAGATTAGTGACCCTAAAGATGAGGTTGATTTGGGTTGAGGCTGGCAATGAGAATGGCTGGAGGGACACTTCTGTGAAAGCACCACATGCAGTTTCTTTTCAACGCCAGAGTCTCCCATGCTTTCACAACTGGACTAACCTCTTCCTGCCTGGGAACAGTGAACAGCAGCTCAGTAAACCACATTCTTTATTATTTTTGGCCCACTTTAACTGATGGTCCTAAATGTCTGGGTCAGCAGCACCTGCCCCAGCAACCTCCCCAGCAGGGTCTGCCACAGGAGCGATGTCCAGCAACACCCTCAGTGCCAGGTGCCCATCCTGAGAAGTGCAGGCACAGCCTAGGATGCCAGCACCCAGGAGAGGGGTTAGTGCCATCACTGTCTCCTTGGGACACAGCTTCTGCAGCATCCCAAAACATTATGTGACTCTGGAGCTGCAGCACAACCTTAGGGGTTTTTTCCCTTTTCTGGGATAAATGCCCAAGTCACACAAGCCTGGGGATGCATGTCGAGGCAGTGAGCACTGCAAGCAGCTGGAAGCTCTCACCCAGGGCCTCTCCAGAAGGTCTGTGGTTGGGGTAAAGGTTCCATCCTGGCATGGAGCCTCACCTCACTGCTTCCTCAAGGCCTTTTCAGGATCTTTTCCTCCAGGACAAAATGTCAACAACCTGGTGCAGATCTGATGTTTAGTCTGACTTCGCTGCTGTGTCTCCAGCGTGCTGCTGTCTCGCAGGGATCACTAACTCTCAGGCATTTTGTACTGCAGAGCTCTCAGACAGCAACTGAGCAGTGGGGTTACAGCAGCTCCTCAGCACCAGTGTTGGGTCCCCTGCAAAGCTGAGAAGCAAGCTCCTGGGGTCCCAAGTACTAATCCAGGCAGGAACACTGGGGTACGGGCACCCAAGATGGGACAAGACAGTCAAGAGGCTCAGCCAGCACTGTGAACTCCATCAGATGCACCACGTCTGCCACCATCTGCACACCATCTATGGCTGCCAAACTCCATTAAAAGCTCTGACTTGTCTTCCAAGAGTCCTTTCCTGTTACAAAACAGAGGTACTGGCCAAGGAGCAAGTTACTCACTCCATCCCCTGTATTCTGTCACTCAGACATGGGAGCACAAACCCTCCTGGCATCACAGTGATCTTTTGGGAGGATCACACATCAGGCTATCCCACATTTCTCAAAGGAGCAAGCACCTCTGGGGACCACACACTGATTTTTCAGGTCGGTTACAGAGGTGGACTATGAACAGCTCAGAACCTTCCTAAGGTGGTATCCAGGTTCACCCATACATGCTCCGCCGGGGTGGATGGGAACATCCTCACACTGACAGCAAGCAGCCCCAGGCTCCCCAGGATGGGATAGGGATGAGAACAAGCAGCTCATGCTGTGGGTGGCAGTGGGCACTCATAGGACTGGACTCAGGGCTGGGAAACAGCAATAAAGACCCATGCATGGAGCAGGTGCTGCATGAGCCACAGACCCCATTGCAGGACACCACTCCTGTGGCAGGTGCTTAGCTGCTGCTGGGATCCTGGTCCATAATTGGGTCTATTCCCTAGGCCAGGGAAACAGCAGCACATACAGGATTTTGTTGGTGTGTGGCATTTTTCTTGCAAGCCACCCCCCAGCTTCCCCAAGAGCTGAGGGAGTTGAAGGCATCATACAACACCTCTGTTTAGAGACCCTCACCCAACTCAGCCAGGCTGCCTGAGTGTGGATCAATTTGCCTGTGTCAGACCCTGCAGGTCACCACTCTTACAGGGAGGGATGGAGATGGGTCAGAGTCCTCTGCTATGAGCTCCATGCTGGCCATGACCTCCACCTACCTACTGGAGTTCAGGTTAGAGCACAAAAGCAGGGGTAGGAGTGGTTCTGTGGAATGTAGGAGTGCAGGAAAGCAGTGGGATAAATGCATTTTCTCAGGTGCAGACAGGAAGATTCAGTTGCCATGCTGTCTACTGGTATGAGGAGTGAAGAAGAAAAAGATGGGGACAAAAGCATGTTTCAGAAAAGGGGTATTCACTGGACCCACTCACTCCTGCACCCATGAAAAACCTGCTTTAGGCACTTGCCTGGAAGTCCAAATGCATGGCCAGGAGGATGCAGGAGTTTTATCTTTCCTTTTATTATCCTTATCAACACCTGTGACACTACGAAAGCTTTCATGCTGCACCTGGCCCTCCAACCTCATCCCATTTTAGCTGCAGTGTCCTCTCACAAAGGTGCTGTTTTGAGTCAGAAAAGCCCATCAAGAGAGCAGCTGTTTCCAGCCACAAGCCCTCCCCCCGGGGTCAAAAGCAGCCAAACCAGATGATAGAGCAGGTCAGGAGAGGGATGTGCTTCATAGGCTGCTGACAGTCCAAGTGTCCTGGTTTTACTGTAACCAGAAGATTCCTGTTTTCAAACATTTTCCTTCGTGGCTGTAACTCCCCAGGAAACTGTCCTCTCCTCCAGGACAACAGGATGGCTACGGTGGCCACAGAACCTGCCACCCATGTTGATGTTGTGACAGCAGGGAAGCCAAGTATGTGCAATGTCTTCAACAGAAAGCGTTTTCTCCTGGGTCTGCTGATGTTCTGGTGGTCCCTACTTGAGCACAAGCCAGCTTTTGCCTAGATCCAGCCCTAGGAGAGCTCTAAGCCTGGCCCTAGGTTTGAAGTTTTCCCTTTCCATTTTCTCAGGCCATGTGCAACATACAGGTAACTCATCCCAAGCCATGCCCAAGCCTACACAGGTGGCTCTCCTCCTGCAGAGTCATGTTTGGGACAGCCTGGGAGCATGAACCCATCTCTTCCAGCAGCTCCCTGGGACTCAGAGAAGCAACAATTTATCAGTGGGAAACACAAGCATAACCCTCTGTTAACCTCATGCTACCTCAGAAAGCCAAACCCCACCCAGGAGGGGATGTGTTTCTCTGCTTCACTTTGCCATCGCACAGTTCTCCCCAGGGAGATGTGAAGAAACACGCACTGCTAGCAACCTTCCCCATAGCATCTTCCAGGGACTGGCAGAGACTGGAGCCACCCTGGGGAGGAGGTGGGGGCTCTGCCAGAGGCAAGGGATTTGCACGGCACTGGACATGCTGCCATGCAGGGCACAGTAAGACTCCTGCCCTGCATAGCAACAAGGCTGCCTGTGAAAGGCTGTTTTGCTGTCTGAAGTCTAAATTTGGCCCTGTGGCCAGCACCAGCTTCACAGCTCAAAAGCCAAGGTAAGGGGAAGCGAAAGTCACAGGGGTTTGTGGCACCTGCTCTGCTTCGCTGTTTCACTTGTGTCACTTTCGGGAGACCTTGAGTTGCTATATTTGAGCACTGATTACATCCTAGCTCTGTTCTTATCCTTGTTTGTGAAGTTTGACTGAGTTCGCACACTCTTGTGTACACAATGTGCCACCCTCAGGCTGCCAAGGAGCACTCACAGCTGGCTGAGGTTCCCCCCCTCCACCACAGGGACATGGGTTCCTCAGGAAGATGGAAATGCTGTCCCCAGGCCTTCTGCACCACCAGAATCCCAGTGACATGTGAAACCAGAGAGGAGCTGCTGAAAACCCAGGCTGGGTGTAGGACTACGATTTGACCCCAATGGCAAGAAGTGCCCAGAGAGGGCAAGTACAGGTCCTAATCCTGCAGAGCAGAGCACCCTCTTGAAAAGGCAGGACAGCTGCCACAGACATGGGGGGGTTCTGCCTTTAACAAGGGAGAGGATGGGGTTGAAACCAGTGCAGCTGCAGAGCAGCCCTGGAAGATGGATGGAGAAGGAAGGCTAGCAGGGGGCAAGTGGAGAGAGGAGCAAGCAGAGGCTATGAGGGTTGGGGTCTGTGAGAGAGGAGGGAGAATAAAGGATGGTTACTACGTCCCAGGCCATCCTGGGTGAGTGTGGTCCTGATCTCCCAGTTGTCCACCACTAGCAGTACTGTTTCATTCCTGAGGGTGATGACATTGATTATCTCACTCTAGAAGAGCTGCCAGCCTGGGTGGAACAGCGTGACCCCTCTTCCCTTCAATCCCATTCCATAGCAGCTTTTCCTCTCCATCTCTTTTTCTACAGTTGAAGGGACCTTTAATTCTTCTGGGAGTGAAAGGCCACTCAAGACAGCTCAGGCTTTCAAGCTAACACCGAAGACCCTTCACCCTTCTTCCCCCAAGCCAGAGGGACCACACTGGAAGGAGGCAACTGAGTCCTCTGTGACTGGGGGCACCAGCACAGCAGGGCACACACCCCAGTCAGTCAGAGCTTTCACAGGCAGACCAAAAAAAGTCAGCTCTGTATTCCAGCTCCTTTCTTCCACTGGCATTTCCCTGGACAGGCAGATCCAGTCATGACTTCCCTATCCTTAGTTATACACTCTTCTCATGATATTTTCTTTCACACACTGGTATCACACTCTTCCATGCAAACATCTACAGAGGAACCCATACAGCATGGCCTACTGATTTCTTTTCAACCATGTCAAGGGGATTAGAAGTTACAAGTTCAAATACTGCCCCAACAGTGCTGCAAGATTCATAACGTGGTCTCAGACCCCAGAGAAAACAGTCTGAAACAAGGTAGGGAGCTCACACTGTAACACAGAAGAAGGGGGAATGTACGGTTCAAAACCAACATCCAGGTAAGCACTGCCTTTTGAGGGTTCTCAACTGGCTGGAAACAAGGAGTCCCTCATGGGTTTTGATCAGTATCCACTGAGTGTAAAGTGGGAGATGAGGTGGGAAAGCTCTTCTCACATTTGTTCTGTTATAGTCATAGACCTGAGTTATCTCTTCTGTGCAGCTGCCTACTAGAGAGGATTTGCCTGGACACTGCTTGTCTGTGTTTTTTGAGGAAGAATCAAAGAAATTCTTGTGAGCCCAGGCTGCAAGGAAGTGTAGTGGTGAGCCTGAATGGACACAGAATAGCAAGATCCCAAAAAAGGGGAATTTGCTAGGTGACTATTTCCATTCTCTCCTCTTTCCTTCTCTTTTCAGGTCTCTGCAAAATAAAACTGGGGTTAAAACACTTTCTCCTCTCATTCTGAAAGACAAATTAATTGGTCCTTATGAGACTCTCAGAGTGAAAGGATTACATAAAATGGTATTAACCATTCTATGTTAATGGAAGTGCTATGGAAATACTACACATGTGCCATATCTGTGAGTATCATGGAATACCCCGAATTGTTAGGAAGCCACAAAGATCATTGAGTAGTTGGGCACGCAGTATTTGAACAGGTGACAAATACAAGAAAAGCCCTGAGAAGATTGGACATGAGGCTTCATCTGGAGCTGAAGAAAGAGTCTGACTTCAGAAAGACTGGTGGAAATAGCTTCTAGAATGCAGGGAATGGCTTCTAGAAAACAGGCTCTCCCTCTAGAGCCTTCCATTCAGACTGGGATCACATGGAACATCCCTCCCCATCTCCTTGCTTGTTAACCACCCCCACAGCATCTCCACCTCATTTTTTGGAAACTTCTCCATCAAATGAGGGAGCTCTTAAAAGAGTTAATTAACCCTCTTAATTAAGGGACGTGTGCAGCACCCAAACGTCCTACACACACGCACACGCCTCCGGGTCCGGGGCTCCCCGCCGGTGTCCCGGGGGTGTCGGGCTGTCCCCGCCGGGAGCCGGGAGCCGGGAGCCGGGCGCTGTCCGCGGTACTGAGCGCTCCGCGGGGCACCCTCGGGATTACAGGGCCGCGTCTGCCGCTCGGGCGAAGCTGGGTGACCAGGAGAAAACCTACCAACCAACGAGAAGGAGAAAGAAAAAAAAAAAAAAATCTGAACTGGAATTTAACATTGGAAAATGAGTTTGATGAATGTCTTTTTCTACCCCTTACATGCTCATCTTCCAATCTCACTGAGCTCATTATTGCGGCTTTTAGCCGAAGCGATCATCTCTCTTGCCTGCACAGCTCTTTGTCTATCTTATAGAGTCCTCCTAAAGAACTTTTCCCATTTACAAATGTACTTTTTCTCCACAAAGTTTTTTTCCTATTCGTCTTCCTCAAAGTTTCCTCCTGTAGAGATAACAGGCTTTTAGAGAAACATCACAATAAGCCAAATCACTAGCAGGAATACTTGGTTTCATATCCTAAAGGTTCTCATTTGGATACTCCAAAACCAGCTTCCAGATCCCAAATGCCTCCTGGCTGAACCAGTCTCAGGTGAGTAGTCACCAGCACAGACTCAGTACTGACTGTTTTTCTGATTCTGGCTCCTAAATGGTTTAGAGTAATTTCCATTTGGAAATGAGGGAGCCCTTGAAGTTCGTGGGGCTGACAATAACTTTATCCAACCAAAGATAACAGGAGAAAAATGGTTAAGAGCATGGAATTAATATGTTTATAAGATGTTAGTTGTTCTGTGGTAAGGCTCTGGCCCCTGAGTGAGAATTTTCCCCTGAACCCCTGCTCCTGCCATTGGAGCAGCACTTCCTGCCACATTCAGACACGGAAAAAACAAAAGCTAGAACAAGTAGGTCACTCAGCTTCACGTGAGAGTGAAAGACAGAAGATGCAAAGACTCCTTACCCCTGCAGGAGACATCTCCACCCTGACCCCTGTAGACCTTTGGCTGAAAGAATTGCTTACACCCAGCTTGACACAGAGCAGAGAAGACTTGAGCAGCCTGCAAGAATGGACCCACACTGTTATTGCAGAGCCACAAGAAAGGGTGACATGCCTCCACTGGGCTTGAAAGAAAATTCCTGGTATTTTTGTCATATTTTTAGCAGTTTGGGATAAGAAGCAATGCTGTAAAGATTAACCAGAGGCTGAGTTCAGGTCCCAGATAACACAAAGCCAAAGTGCCAATGAGCAAGAAAAGCCCCAGACGGGTTTTACAGCCAGGCACTGACACCAGGGGCTGCCTCGACTCACAGTAACCCCTGGCACAGGACACACTATTCTGTGAAATGCCATAAGCAGCTTATTTTAGGTGGCTGTATGTCAGGAACCCTCAGCCAAAATAAACCCCTAGGCTTGCTTCAATGCATCTTTTTAAAGAAAAGAATTTATACAAATACTCTTCTGTGAAAGAAAAACATTGTTGTGAGTCTGTGCAATATTTCATGAGATTTTTTTTTAAATTATCTTCACTTTGGAGCATGAGAAGTAAAACATCAGCCTGAATAACAGTCATACCTACATTTTGCTGTTCTTATCATATGTGACAGGAATCTCCAGGCGATATCTGGGAGCCAGGCTACAATCAGCACCTACCTGAAGAAAAATGAAAATGGCAACTATTTCATGAAAGTAAGATTTTAGCTCTTTAAAGATATAATAAGTGTATAACAAAAAATAAAGTAATAAGGGTCCTCTATACATTAAAACCCCCTCTTTAAATATTTGTTTACAACATTTATAGAGCAGTTATACCTTGTTTACTCAGTGCTTGTGATCTCTGCTCACTCAATACTATGAGAATAAAGATATGGTTAAAGTCTAGGTAAACTGCCAGCACTCTGGCATGTCTGGATTCTCAAGAATCCATTGCTACAGAAATAAAAAGGAAATTAAACCACTGGAAAAATGAAAAAAGTATGTTAGGTTTCTATGGAGCCTGATTAAATTTGGGGGCAAGGTTTAACTTGCCATTTAATTCATGCCATTTGGAGGTAACGTTTAATTGACACTTACTTCATATAATTATGCAGGGACTGAAGGCCCCTGTGCTGCTGCTCCATGCTCAGCAGCACCCCAGGCCCTCTCTAAAATGCCCCATGCACAGAAATCCTCTCCTCAAGAGGAAGTGTGGGCACCACCACCTTTCAGACAGCTCTGGCCACATGAACATTAAACACCTTTCTGCAGTTTCTCAGTCCTCTGATATAATTTTTAAAAGTAGTGTCATTTAAATGAATGTAAAATTCAGCCACTTAGCTTGCCAGACTGGTTCAAGCAGTGTCACAAGCCAGTGCTATTACACTGCAGCCTATTTGTGATGTAATAAAATGCAATATGTATAGAAGTGAACCTCCTCCTCTGAGATGGTCCCTCGCAGAAATTAAACATGGCTTGCAGTCTATCAAGCATGCCTGCAACAGCCCGAAAAACAGTCATCATCAAAAAAACCAAACAAGGCTTACGTTTTTTTTTCTACAGTTTTTCTCTTATTCAAATCTAGATCACTATAGTGCGTTGTAACAGTACTTTTCCATGAGGTCTGGGATCTTTTGGCTGTAGTGGACATAAACTCTCTGAGGATGATCTAGTATTATAATACTGCAAATCAGTCAAATTATCCCTGAGATGAACTAGAGACCCTTTCAGTATTCATCTATTCTTTATTAGCATTAAGTAAAACCAGCAATCAGGCAGCAAGCACCTTCAAAGTAAAACCTGTTGTTTTGGGATCAAAAGTGATAACTTCACAAGCAGTTTTACAGCAAGACACTTTTGTCAAGTATCACATTGCTGGTAAATGAACTCTTATTCATGAAAGAATTTTTTGTTTCTTTTTTTTTTTCTTTTTTTTTAACTAGATATTCTCACCTGGTACTTCAATTAAAACAAAAATTCAAGTCCTGGCCAAATGAAACTCATAACTGTAATTGCAATTATACCCATACAGAAATCTTTTATTTCTAAGTAGTCAACAAAAATCTGGCTGAACATTCTGAAGGCCGCAGTTCACACCCTAAGTGCTGAGGAGAGCCACGTGTAGCACAGAATAAGAGCACATTTCCACGGTTTATATTGCAATTGAGTATTGCAAAAAGTTACAAATTATACTTGTAGAGCATCCTAAGTATGGGCATAACACAGCCCCACCGCAATTCTGCTGGCATGCTGCTGCACTTTGAAGTCAGACCTGCTTGTAAGAAAATGGAACACCTCTCTGTCAGTTTCGTGGTTCATCTGTGGGTTTGTTTTAAACCTGAATCCTTCTATTTGATTTCTGAAATGTCCCAATACCGTCGAGCCTACCTTTCCCTTCCCACCCATGAACTTCCAAAATATCCACCTCTGCCCCTGCTAGCAGGTCCCTCTGTTACCAAAATGTGCTTTTTCCTCTCTTCAGTGCTCATGATCTGGGAAACGCTATTAGATAAGAATCCTCCTTCTACCAGAGAAGTGCTGCAAGGAGGGATGTTAATTACCAATTTGAGGCTTGCACATCTTTAGCTGGAATATTACTCCACATTCAAATTTTCCTCTGCTCCAAAACAGATGCTGGGGGTATTTTTTCCTGCAAGCAGCATTTCTCTGGAATAACTCCATGAATTTGATGCCAGAGGCTGAACTTCATCTGCACATGTTGCTCCCGCTGCTCAGACAGGGCTGAGGAAACACAGCCCAGTACGGCTGGGCAGCAGGACAGCCGTAACACAGGAGCCCATGTCACTCAGGTCTGCCAGGCTGTTAGCAAATCCCTCACAGCACTGGACAAACTCCCACTGGTGTCACAGTGAATTTGGACTGTGCTTGTGGCAGGCTCTCATCCCCAAAGTAACTTACTTTGTTCCAGCCTTAAGAAAGGCTGTCCAGGAGGACAAAGTGGAAGGGAACTCATGGAGGTCTAGAGATTTACGTCAGTCCTGGCAATTAGTCAGGGCTGTGCAACATTTGAGGAGCCCCACAAGAGCAGAAAGACAGGCAGATGACTGTGATGAGTTACAGATACGATGGCAAGAGAAGAAAATGGAGCTCTTCAGTTGTACCAAAACAAAGACCCTTTGACTACTCATCTATTCCTTATTAACAGTAAGAGAAATAAGTAATTAGATAGTAAGCCCCAAGGACACTTGTAACTGCAGAGTTTTAGATGTGGGCAGTGCAGAGGAAAGGACTGAGGAGTTGCTGTTAAGCACTGACAGAACATAAGTTTTCTTCTCTCTCTCTACCCTGTATTTGCAGAACAAATAAAAACTCCCAAAATAACCTGCATCCAATACCTCTGTGGACTTTGTGCTGACACTGGTTTTAAACCACCTGCAGGTTTCAAAGTGCCCACAACCACGTCATGTACCCCTCAGTATGCAAGAACAATGCAAACCTGTGAGAACTATGCAACACTGAAAACAGCATGGTAGTAAACAATGAAGATGAATTACTCTGTCCATCCACTTAGTGAGTATTTGCCCATAGAATCCAGACAAAATGTTTTTCCAATACCCCCAAGTGCAAAATACCACATCTGGAAACCAGGAGGACAGATGTTGTTGATAGCAGATGGTAGAGGCTGCCTCAGAAAGCAGCAGATGGAATTTGAAATCACAACTGACTCAGCCCAAGCACTTGGCATGCCATAATGCCATGGTAAAAATGGCAGGCAGAGTCTGTGGACACAAACATCAAGAGGCTGAGAAACAACCTGAGCACCATTTTTGGGAGTATGTAGAGCACTGAGCTAACAGCTGGCGCTGAGTCATGAGAACAGGAACAATGCAGTTACAGAAGAAAATGTTTCTGGCTTCTGAATCCAGTGTATAAAACACAAAGCTTCGAGTGCCTATTTTCTGCAGTTCATCCAGGAACTGAAGAGATAAGTGGATAGCAAGAGACCATCTGGGACTTCTCAGCCTTGTTGATAAGGATGCAGCAATCCACAGGCCAAAGATGAAGTTCAAAGCCCAGTGTGAAAATGCAATTGAAATTCTCAGTAATGACCACAATCAAATATTAGAACAGGTTCTCCCAGCACACGATGAATTGCCACTATCTTTAGGGCAAGCTTAGGGCACTAACTTTCAGGGTAAGCTTTTCAGATAAGCAATAGAGAGGGGGTGGGGAAGGGAATTGTTGCAGGTGGACAGACAGTTCTGAAGCAAGAAGGGCACCCCCAAAGGGACCAGGCTGTAGGTGTAATTCACATTCCACATATTTGGCACACTCAGATTTGCCTCGCTGCATGCAGGCAGTAACTAAATTAGCATTCTCACACTTCAACCCTTCTCTTGCAAGGGGATTTTCTCTTTGCTTGAAGCGCAATCAAGCCTTGGGAGTCTGCTGAAGTATGCAGGAGTTTCTACAGAGGTTTCTCAGTGACAAAAGGTTATTAACACAGACTAGACCAGCCAGTCCTCTGTCTTGGCTAGACATCACCCAGCATTTGCACTGCTCTATTCTCCAAGCAGTGGGGTGATACGGATTGTCCTCCACTCTACTTACCAGTGACAAAAACAGCCCAGCATTTTGCAGCACAGCCTAGGCAACTTGTTCCTGCTGGTTAATTAAACCACTTCGCCAAGGGTGAATGGGATAACACTAAAAAATGTATAGGATTCCTTAGCCCACACAGAAACCACCAGCTTAGGATGTAGGAGCCGCTTTGCACAGAGTTTTTGTCAAGAGTAATTTTTTCCAGCATGATGACTCAACCCTTTCCTAGGAAGAAAATCATTAAAGTTTGGCAAGCTAAGTACTCCCCTGGCTGGGCAGTCTTGCTTATAGGCTATGGAACTTGTTGAGATGAAGCAGAACAGATCATAGCACTGCTACTGCAGCAAAACACAACTGCTGTTTTATACCCATATTCAAGCTGGACAAAAAAAAAATGGTGCTTTATTGCTGAAAATTGGAAGTGCATGTATTTAGTGTATTGATGATAAAATACTCTAATATGTAATAAGCAATATTAAATAAGAAGGAATGCACAGATTTTTTTTTTCCTCTCATACAACCAACTACTCTGTCTCTGCAATGGCACTTTGAGTTCTCTGATTTCAAAAATATTAAGTATTCCATCACAGAAGGAAGGAGAAAATAAGTACACCTGACAGAAAAAATTGCAGTAATATAGAACACCGTGTGTCTAACACCTCACAGGCCATGACAAGACTGAGCTCATCTTGCACAGCGTGGAGAAGGCAGAGTTCTAGCAGATACACCAGAACAGGATACTTATTTTCACCAACAATACAACTGCTATAGAGCAAAAATATCTTTCTTTAGTTCCTCTGAACGTTTGCCATTATATAATCTTCATATGGAACATACAGAGTACTCTGGCAGAACTTGCTTACACACAGCTATTTTGTTGTTTCACTATCTTACCCTGCAAGGCTGAGCCTGGTATTCTAAAAATGTAAGGGTGGTACTCAAAATAACTCTGAAACTTTCATGATATGACAAACAGGAGTTAAGGTAAGAGAGTCTAAAGTGACAAGCAGAGGGTTGGTGTTGCCCAGCTGCCTTATCAGTTCTCTATTTAAGTTCATAGGGGAGCAATTGGATCTGGAAAAGGGACTACACAAGGTTCATGATTACTTCCATGGGATCACATTGCCTCTAAATTCCACAGGAGTTTCCACTGCAGGTGTTACAAGGTCCTGGAAACTGGAATTTCTCCAGCAATACTTAACTGAGGCTAGAGTTTGAACTCTGGAGGGGATTAGAAGCAAGCATGTTTTTTAAGAGCATTTATTCTTTATTCTAGAGCAGGAACAGCAAGTGGACTGCTGCACAACCCTAGCTTGTACTTAACTTTGACCTGCTCAACCCTAACAGACCATTGGTTAATAGTAGCATCAGTGTTTAGGACAGCATGAAAGCAAAGGCTTTCAACCTTTGAATAACCTGAAGAACAATTGTTGATTTTGTTTGTTGCCCCCTTAGTTCGTGAGTTGAAGTTTGCAGTAGCATATAAAATGAAGTGTGCTACAGAACAGACTGGCAGGCACAAGTTCAGACCAAACCCTACCTAAGGCAGGGTCTAGTGTCTAGGTCTGTGTTTCACTATATCTTAAAGTTGAGAGCAGATAATGGTAAGACAGTTCTCTAGAAGCTGTCTCTATAAAGAAAGTGAAAGATTAATCATGTTTCACTTAACTGATTAATCTTCAATAAGTTGAGGCAGATATAAAAAATGTACCTTGAATAACATCTAAAGCAAGCATTACTGTGTACCCCACACTATTAATCACCTCACAAATGCACCTGCACCCCCATTGGTCACTAAGCTCTACACATACTTTGTCAGCATTATTTAGATGCAAAAATAGCTTGAGGCAAGGGTTGTTTAGCATAAGTTTATTTGCACAAGAATTTCAGCATCATTAAGGTCCAAACCCCAATTTCCAAGGATGACAAGTGAACACCACAGTGGAGAACAGCAGACAAAGTTACTGTGACCAGTCTCACATTTGGGCACATCACAAATCCCAATATTTCTACTACCCTGTTTTGCCAGCTAAAAGAAGAGGGAGGAGGGGGGAAAAAAAACAACACCAAAACTCACTTCTTCGAAAGAGATGAGACAGGTTTTTCAAGAGCTGACTTATTTTAATAGTAAAAAATAAGGTAAACATAGGAAAAAGGCATTCTAGATTACAATGGGAAGTGCAGTTTTATTCAGAGACAAGCCCAATCCAGACATTTAAGTGAAAAAAACCAGAGTGTTCCAACTATTCCCCCACAAAGTTTCTACTGTAGACCAACAACCCACTTTAGCTTCACTGAAAATAAAGAACATTTATGAAGTACACTTAACTGTATTCAAGAAACAATTGAGTAAGGAGGACTAGAAGTTTTATTATTCATTTTGCTCTCCCAATGCCCAAATTAGAACAAGCTGCCAGCGGCTGTGATCCACTTACTGTTCATTCCTGTGCCTAAAAATTACAGAATCCTGACTGAGAGGATTAGTAAACAAGTACCATCAGTACACTGACAGTTTAGAACTAAGGCAATTTGTCCAGGTTCTCTTCTAAGAGGCCTTTTCCCAACTACTCATATAGTGACAAGCAGAGATCACTATCAATATCAGTGATTATCCTAGGAATCAGGAACCCACAAAGCCTAGGCACATACAAAATGCTTAACCCCAGAACTCAAGTCCAAAATGTGGATCTTTAAGTTTCAATCAAAAGGCTTAGATATTTGGACTAGATTTAAATCCTACCTACCTTTATGTGAAAGCATGAGGATCTTTTGAAAAATAGTTATTCAGAAGCAAGCAGTAGTCTTAAACCCCCAGCTTAGTGATTGGCTGACTGAGCTGAGGACAAACACAGCAATAATTAAATCTTTTTCAGAGTAAGCACAAACTATGCTCTAGCTTACAACTTTTCACAATGACCATGGGTCAGCACAAGGATTTTACCAAACACAGTCTTTTTACCAAATGCAAGGATTTGACTAAAACACAGTCTTCTACCAGGTCTCCTTGGTAGCATTTCTAGCAAATAAAAAAGGTTTATCCTACAGTGAGGATGTCACAAACAAACTGCAAGTCAAGGGGAACTTGGCAATAAATGTTGTCAACAGCTGCTTAACCTCAAGACTGGCCTTATAAGATACATGAAGACAGCAGCTATTTTATACCACAGCCTAGTTAGTAGAAGCTTGATCCTGAGGAATGATGCACTGAGTGTTACTGCAGCTTGGTTTAAATGCCACTGCCCAGAGGAAATGTATCAGGTAACAGCCTGAAGCACAGTAGTTTCTCTCTAACCTCCACATGACACACAAGAGGTTAGAACAGGTTTGCAGAGGCATTATTAGTGCCGAGAGGTGACTGAATCAAGCAGGCATCCTAGACTTGGCCTAGGGCCATCACTTTTACCTAGCACTCATTCTCAAATCATCCCTTGCTACAGGGGTCACCATAAACCTGAACTCAAGCCAGCTAACCCACAGCAAATTAAGTCATTGCCACTTGCACCATCAAGCTGCCAGGACAACCCAGAACAAAAAGAGGTAGGCTGCTTGCAGCACAGTGATGAAAGGCTACCAAATACACCAACATTACCTGCCAAGCCAGGATTATTTTGAAAGGAATGGGACAAGCAATGCTACAGCAATTCCTGGTACTCCAGGGTCCATGCAGCAGGTAGTATGCAGCTTCAGGATACAATTTAACCATTTGAGAGTTTAGTATCTAAGAGCCAGGTTACAAAGCATTAGAATTTCCCATGTGCCAGAGCCTCTTAACCAGACTTCGAGCACAAGAATCCTGCAAAGCTCAAACCCAGGCACTCAGGTGTTCAGATAGCAGCAATTCAACATGGAACTTCCTCAGAGGCCTCAGCATCAAGTTACATCAGCAAAAGCACAATACTTATAGCAGGAAACTTCCGCATAGCTCTATCTCACTAGGAATCCAATTCAGCCTTTTTTTTCCTTCTCTTTCCTTCTTTTTCCAGGAGATGCACCTGGCCTGATGTTCAGCAGCCAAGGCATTAAAGACTAATAAAACAAGTCTATGTTTCCAGCTCATGAGGACTTCTCCCAGGCATCTCATCATTTTTCATGCACAAAAACAGTTCTTAAAGTTCAGCCATGACATCACAGAAGGCAGAGTCTAAGCCCCTCTAGGCAAAGGTGCACTTCTGCAATGGCTATAGCATAGGTTGGCTTCAAACACATCTACACAAGAGAGGACAGTAATTACAAACTCTTAAGTCTTCTTTCTGTGACTCTATACTAGGCCAAGTATTGCTTTGAATGCAGGAGTTATTCTTGCCTAGGATTGCATTCCAGCAGCAAACTTGCACTAAGTTTAACACATATGACAACACCAGCATTGTGTTAGCTTTTAAAAAGTCAAAGTCTTGGATGACAGATATCTTGTCTGTAAACCACACCAAGTCCAAGCCACAGTTCATAGAAAAGGCCAGGTTTCCTTTCAAGTTTAGCTGCTTTGGCTGACTAATCAGGAAGCCTTTAATGAAAAAACCCCACAATACAGTCCACCAAATTACTTGTCTTTTTGCTACCGAGGTGGCTATCAAAACTGTTCAGGAAATTAAGCTAAAGCCTCCTTGGCTACATACAGTCCACTTTGTAGATTGTATCCCTCCCTGTGTTCCTAACCTACATCTGAACAGAGAAGTAGCCTCACTGCTCTGTTGAGACAGTCTTTAAGAAGTAGTTATCAAAAGTGGAAAGAACTTGTTGTCTCACAAGGAGCAGGCAATTTTTACTGTCATTTAAACAAAACACTGCTGCTGTTTTCCAGCTTGAATAGCAACTAAACATTGGTGTTCCACCTGCTTTTTTCTTTACCTTCTAAGCCTTAATCATCTGTTGGATCGGGCACTTTGCTCTTACAAGCTTGCAGAAACAGTAATAAATAGTTATAGAAGTAATCAAAAAGATTCAGTGAACAAGCATTCTTTAACATTGCACCAGCACATAATAAATAGCTCTAAGATTTGCCTTTCTAGTCTACATCTCTGGTTAAACAAAAGAAACTCATGATCACTGTTATATGTATTTTACTATTACAATTCAGTGAAAATAATCTACTTAATAATACCACTATATAAATAACTGCAGAATTTTTAACCTTCCTTATAAAGTCCAGGAGTCTCAAAGCAGCAAGTTCAGCACACGCTCTTCAGGAAGATCAGCCCCTGTACCTCCAAGAGTGGGCATACTCTCCCAGAGACTGCTCTGAACTCAGGCCCAGACTTTCAATACATACAGTTTCTGTGAAGAGCTCTGCTTAGGGCTTTTACACCTCTTCAAGTGAGGGTTAAGAGCAGTAAAAAGGAAGAATTCTACCCTAACCACTCAAAATGCCATCTCATACAGTGAACCAGGTGATAGTCATAACCCAGGAAGCTCAACCCTTCAGTGGTGACAGGAAGGCAAACCTTCAGGACCTGCCTGAAGTTGTACAATAAGAAATTCACTTTAGGAAGAACTTTTAGAATTTGTACTGAGGAGTGAACATAATCCTGCAATTTATAGTGGCTTGGGATTTTTGTTTAGGGCTTTTTTTGGTTTCGCTGGGGACCTGTGAAGAAGAAAATCCGGTCAAATCCCAAAGTAAGAGCTGTGTTACTTTCCAACTGTGCCAAATTTGTTTTGAAAGATAGAAAGGCTTTGGCTTGATGTTGGAGTCAAAAATATTTTTTCCAAGTATTCAAACTGTGGCTCCAACTCTATTTAAAGCTTCAATTCCTCAATTCAAGGATTTTTTTTTTTTACATTACCAAGTTTTAGATTGTGTTTTAGTGTGTTTTTAGAAATGCCACCTTCCATGTTTTTGGTAGTCAAGAAAAAAATAATCAGCTTATGCTTTGTAAATAGACTTACTAAACTATCCTCAATTTCCAAGAAATTAATCTTGAACTCAAGGCAGGACCACATATCCATAGGCACTACAGGAAGCCACATTTATGTCCTCTACAAGACAGACAGTATCCATACTGTTACCAGCTCTACACAGATACTAAATAAAAGCTGCCCAAGCATAACAGGAGCCCAGTCTTGGCACAATTAGTTCAAGAGAAATTTTGCCAGAACTGGGACTGAGGAAGAGTAATGAAGTTAGGGAATAGAAAGAGTTTTGCCTACTCCAGGAGCAGCTTCTGCTTAAGGCATTTTACAGTCGATTAACCAACCCAGTTTACTGAATACTCCACTTAGATCACATGTTAACAGCCACTTCCAGAGCTAGTACAAAGTCTCTTAACTGCTCCTCTTAATATTTGGCTGCTGGTTCTCTTCTCCCTGAGGAAGAGGTAATAAGGCTTTTTTGGCATTTGTAGAAATACACTGAAAGGTTCATAGCAGGTCACCTGGCTGCATAATCCCACCACACACCAGGAAGTGGACAGTCTGATACAGTCATGTTTCCATTAGAGAACATCCAACTGACACTACTACTATTATCAGCATCATGGCTTTCAGTAGCCTCCACCTAGGAGCCCTCGAGGAAAGCGATCAATTGCAAGGCAACCAAGTAGGGTAGGACTGGCTGTACAGCACAGGGGTACTCGCAAGGTAGTAGTTGCTGAAGTTGGCATCACTGACATAAGGTGCTGGCTGGTAGTAACAGGTTACATTAGTGGCATTAGGGATGACATTCTGTTCTGCCAGCACCTTGAGTGCCAGCAGAGAAATCAGATTGAGAGTCTGCCTTCGCTCATGTCCCATGAGGCAGACGGTGCTCTCATTCACCACCCTGCGCAGAATCATGAGGTAGTCATACTTGCTCCTCTCTTCTTTGGAGAAATGGTTCTGGAGGTAGGTCTCCAGCTTGCGCTGCTGATCCAGGATGTCTGGGAAGTCTATGAAGAATCGGGAGCACATGTAGCGCTCCAACATTTTGATCTTGTCCTTATCCATGGGCCTGAAGTCTCGTACTAAGAGGTTACTATACTTCAGTAGTCCACCACCTCGGATCTCTTCAGGATTTTTGGTAGCTATCAGTTTGTTCTGGAGGTGATCAAAAGCTGCTTCAAAATCTCCATACATGCTCTCTCCAATCACAGTTGGATGGAAGTGCTCTGACATGGGGGTTTCTGAGTAATCATAGTAAAAGAGCAGGGAGTCCAGAATTATCTGGAATGAGTCCACACTGAACTCAAACTGCCGTCGTATGCAGTCTACAAACTTAAGCTCCACGTTTTTGCCATGCTTGTTGGAAAGTGATATCAAGCTCCAACGGTCAGTCTCTGTGTGCACTTTGACCAATTTCTGGATGTATGCTTCCTTCAGTGTTACAGGACTGATTTTGAGCTTGCTTACTCCTTCCGGCAGGAAATTCAAGAGGGATCGCAAGACCATGTCTCGAACTAACTGAAACTCCACCTCACTTGGAAGAGAAACTTGAAAAATGAGATCCAGGTCTTTGCATCCCAACCCATTATCCTTGACCAGGACATGACCAGCTGCAGAGCCATTCAGACGGACATCATGGACCACAATGCCTGCTTCACTCAGCCGGCTCCGAACTGTCTGAACAATGTCCTTCAGGGTTATCTTCAGTGTTGGGAAGTTCCCCCGCCCATGGATAGGAACCACTTCTGTAAGAACCTCATGCAGACGGCTGACCTGCTCCCAGTTCAGTACACTGCAGGACATGGAGTCTGCTCTTGCTCTGCTACTTCCTTTGCCTGCCATCTTAGGGCTTTTCTTCTCCAAACAAACTGTACAGAGATAGAATATAAGAAGAAAAAGGCAAGTCAGAGCTTTTGCTTGTGCTTCCTTGATCTACTCCTAGGCTCCATTTCTGCCATTCACACAGACACAAACTAGAAAGAAATAACTATGTATTAATGATTATCTGCAACCCTTTCACCTGAAATAAGACACAGCTTTTCTATTGGTGCCAGCCAAAAAATATAAAAAAATAAACAGAAAGCTGTCATTGTTTCTTTTTTTTTGTGAGGTAGTTACTTCAGGAAAATAGTTTGTGTCGAATGGAAACTACCAAAGATGACACAAACTTTACCTAAGGCTAAAGTCATCACCAGCACCAGCTGAAGTGAGATGAGCTGCAAAGCACTTCTGAGAGTTAGGCTTTGAAGTTGCTTCATGATGCATATAAAACTGCTGCTCAAACTGCTGTCTCCAGCTAACACAACTGTAAAAGACCTTCAGGTGTTAGTTACAGGGCTTAGACATCCACTGTAAAGTCTTAAATTATGCCAGAAATACAAGATTTCTTCCTTTTCATAGAATTCTTTCCTTTCTGAAAGATCTAGCATCTATCAGTCACAGGATAAAGGCCAAGTCATCTTGTTCCTACAGAAAGCCACAGCTCTTCAATATCCTGGACAGAATTTCAGCTGCAAAGTCAGCTAAGGGCATTCAATAGGAACTCTGGTCTTTGCAAGCAACTCTTTACCCTTCATCAGAGACACTGCCTAACCAAGTTACCTTTCTGGAAATATTCATACTTGCCCTAGGTTCTGATCATTTGTGAAGACCTAACAAGCTTGTAAGATCTGGGGTAAATTTAGATGATGTATGTCAACTTCATGTTACTCTCTTAACACCCAGAATCTCACTAACCAGACTTAATCACAGCCTTGTCTGAACATTTTAAGCATAAGAGAATGATCTGATTAGCTGTGACAAGACCCCTAAGTCACTTGCCCTTTGTATCATGTAGATACTTCACATATTAGTTCTATAGTCATGCAACTCAAACTGGTTCTAATACACTTTTCTAAGTGTTCTGGGTTTCTGTGTAGCCAGGTGCTTCCTGACAGGTACAGACTAACTGAGGCCTCACCTTCTTCTGTCCCAAGTACTCCTGAAGACTGCAGCTGCCAAGGTCAGGCTAGTCAAACTTAAGCAAATTAATGCTTGCCTACCAAGAATGAAAAACCAAACCCTATAGTCTCAACAGTACAGTGCATAGAACACTTTAAAGCAAGTTTCAAAGATCAGCTATTGTCATCTCAGACCTCCCCTTTTCTAGCTTTTCATTTTTGAGCAACTCATTTGACCTTCGGATGAAGAGAGTCAAATCCTAGAGCAAGTACACAGTGAGGTTAAAACGCTTCTGGGGAAGTGGCTTCTGTCCTTGAGTATGAGCTGCATGAACTGTGCTGCCATTGATCACATCAGCACGAGCAGGCACAAAACAAACTTGTGATCTGCAAGATGATTAATCTAGGACAAATCAAGAGGTTTATCAAGCTCGATCCTTAATGCTCCAACACAGCAAAAACACAAAAGCATCAAGCCTGCCAGCAGTTGCTCTCAGGCAGTTCAAGCAAATTAAAGTGTATTTCCTTCGTAAACTCACTGTATTTCCATTAAATCCTTCAGATCACTAAAGAACACAAGTGTCTTCCCATGACTTCTAACTGAAGCTGCAAGTGCTTTCAGCTACTACCTCTGAAACTACTCCCTCTCCTCCTTCCCATTTGTAGCTCTCTCTGCAGCCAAGACAACACATGCAGCTCACTCACTCAGGGACCAGAAAGGACTTGGGCCAGTGCTTCCAACCCCACCGCACACATTTGATTCTGCTTGGTGACCCTCACCTAGGAGAATAATGCACATTGTTGCCCTCAGGGTGAGGAATATTAAGTATTTCATTTCCAGTTCAGTGGAGAGTTTAATTCTCAGGCTGTCAACCTCCAAAGCCTCTCACTTCCAAATGACTTGTGTTTGCCTACTCGGGAAGGGTTCTGTTAGTGACAACAGATTCCTAGCAACTCCAGTGTATTTGGGATGCTAGCAGCTCCCATGCCTCTTGCTTCACTGCCACCCATTCCCTTCACTAGATCTGACACTTGAAGATGCTCACTCCTCGGGAAGAAAACCACTACGGAGGCAGGAGACACTAACTACCTTTAACACAGCGTGCAAAGAGCATTGACTACAACACTCAAATCAGAGGCAAAAAAGAGCGAGGACTACACACCTTCACCTTGGTCACGACTAGATGCGCTACCCTGCAGCAGCAACTTTCTCCTATAAGACCTATAATTTGACACAACACTCAAAGAAGTCCACGGGCCTGTCCCCGCAGAGCCCAGCGGCGCTGAGGGCGGGATGTCGGGCTCTCTCCCTTCTTCCCTCCGCGGGACGCTCATTCCCTCAGCGAGCCGAACAGAACCCGCAGCGGGGAACCCGCGTTACGCCGCCCCCCAACACCCACAGCCACGACACAAGCTCTGCCGAGCGCCTGTTCCCAGGAGAGCCCGCCCGCCCCGCCGGCTCAGCCCCGGAAAGGAGCCCCGGAGAGGAGCCCCGGCCGGCCGCTCACCTCAGCCCCGCCGCTCGCTCACCCCGAGCAACCGCGCCAGCCCCGCCACTGCCCGCGACCGCCCTTTATGGCCCTTCATCGTCGCCCCGCCCCGCCCGGCCCGGCCCGGCCCGGCCCGGCCCGGCCCGGCCTGGCCCGGCCCTCCCGCCTCAGCGGGGGCGGCTCTGGCCGCCGGCCCGGCCGCCGGGCGCTCGGCCTGGGGAGCTCCGCGGCGCTCGGGGCGGGGGGCGGATGGGGGTGGCCGCCCTCGCCCTGGAGCCCTCGCCCACCACCGCCTCGGGGGCTCGCCCCGCGAACTCCACACAGCGCCCAGCGGTCGCTTCCCGCTCCCCCCTCCCATATAAATACAATTTTTTCAAAGTGCCCCTCAGCTCAGGAAGGACGTTGAGGGGCTGGAGCGACTCCAAGGAAGAGCAACGAAGTTGGTGAAGGATCTGGAGCACAGGTCCCATGATGAGCGGCTGAAGGAGATCGGGTTGTTTAGTCTGGAGAAAAGGAGGCTCAGGGGAGACCTTATAGCTCTCTACAACCGCCTGAAAGGAGGATGTAGACGCGTGGTGGTCAGTCTCTTCTCCCAGGAAGCAAGGGACAGTCGACAGAGACGACAGTCTTAAGCTGTGGCAGTCTTAAACTGTGGCAGGTTCAGGTTGGACATTAGGAAGAAATTATTCACTGAAAGGGAAATTAGACACTGGAATGGACTGACCAAGGAGATGGTCAACTCCATCTCTGGAGTTGTTTAAAGGAAGACTGGATGTGCCGCTCAGTGCCATTATCTGCATGCCATAGTGGTGTTTGGTCATAGGTTGGATTTGATCTCAGAGGTCTTTTCCAACCTAATTGGTTCTGTGATTCTGTGAATCTGTGGGCTGTGATGAGGAGCTGACTGAAATACAACAGGACTTTCCCGAAGGCACCTTGTCCCAGACAGAACAGCAGTCAGCAGAGATCCCAGACATCCAGCTCTGCCAAAGAGTTCTGTGTGATGCTTGACTGGAAACAGCCAAACCAGATGCTCAGCCAGAACCTAAAAGGATGGGCTCACAAGGATGTTACAGCAGTGTTGAAAGAGTGTGCTACTGTAAACTGTGGCTGATGGGCTGTGGAGGCTCTGTGCACATGGTCAAGGATGATGGAATGACTGGACAGGAATCAACCTGGAGATGCAATGTCATAAAATCAGCTGGTGATTAATAGAGCAGGGTGTGAGATTGTGCGTTCTGGGGGCAAAATTTTAAAACTACAATTTCTGCTGAGAACACAATGTTTCATCTAATACAGGGGTATCTGCGTTTTTTTAGGATAATCAGGACTCAATAGAAGTGAGGGGAAAAATTAACACAATCTAGGACAGACCATCTGACATAATCCTAATAGATGTTAAAAAAGAATTTACAAAGCACTGGAAAAAAAATCACCACTACATCTGTTATACTGTTTGGCCATACACAGTCAAGAAAGATGAACTAAAACCTGCACACATATGGAGAAGAGCTGGCCTTGAACGAGGAAACTGGAAAGCTCCTTTTTTCCCTGGTAAACACAACAGACCTGCCTTATTTCACCAACAAAGCCAAAGCCAAGCAGGAATAGGGATGGGTTACATAATTATCTCTTTTACTCCAATACTGCCCCACTGGGATAAATAACAGGAAACAAAATTACCCATTTAAATTAAATGATAACATTGACACAATAATCAGATTTGAAGCAAGTTACCATCTTGTCCAATGAGATAATCAGGATTTTAGAGCCTTGCAGGAGGGAAGGGAATAAAACTAGGTTTAAGATGAAGCTAGAAAAGAAAATATATAATATGATTGCCTGTGGTGGTATGGAGCAGGACATGAGGATCCAGATCTCTTTCAACACTTTTTCCCTATGTTTCTAAAATTAGAAAGAGAAATAGGGAACTCAAAGAGAAGAAGTAGCACAAATGAGAAAAGCATAACCACTTGTAAAGAAATGTCTGACCTGGAGAGTAAAATAGTGAATGATCTCACCTCTTAAGAATATTTCTTCAGCAAGATTTCTGCCTCAAATAGTATTTCCTTTTGAAAATAACTGATGATTTTGGACACTATATTTTCTCTTGCCACATGGAGAGCAATTGAAGTACTTTTGAAGAAATATTTTCTATTGGGAATATTTATTAGATACCAATATAGACAAACTACAGCATATATTGCTATTACAGATGTTAAAGTATTAATCAAATGTTCACACTTTACATTATTTGTTTAAAAGTTTTTGTTTCACAAAAACATTTGTAAACACAAAGAGGTATCCACTCTATTTTAGGGTGTTTTCCTTATCCTCTGACTTGCAGACCTTGAGTATTTGTCAGGGGAACAGTACTGCACAGTACTCTCTGCAGTGAACTTAGACCTCCTGACAATAAGCTTCTTCTTTTAAATTGCTTTTCACGGGTGCCATACAAAGGGTCTTTGGGATGGGAATTGGAAATGCCATTAAAGTCGGCTGGACCAGGCTCCTAAGTAAATTGTAGGAATAACGAAGACTGCATCTTTGAGTAATGAATGAGCCCATTTACCCCTGAGGAGAAGCTGCCTTCTGCTACCCATCCACCTGTGTCTGTGCAGTGGATTATGGTGCCATGAGGATAGAAAACATGGAAATATACTGTTCACTGATGAGACAAGAGATTAAAAATCGTGGGCTACTGCTCCGGTGCTGTGGCTGCTGAGGTGGCTGACAGAGGCCCAGACACAGCTCCAGGGTACAATTTTAATGTTTAGCAGTTATTTAGGGCTTTCCTGCTGCCAGCTCTAATTCTATGTCCAGGGAGAAACAATGGGTGATCCCAATCTTTGCAAGATGTACTTTATCCAAGAATGACTGGGATACAGATACAATCCTGCCACAAGACAGTGAGCACTGGCAGCCACCATGCCCCTCTGCTCTTGGACAATTGTCATCTTCCCCTTCTCCCACAGCTGCTCCAGCCCTCATCTCTGCCTGCTGCTACAGTGTTTTCTCCCAGCTTCCTCCCTCCTCCCCTCTCCTGGGATGTACCCTTCTTCAGGATACACAGCACTGGAGGTGTTTCAAAGGGTTTTCAGACAGAGGGTGGGGAATGAAAAAGGATCAGCTGGCTCCTGGGAAGGCAGTGTGACAAAGAGAAAAGAGTCTGTGAGCTGCCAAAACAGAGGCACGTATGGAGTTATATTAAAAGAGTGCAAGTTGTTCATTTTTTATCCAGTAAATAGGGCAGGAAATCTGGCATAAGAAACTCACTTAAAAGCCTGTAAGTCAGCTCAGTGACCTGGCACTGTCAGATTAGTTTCCTTATGTGATGCATTGATGAATGTAATGTGTCATCATAAATCTTGGTTGCTACAGCTGTTGAAGCCATAAAGTGAAGCAGAGTTATTAATACCCAGTAGTAGTAGATGTCAGACTCCATTCTGTAATTGAGCATCAGATCTGCAGCTGGAAAACTCTTCTTTTTTGTCTGACATGTGGAGTAACTGTATGTCTGCAGAAGCCAAAAGAGTGGAGACAGGTAGGAACATCCCACCCACACAGGGCTATGATGAAATCCTCCTGCAGAGTATCAAGAGTGAGCCTCTTTTTCTGTTGTTTCTCCAGCTGCCTTTGCAAGTCTGAGGTTTCCTACTGGGAGATGAAGCAATTCTTCCTCCTGATACATGGATAAAGGTAAACATGTGAACATAGACATCCAGAGTGTAGTTATGCAAGGAACAGCAGCCTTTCAAAAATCAGAAGTTAAATTTGCTGCTGTAATTGCTGGAAATTGCCTGCTCTAAGGGATGGGATGCTGCCATGGAGGACTTCCCAGCCCACACAGAGTTCCAAGCTCAGCAGAACACCTTTTCTCCAAGAGGCAAGAAATGGTACCAGGCCCCTTCACCAGCAGGACCTGTGCAAAGTTACTGCTGCATTTAGATGTGAGGAAGACACAGAAATCCAGAGCTGCTGTCTCTCACATATGGCTTTTTAAAGATGTTCCCACTACTTTGCTGTGTTCCACCCCTGGTCACCTGGGTGTGGGCTGCAGACTCTTCTCACGAATCCTCTGATGTAGAGGCCCCAAACTACTCAAAAGCCTGAAGGAACAGAGCCACCCCACTCTGCAATGAAAGACACAGCCAAATTCTTCTAGGAGGGAAGAGAGTGTTATGCCCAGGCCCTGCTGCTTTTGCTTTCACAGCAGGAAAATCAGTTTTGCCAGTCTGGTTGTGCTGTGAGGATCCAGAGCGGGCAGCCCAGAGAAGCCTGGCATTTTCCTTTCCCTTAGGAAGCAGGAGGGCAGACACACGCAGAGATAGAATGCGCTTGCTGGAGAGGGGGCAGCAGGCCATCATCTAACTGGCACCTGAGCTCACCCCAACTGCTTAATTAGTCACACAGTTTCCTGGAACTTTGGGGAGAACATCACAATTTTCGGTAGTAGAGGAGAAGATGATGGGGGGGGGTGGAGGTGGG
This sequence comes from Cinclus cinclus, assembly GCF_963662255.1. NCBI lineage: Eukaryota > Metazoa > Chordata > Aves > Passeriformes > Cinclidae > Cinclus > Cinclus cinclus. Next base: position 28,802,488 of record NC_085047.1, on the reverse strand, counting down.
GGCAGAACAAGGGTTTGCAAATTAGACTGAAAAAAATATTTACTCTAATTTGGGAGTCATGAGCAAATTCAGGACACATTGCCTCAGGCTGCAGGTGGCAAATACAGTAAGGGGGCGGGGGGGGGGGGGGGTGGAGAGAAACAGTGAGGTTTAGGGAGTGCAGTTTTGGTCATGTGAAGCTATTAGGTACTGAGCTGCCTGTGGGCTCTGCCTCAAGGACTCTGTACTTAGCCCCAGTACAGATTTCCAGTTCAAAATCACATCTTTTTCACATTCCCTCATTATCCACAGTTTTAGACAGCAGCATGGAAGACTGCAGTGCTAACACTACCACTAGACTAACCTCTTGGGATCCTGCATCAAGCCCTGCCTCATTTTAGTTGCAGACAGTACTGTTTGCCCCTGCATATTCATAGATCTTAAGGTTAATAGAGATTACTAGCCACCCCTTAGTATTCACATAATACCTGGATAATATAACCCTGCTGTAAAACTCATAGCCCCTTCAGTAACTTTCAGTTGTGTGCAGACTTTTTTTCAGATCACTCATGAAATGAATAATCTGCTTTTTCCCCATGGTAGTCTGATACAATTGTTATCTGCTTTCACAAGTAAAGGCCCATACACAGTTTTATTTATGGTTTTAATTCCCACCTGACTTTCTTCTCAGCATGCTTTTTCCCCCCCTGCTGTCACTGGAAAGTTGTCTGCATTTTGAAATGCTTTTTCAGTAAATCTTTTGTTTCTTGCTGGTGGCAGTGGCAACTGAAAGAGGATATTTTGCACATTTATGTAGCTTAAAATAATCTAAATGAGAGCTGTCAGAGACTCCCCATACTCAGGGACACAGGCACACCCTCTGGGTCACGTTTATGCAATTTAGAACTGATCCATCCAATGAGGGGATCTGCCTTTCCCTGGAGCAGCTTGCCAGCTGGACTGCTGTACAATCACACAATCACACAGGCACTAGGGCTAGCATGAGAGGTGATGCAGAATGGCAGCAAACTTTGAGAACCTTGCACCCTTGGGAAATTTGGGGCCCATCTGAACTACAAAGAGTTGTCTCAGTCTGCTCAGTGGACCACCAGCAGCACATGGAAACTCCATAGATCTGGAAGCTGCTGTCCCACTGCCCATCTCCCAGCAATACTGGCAACTGGTGCATGCCGTCTGTTGGCACTGGTGAGGAAATGTCTTGTGGGTAGCATCCTCAGCGGCATCTAAGTGTTGGCCCATCCCTCCTGCAGCACGACAGCTGCTCTGCAGTACACCAGCTCCATCTGCCTCTCCTGCAGGAAAGGGATAACAATCTCTCCCCCTTTGCACCCAGTTTCTGTCTCAATTTATCAGGTCTGAGGTGACTGCCAGTCTCACCTCCTCTGTGGCTAGTCAGCATCCTACAAGAATCCCAGAGGCCCTTGCAGATGTTTTTGCAGCAGTTTTGCCTACAGCTGTCTCACACGGAGCTACACCAGAACAATCCCTCCAGTGACAGCAGTTAGGGCCTTCAGGCTCTTCTATCCAATATAGTGGAGATAGGGTAAGGTTCCATGTCCCAGCCATGGAGAAAACCTTAGCACAGTCTGTATAATAAAATTTGGCATTTTGTCATAATAAAAAAGTGAGGGGGGGGGGGCGAGGGGGAGGCATGGGAGGAGGGGACCAAGAGGATGGAGCCAGGCTCTTCTTACTGGTGCCAGCCAGTGGGACACAGGCAGAAAATGATGCACAGCAAGTTTCTCCTGAACATGACAAAGAATTTTACTGTGAGGATGACCATGCAGTGGAACAAGTTGTCCAGAGAGGTTGTGGAGTCAGACAGAAAACAGATGGCAAACAAACTTTCTAACACAATTTAAAGTATTAGAAAGCAGGGATCCTTTATTATGAGCGTGCTGGATACCCAGAAGGTATCTTCTCTAATTTAGGTGTGTCCAGAGCAAAATTCCATTGTGACCATACATATTCATTGCAGTACTTCCTAGCTAATAAACATCACTTCTCCTAGAACTAATTTGCATGTATGCATCTCCTACTGGAAGTCCTTTATGGTCCTAGAGGGTCATCTAAAGGGGTCTCTAGTGGTCATACTCACTGAGTGCCCCTGAGAGAAAAGCTACTGTCTTTGCAAGCAATTTGATGGGTGAAGGTATGGGTGTTAAAATCTTTGAAATGGGTCTTAATGTCTCTGCCAACTTTGGGAAGCAGGTTTGTTACAGAGCCCAGACATCTTGGCTTCTGAAACAGACAAGAGTCTGCACAAGCCTGAACTTCTGAATTTTGGGGTAAAACAGTAGGTTCAAGGGGGAATATGTGACAGGCGGTTCGGGAAGGCTGTACCTTCCGTGTACCTCGGTAATGGGGAAGAGGGCAACATGCAGCCGACACTTTAGGATTAAAGGAGGCTGCACCCTCCGAAACCTCGAGACAGAAAACCCCATGTGCCCCAAGGGCACTTCCTCCATTTATTCAAATAAAGTTGCAGGACTCCTCTGTCTTCTATTTGCGTATAAACCTCTGGCGTTTGTGGATTTTCCTGACACCCCCAGTGTTGCAGATGACTTTGGCTTGAACTTCTCTTAGGGCATGCGCTGATGCATCTTGTTACCTGGCTTTGCCACAAGAGCCACTGTATTCCGCATTATCGGTTTATCCATTGGTTGCAGCTACATTTAGCATGTTGTGTGTCTACTTTTTTATCAGCTTTGCTAGTTAGTATTTAAGTTCTATTTAGCAGCTTCAAGGGGAACTGAAAATTTCTAATCTCTGCGTTCTCCGCCAGGAGTCTCCCCCACTGGAGATACTCCAGGAGCGTCTGGACACAATCCTGTACCACGTGCTCTTATTGCAAACCGACCGATGCTGTGATATATATTTGTTTTCTGAGCATTTGTAAGGGCTGGGGGGGGAAAAAGGACGAGTTAAGGCAGACACTCGTGGTCGCAGGGAGGAGAATCGCCCCGGCAGGCACAGCGGCACGGCGATTACCACGGGAATCATTCCTTCCGTACTGGCAAAGGAAACGGAAAGCGGCGCCGTGCCGGGGGCGGCGCTTCCCTCCCGCAGCCATGGCGGCTCCCAGCGGGATGGTGCCGGTGCTGGCGGGGCTCTACGTGGGCGGTGCGGAGTCGTGCTCGTCCCCAGAGGCGCTGTCGGCGGCGGGGGTGGTGGCGGTGCTGACGGTGGACGCGGAGGAGCCGCCGGCCGTGCCGGGGGTGCGGGCCATGCACGTCCGGGCTCGGGACGAGCCCGGCGCGGACCTGCTGAGCCGCCTGGATGAATGCGCCGCGTTCCTGGACGCGGCCCGGGCGGGCGGCGGCGCCGCGCTCGTCCGCTGGTGAGCCGGGGACTGTGGCGGGGCCGAGCGCTCCCCGCGGCGGCTCTGCCGCTGACGGGCCGCCCTTGCCTTGCAGCCACGCCGGGGTGAGCCGCAGCGTGGCCGTGGTCGCAGCTTACCTGATGAAGACGCGGGGGCTCGGCTGGGAGGAGGCGCTCGCCGCCGTCAGGGCCGCCAAGCCGGACGCGCAGTGAGTGCCCGCCCGCCCCGCGCCCCCTCAGCCGCCCCGCGCCCCCTCAGCCGCCTCAGGCCCTCTCCTCTCGCCCCCGCCGCAGGGTGAACCCGGGCTTCCAGGGGCAGCTGAAGCTCTACGAGGCCATGGGCTGCGCCGTGGACACCAGCAGCGTCTTGTACAAGCGGTACCGGCTGGAGATGCTCAGCGAGAGGTTCTCCGGTGAGTGGGAGCATCGCGGGTGCGCGGAGCGGAGTCTCCCAAGGAGGGGAAAAAACTGTCCCGGAGAGAACGCGGAAGGCCCTGTCAGAGGGGCTTGACTTCGAGTGTTGCCCTCAAAGCAGCTGAGGACGGACTTGGCCAGGGCAAATATTCATGTTACACCAGCCCTAGAGAATCCCAGCTCATCAGTGGGGGAAAAATGTGCCTTTGAGAGATGCGTGGGAAATAAGATCTGTAAGGTGCTGAGCTCTTTAGCTAAGTGCAAAAAATGGTAAAGGTCAATTTGATACTTTTCGTGATTTTTACATCCCTGGCAAATGCAAACAGCATCTTCAGAAAGTATGTCAATGGGATGAAAAAAAACAAACACGCAAAACTTGAGATAAAGTTGAAATTCAGTAATGAAGTAAACTTTCATACTTTAATTTGCAAAAGATACATGTGCATTTCTGTAATTTTATAATAAAATAATATTCTGTAGCTTTTATTGCAAGATTTCAGTGTTGCATACTCAGCATGACAGTGCTATTGCCCTTTATGTGTCATTGTCCTTAGCAGTTCCCATTTGCAAGCTGACTTTCTGTATTTTGGGCACTAAAACGTTGGCACAACTACTCAGAAACCTCCTATGCCTTTACTTTCTGTTGAAGTAAGAACATAAAGCAAAATAAAATTATTTTACCATGGTTGAGGCCACAGTCTAGATCCCAGTTCCTTGCCTTAAGCAAATCCCAGTCTTAGGCATGGTGGGATGAGTCTCTTTTGTTTTTACCTTAATGTCTTGGAATTGCTGAGAAAAGAAATGAAGAGAAGAAGGTGGCTCCTGCAGGCAGTGAGTGGGGCAGAGGCACAGTCCTGTCTTGATCCCAGGAATATAGCGTGGCTGAGCTCATGTGATTCTCAGCATGGTCCTAACCTCTCTGCAGAACCTCAAGACTTGCCCCGAGAAGTCTTTGCAGTTGATCCTACCACTATATGTCAAAATTTGAACACAGAGGTTCTCTACAGATGCAGGAAATGCAGGTACTTTATATATAAAAACAATACGTATTTTTATGTATTTATAAAATACTTTATATTTCTCCTTAAAATGTTGTGAAATCCACTCAAGAGGAGAATAACCTGTGTATATCAATGGACGTGTCATTGTTGTCAGCTCAGGGATGAGCTGTTGCCTAAGTTTCCATAGTGTGTTTGCAAAAAATAAAAAAATAAAAAAAAATTTTTTTGTTCTCTGGAGTGGTGCTTGTGAGCCTTCTAGACTAACCAAAAATGTAGAATTTGTATTCCTCTTTATTTAGAGTCAGGAGACCCATATGCCTATTTTCTATCATCTTTAGATTTGCCCAGTTAAGATAAAGCATGTTTTACTTCCTTTTTCCCATGTCCCGGAGGGCAGACGCGCTCTGTTCCGTAGCTCCAGCATTTTGTCCCACATGGAAGGAATTGGACCGACAGCATTTGCCCACAAGAGGATAACAGACTCTGCACGACTTTCTGGGAATGGCCAGGAAAAGTGCACCTCATACTTCATTGAGCCCGTGCAGTGGATGGAACCAGCATTGCTCGGAGTAATGGAAGGACAGGTGAAGTGGAGAATGCACTTTATTCTTTGGATTTTTTTTTTCCTTCGGTAAAGACAGAGTTGTGTTTCTTCCCTGAAAGGAAAACCCCACACAAGGTGCTTCCAGCCTTTCTGGCATGAATTTTGTAGCTTATGGGCAGATTCTTAAACGTAAAATATTCTTTCACACAGAAATGAGCTGGTGCTGTGCTTGAGCCGACACCACCAGACGGGATGATGGACAGGGTTTATCTGCTGTTTCTATTATGAGAAAGACTTGTGGGACTTCAGAAGCCTATTGTGGTCTCAGGCTGACCAAGTCTTTTGGACCTTGGTAAAACTGTCTTGGAATCCCACCAGGTCCCAGCACACCCTCCCTTCTGCCAGTGTAGCTGCCCCAGAGCTAAAGAGCCCTTCCAGTTTGGCTTTTTGGCCTGTTTTTAACTAGATCCACATCAAAAGTTATCTTAGACTGAGTCCTGGGTTTTTCTTGCAGCTTCTGTGTCCCAAATGCATGTCGAAGCTGGGCTCCTTCAGCTGGAGAGGGGACCAGTGTTCCTGTGGCCGCTGGGTGACTCCGGCCTTCCAGATCCACAAAAGTCGAGTGGATGAAGTGAGGACACTGCCAGTTGGTAACTTCCAAATTGCCAAAACCTGAACTCAATGCTTCACTTGATGGATTTCTTAACATCTACTGAGAATTACTAGTCCATGGGTACCAGGAAATGAGCTTATGACTTCCACCCCTTTACTTGAACACCTTCAACTTGCTGTATCTCTTCTTATGTTCTATGAAATATCAAAACACTTTCTACAAAGAGATGTTACAGAGTAACAAATCTACAAAATGGGTCAAATGTGATGTTTTTTAGTGTATTCATTTATGTGTTGCTGTTCACAGGTCTCAACTCCTTATTCAAAAGGAGTTGCTGTGGCCAGTAGTGGTGCTCAGCTTGTGATCCAAAGTGTCAAATGCCCTAAAATTACAGTTGGTTTGCATGCTTGGCAGCAAAAGGCAAACTTGCACTTCTAATACAATAAAAGTAATCCTAAAAATACCTGGCCTAAGAGTATTTACTACTTTGTAACTCTTTCATGGAATGTGTGAGGAGATTGTGCAAGCTGTAATGGAATGGGCAAACTGAAGTAAAGAGTCCATGCCAAGTTACTGCTTACAGTTTTAAAGGAATCCCTAAAATGATGAAATAAGTTTTTTAAGCAAGCTGCGACCTTTTGGGATGGGCTGCTGTGTACACCGCTGTGGCACAGGTTTGGTTTGACATAAGAAAACAGGACAGATAAAACCTAATTTAAATCAATTTTATTTTCATTGACTTGAACAACTTTTTTAAATTTATTTTTTTACACAATTTCCAGCAACATACATTATGAAATATACAAGATAAAGTAGGTGGTGGGGTTCTGCCCATGTTGTAATTCCTTCCACAGCTGCGGAAGGAAGACTTGCAGGACACAGTGAACATCAGATTTTCAACACTGAAAACAGACACAAAACAAAAAGGACAAAAATATATATGAAACTTTGAACTGGTCACACTTCAGGGCCAGGTACAGCACAATAAATATTAGAACTGCATTATCTTAGACATCTTCTGTAAAGTTTATAACATCCTCTATTTAAAGAGATAAGAACATCTGGTTTCTAGCATGAAATGCTACATTGTACAGTGGTGAAGGGTACAAACAATGAGCCCAGCAAGGGCTTGGATGGTGACTACTCATTCACACATGCTTGTTGATAAAATAAGCAGCATACACCAAAAATTTAGTGAGCTGTAAACTTAAGCATTCACTACCAGAATATCAGCTGGAGGAGCAGTTTCTTTTCAGGAGAACCAAAAATAGTCAATCCCTTTAAGTTTCAGCTGGGCTCTCCCCTGACAACAGTGGGTTGATACCATAATGGAAGTGGCAGCATTTGGTCCGTAGCACAAGATCCCTTTGCATTACTCCTGTTCAAAGCTGGCGCCGGTGGAAATACTTCAGTGCAGAATTAATGCTCACATAGGCACGGTGTCACCAACAGATGCTGTCTCAGGACTAACAAAGCAGTTAAGTGGCAGCTGGAACCCAGCTGGGCACAGGATGCCACCTGACACAATTGAGAGGGAGAGACTGGAGAGGATGCTAGCATCTCTCTCTCTCCTGCACTTTGGAGCAATGGGGTGAGTGCTGGGCTCGGGGAGTTTGACAGAAAAGGAATGAGCAGAGCGTAGCCTATCTTAGTCTAGTGTTACCAATAAAAAAGCCCAAGAGACAGCAGTTTTGGTTGCTTGACAGAGTGCTTCCAGAGCACAGAGCAGAAGACCAGAGCCACTGGTTTCTCTTGCATCATAATCAACAAGGCAGGAGTAAATACATTTTGTACTCATCAACCTTCCCCCATTCATCCCCTGCCCCCAGCTGAGCATCATTCATTCCTCTTACACAAGAACTGGGGACCTTCTGTGCCACCACCCAACAGGCCATGAGAGCACAGGTGGAGGAAGAAGGCTAAGCATGTGCTTTCCTTTCCTTGGCATAACCTGGGCATTGCACTGGGGGCAACTGCACTAGCAGAGCACCACCAAGGAAGGACCACACTGTGGTCAGCACATGTGGCATCACTGTACCTTGCCAACCATGCCCTGCAGTACATGGCAGCAGTCACAAGCTTCACAGAGTAAAGCAGCTGAGTGTCAGGAAATTTTACGGGATAAATGGGAGCCAAGAAGATACAATTCTGCTGGAAGCTGAGCACCTATGGCTTTGATTTTAGCTGATGCCGAGTCCAACAGTTCTATATGTATTAAGTAGGAAGATAAAATTGTATTTCTCCAGTGTACAAAATTATACCAGTCACTTGTATATGCTCATCTTCTAGTTAGTCCCTTCTTGGAGAGGACCAGAACTAACACATTTCAATACCAAAAGACCCAGCTGAGAGATTCAGAAATGACAGAATAGTGAAGAATTTTTGGTTGTATCAACATGTCATCAGAATATGGTCAAAAATTCTGTTTGAGAACAGGGAGTTCTGTGTTTGATAGTCACTTAGCAAAAAGGCAGGTGTAAATGCCCTTCCCACTGCTAGCTGGCTATGTACTGCATGACTGCATGAAGACCTACACCTCCTCTGCCAGTGCAGCTCAACTGATTACATCCCGAGGTGAAAGACTTACCAGGAAAGGTTACCAGGAGTGCTGGGAGAAGAAAAGTGAATTTTTCCCACCCTAGAAGTGTACAACAGCATTTCCTCACTCAGCCAGGCCCATTCACACATCACTCACCACTTGAGACGCACAAAACAATGCCAAATACAAACTAAAGAGGAATGTTTTTTTGGAAAGACACTCTCTGAGGATGAACAGGGGAAACATAGGATTATTTATCAACTCAAGTACTGTTGCATCATTCTTGAAAGGTAGGGAAGCAGAGGAGCTGAGATGAGGAACTGAGAGGACAAATTGGAGTGGTCACAGAGGTCGAGTCTAGTCTTCCAGACTGCGAAATGCATTCTGCATATCCTCAAACAGCTGAGCATAGTCCGCCTTGATTTTTGTTTCACCATCTTTGACAGGGTCCTGAAAGAACATAGCAAATAAACAAATCTATCAGGAAAGGCCTATGGTACTTAACTCAGCCCTGGTTTGTCACTGCTGTAACCTCTTGACCTCAGGATTAACACTCGCCAACTGCAGAACAGGCATTTTAGCTGTCTTTGCATCCTTTCTGTCTTGCCAACAGCCACAGGGTTTAAATCTCATTCTCTTCCCACATTAGTGAGCAGGTATAATGGGTACTGGAAAGAGATTTTTTTTTTTTTCCATAAGCAGTGGTTACTGCACTGAAAAGCAACTCATTTGGAAAGCAGTCAAAACTACTGAGGATCTTGGTTCATGCTGTGTTAAGAGCTGCAGTGATTAATACCAGCTCCTATCCCCACACCAAATGCAGTGCACCCCCAGTAAGTGGAACTCTGCCATTACTTAGAGGTTGTTTGGTTCAAATTAAAATGTATTGTGTAATCATAAAAATCTCAAAAATATCATTGTACAGCTTCGTTTTCTCAGAATACTTTTCATGAAAGATAAAGGCAAAAAATGTAACTATAAGCTTTGCTCTGAGGCTGGAAGGTTTTCTCTGCAAGAAGCATTAACTGTCAGGCTGTGAAATCTGTTCCATGTCTTCACCATTCTCCTCTGAGTGCTAAGATCCTCTGGGTCAGTGGTAAACTCTTGGTAAACACAAAGGCCTTACATGTGTGGATGCACTACTTCTTACATTATCCCTCCAAAATACCCAAACCACAGGCTGCAGGACATCTGAATCCTCACACCTGTCAGACTGTTACCTGGGGAATACAATTTTCCTTTCATAACTACTAAAAGTCCAGCTCCACTTAACATATATACACTCTCTGGATTCCCTTTTTCAGCCACGCTGTCCACTGCTTTGCTGTACTGCAGGTGCCTGATGCTGGGTCAGGGTTTGTAAGGGAGTGTTTTCATTACCCTATCCCTACATAACCACCTCTCAAAGAAGCACATGTCCCCAGGGGCATCTTGTTATGTTCTTCATGCTTTGAGAATATATACCAGGAACCCACTTACTGCAGAAACAAGCCAGCACCTTGCAGGAACAGAATACATTGCCATGGTAGAACATTTAATTCTAAACATATTTAATCCAATGCTACTTGTTCTCCGAAGACTGCAGTATTGGCTTACATGAGTTTTCACAGAGTAAGCATTATATTTCCTAGAGGATATCAGTCAGTATCAGAGGTTACTACTGTCCTACCAGTAACTGCTATCCCAGCATGCTCTGGATGAGTTTTAGTAAAGCTGTACCCTAAAATGACAGCTACTGAAGTTAACCAGAGCAGATGCTCCAATTCACTTGTTTTGTCTTAAGCCCATGCTAAAGTTACTCCTCCCTTTCCCTCTCCACTTCGAGCAGCCTCTTTTATATTAGAGACAGGTATAACCAGCCTGAAGTTTAACCCAGGAAAAACTGAATGATAGAAATGTTGACTGAGCTATTTTAATTAGAAGCTAAGGAAAGAAACCCTCCTGAAATAATAGATGATGCGTTCCATGTTTGGCTTCAGGCTGCTTCTCTCTGATAATAGTTTCCTTAGAACATGCTATAATATTTTTACAGAATTTTATCACAAAACCCCCAAAGCAAACAAGAAAATATGCTTGTACTGTTACCATGACTATATGTAACACAAAAGAGTGCTGAAGGAGGGGTTGCCAAGGCTGCACAGTCAGCATCACCTGACTAGATTTCTGCACTGACCATTCCTGTGCTCAAAAAACAATTCTTTACTGTCTTCGAAATGATGGAAAAGAGTCTCTGTTCACAGACCTTTATCAAAGGTCTTTGGTCAACACCACTGAATCAGAGGCTCTGGAAGCTCAGAGGAAGCAGGACAACCCACTTCCTTATAAACATACCTTGAACTTCATGGAGGTAAGTCTGTAGAGGATTTCACTCATGTTCTCTCGGATGATGGACCACGTGATCTTATTGTCACTCTGAGCTGTGGTTTCTACAGCACGGCGTGCCATGTCATAAAACGCGATCATGTTGGAAAGCATTCCCACTGTTTTATAGAAAGGGCAGAACCTGACGGAACAGAAGAGGACCTGTCAAGCATCTTAGAACAGTTAACAGCATTCTCCCCTAACAGAAAGAGTGCCAGCCTGCTTTACTCCAGGGATTTTTAATGTATACTGCCAAAGAAGAAGGGATACCTCAAACAGGTCCTGCATTTTTACATACTCAAATTGCAGGCCAAGACAATCATCCTAAAGCTGACTGAAGCTGAGGTTTCTAAAGCAGTACCCAAATATTCAGGCAAAACAAGAGAGAACAGGAATCATTGCTCTGCGAGTCTCACATTTCAATCTGTGCCAATCCTTACAAGTAAAGGAAAACAATGAACAGCCAATGGAATTCTTTATTGCTGTTCTGTCCATCAAGGGAGCAGGCTTCCTCTTAACAGCCTGCGCTGACAGCTCTGCAAGTTTCTTTACTCATAGGAATGGGAGTTTCCCTATGACAAGAGCACTTCAAACAGTTCAATTTTTAATGGGTAGGCGAGTGCCATAAAAGGTACCTCATTATTATTTATGAGCTACTTCCTGTGCTTCTTATAGCATACACACATACCCGCCCTAGTAACCTCATCAAAAGGACACACTGTTACAAAATTATGGATGTCTACATTTTTAGTGATGAAGTACTTGGGACTTCCTGATCTACCTGGGCTGAAAGTGAGATAAGCACAGGCTGTTAAAACACAAGGATAGCATGGAAAAAAGAAAAGCAGAGCTCACAAGGGTGAAAGAAAGACTAAGGGTTTTTTGATGGATCAAACTTACTCAAGAATTATGCAATAGTAACTGAAAAGAAGATTCTTGCAGTCCCCTGTGTATTGATGGAATGAACAGGAAGACTTTGGATGGTATCTGTGAAAATAAAGCAGTCCTGTCCCCATCCCCAGATGTGCTACTGCAGAAACATTGGCTAACAGAACAATAGAGGAGGACCTGGGAACCCCGAAGGGTTCAGCATGCCTACAGAAGGCGTTAAGACAATATGAATGCACTGTTGAATGGGCTACCTAAGCACAGTTCTTCCACTTCTTTACAGACACTAACATTAATTTCTGCACTGGTCATCTTCCACGTAAAATAACTGTATCAGTCCAGACTGCACAGGACTAAGAGGGCAGAGTGGCCAATCAGATCTCACCTGTCATAAGGCGTGTAACCATTCTGCTGCAAGAAGTCATCTTTTATCAGCTTGGCAACCTCCAAGGTAATTTTATCTGTTTCTGCCAAGGAAGCCTAGAAAAGTAAGGTAAACAGTTAGTTTAGTACTCAAGTCCATGAAGACACAGTATGTCCTGGCCAAGAACAGATGTTTTTCAGTACTTGTCTTTTTCCCACCCTCTTAAGATAGCATCAAGCAGAACTTTATATTTTGGGTATTTCTCACTCCCTGCTATAGAACGGCCAATTTAATTGATTACCAGATTAAGATGGGCCAGTCAGTAAGTCTGCTTTAGGTGTATCTGATGATAAAGGGAACTTCCTTCCCACTGTTTAAGACCATGGAAAAGTCACCAGACATGGAAAATGCACATAGCTTTGCTATGAGATACATTGAAACATCACCCTCCTACATAAAGAGAATTTCATTTTTATCTTCCTCAAACCTTATGGAAAGAAAGAATAGATCTCAGGATTTGGTACTAATCTGCACCATTACCAATGTCCTTTTCCCACCTGGCATTCAAGAAAAGAAAAGGAGGTGATGACAATGCCTGTCATAGTCCACAGGACAGCCACAACCCTGCTGCACACTGTTGCTCTTGGCACCACTGGTTGCTCTTCTCCATCATCCTTTTGCTAAAGGGGCCTGATTGAGCTTTAAGTAGCCCAACTTGCTTTCTAGACACGAAGTTTGGACCTTCTTTCATGAAGAGACTAACAGAATTCAGAGCTAAAAGGAAAAAAATACACTGACTGTATTTCCACAATTCCTTCTTTCTACTTTCCACAATTTCCCCCTTAAACATTTGTTGCAGTTGTTAGCCAAGCCCAGACAGAAAGGAACAGTCAAAGATAACATCTCTGAGGAAAAAAATCACCAGTTTCAGTAATTCTATCATAAGAACAATGCCTAGTCACAAGTAGTGGCTTATCCATATCCTTTCCACACCAAGAACCCAATCCTACCCTGCTGTGCAAACTAGCCTTTTAGAAGATGGTTTTGTAAATAGGGAACTGCAGAAAGTCCTATGACCCCATTTCCTTTTCTTCAAAAAGACACATCAAAAGAAGAGAGCTCTACTAGGCAAGATCTGATGAAAGGTCTCATCTTGGTTGGACTAGAATATCAGTGAAGAGACAGAGCACCATGAGCAAACTGCCTTCAAGTAAATGTATTTAATACATGTTACTACACACTACTACAGTTCTGTAAATCCTCATAGCTCATCTGAACATTGTGGAATTAAACTACTGTCAAGTACATGCCAGGAACCTGCCATATTTACAGTGCTAAGCTGAAACCAGTTTTCACTAGGTCCTTTCTGAGAACTTTCAATGGAAATTTTCCTGTCCAAGTTTAGCTTTCTTTTCAAAACACTGAAGTGAAAAAATGAAATTGAATGTGGCAAAATGGAGCCATATATCACATGTTTCCAAAGAAAAAACAAATGATCACTAGTTTTTTAAAAAGCAGACTCCACTTTGTTCCTACAAGCCAACTTGTAAATGCCAATACCTCTGTCCTGAAGCTGGCAACATGGTTTCTAATGAACTGTAAAGTTACCTTCAGGTGACCTCAACAGTGAAGATGGGTTTGCATAATTTCTCTACAAAGACTGTTTCCAATGGAATAGCACTTTAAGTTGCAGCAAAGGGGACTTCAACATCACTAAAACACTGAAGCAAGTTTAAAGCAAGCAGTAGGTGTCCCACAAACCCATTTACATGAGAAAAGCAGCACCAAGCCAAGGCTTAGCAAATCTGAAGAACTATTTGTCATTAGAAAATCAAACAACATGTAGGAAATTTGGAATAAAACACAGTTTGAGGTGAGAGTCTGACATCTCCCAGCGATCTTTTGTGTGTAATGAGTATCCACTGGGTCTGCTCTAAGACACAGTCAAAAGCCTGCACTAACCATAAGGAAATGGAGGATGGCTCAATGATACCACATCTGGTCACTCACCTTCCCCACAAGCTGCACAATCTCTGCAAGGTCCTCTTCCTCCTGTAGGATCTCTTTGGCCTTTGTCCTGAGAGGGACAAATTCTGTGAAATGCTTGTCATAGTACTCATCCAGGGCTCGCGTGTACTTGCTGTAGCTGATCAGCCAGTTCACAGATGGGAAGTGCTTGCGCTGTGCCAGCTTCTTATCCAGGCCCCAGAAAACCTGCCAGAAGCCAGAAAGGTCATCAGCTCTCCAAATCAAAAGTGAACAAAAACAATTGAAGGCAATTTAAAAAAAATACAGAGAGCAAGTCAAGCAAGTTGGAGTTAATGCAGCATGGTAAAGGCTTCACAAATGGAAGCATGGGAGCCTGTTAACTATAAAAGTGACATTCAAACAACACTTCTCAAAAGATGATGCAACTTTTAAGCTGAGTTCAGATTTATTCAGCTTGAAACTGCTCATGAGAGAGCAATCAGCAATAGCAATGACAATACTGAAGTCTAAGTAAAGTGGAGATCAAATACATGTAACTGCTTTTCCCAAAACTGCATACAGTTGGCAAGACACTCCCTCAGCTTCTCTGAGGACTTTTTGTGGTTTCAATGCACCTATATTAAGAGTGGTCTGCTTTTCATCTCAGCTGGAAAAGATACATTTGCAGTGCAGCTCAATGGGCAGCACTTAGGAAGGACATAACCCTGAACGGCATTATTGGAACGAATTGCTGCCTTCACTCCCTCTTTCCAAAGGGATTTCAAAAACATCAGTTTGAGACTATCTCACATGGTTGCCTTCTACAGTGTTAGAACATTTTCCAAAACACCCTACAACTCTGCCTGTGTCAAATCAAAGCTCTCTCACCCCAGTCACTGGCACAAATTTGCTGAATTACAACCATCTGGAGTCTAACGAAATGGACAGAAGAGCTGCAACATTGTGGGACATACCTGAACAATGCCCAGGGTAGCAGATGTGACAGGATCAGAGAAGTCACCACCTGGGGGAGACACACTGAGCAGGAAGAGATAGGGAAAGGTTATCAGAGTTGCTTTCACAGTTCAAACTGAAGTACTGAACTGACTGACTGTACAGATCAGTGCAGAGAAACCAGAAAAGTCAACATGATTTCAAGTAAATAATAGATTGCAATATGTTTGCAGAAAGTGCTTGATGCATACCCACAGGGGTAAGCATATAGCAAGCATACCATAAAATAGCTACATCAGTGACTGACTGACAGTATTAAGGTATAATTTCAGTCTCATTAGCTCTAGGAAGTAACTCCAGCTTGGATCATCAAACTTGTCTCAATTGGAACAGATTCAGCAAGAGTGCTGATAGAACATGATGAATACACAGTGCAGTGATTTTACAGGAAACAATATCTCAATCTGAAATTATTTTTATATTAACCTATACAGTAACTACTTCATTTGTACTTGACACTACAATACATGCCTTCCCAGAGATTAAAAAAAAATAAAAATCTTCAAATCTTAAAAGCAGAAAGCCCTCATGTATGTATATATGTATGTTGTGAACAGCAGAACTAAGCAGAGCAAAAAAATCAGCTCTGGGTGTTTTTACAGATGCCAGAGGCCCCCTGTAAACACAGGGAATCCACTTTGCCCACGGTATGATACACAAACCAGTATCACCTAGGAGAATGCCTGCAGACATCATGCTTTTCACAGCACATCACAGCCTGAGATATGCTGCTTCATGGAATTCTATTCTATTTGAGCATGGGAGTCATGATTCATTATGCCTCCAAGTGCACACTGCTGCTCCAACTGCCCCTTCTTTTCTGCTCTGAGCATGGTTTGACATACTTTTCAGAGAGTTCTAATGACATTCTACTCTGAGCCACTTGATCTGATTGCTGTGCCTGTGATTCCACACCACACAGTCACCCATCCACATCAGATCTTTCTACCCCCACGCACAATTTAACAGCAGTTCTGGGTGAACAGAGACTAAGTATCTACCTACTCATTCCCAAATTTTTACGTTCTGTAGCAGCACAGAGCAACGAGACCTTTTTATCTGGAAAAAGGTAACATGTCATCAAAAACAGCAAGGAAGAACTGCAGCCAGTGCAGAGGCAAAGCAATGCAGCACTCACGCTCCAACAATGCTGACACTGCCTTCCCTCTCAGGATTTCCCAGACACTTCACTCTCCCAGCTCGCTCATAGAAAGAGGCCAGACGGGCACTGAGGTAGGCTGGATAACCGCTGTCTGCAAACACCAACACACAGATTCAGACAAAGGCTCAGACTCTGAAGGGCTGCATTTGCAAGACTAGACTGAGGAAAGGCTACTCACCAGCTGGCATTTCAGCCAGTCGCCCTGAGATTTCCCTGAGGGCCTCAGCCCATCGGGAAGTAGAGTCTGCCATCATACTGACATGGTAGCCCATATCCCGGAAATACTCAGACAGGGTGATTCCTGTAACAAAGACAACAGCATGCTGCGGATACAGTTCAGAAAGGAATTCTATGCTTATGGGTTGTCAGAAGGATGCAAATAAACCAAATCATTTGAGTTTCCATTTCGATGGAAACAGACAATGGAAATTACTGTTTCTTCTTGCTTATATCCCCGCTGTCTTTTCTTTTTTGCTGTTGCTGTTTATTTCTTCTCAATTTCCTCATTTTTGTTTATGAGCCACTCAGACTCATCCTACATTCACGTGTATTTCTTTGAAGAGACACTGCAATGTCACTGATGCTACTCTTTCCCTCACTGAAACCATGAAGAAAGACTCTTCTTACTGTAAAATGTCTCCTTCCCTTTCAAACCATCAGAATACAAGAGTGAGAAAAGGTCATGTTTTATCTGAATTATCTGACATCTGCTCATAAGAAAGAACTTTAAATAAAGCCTTTAAAAAGCTGCAAAGGAAAGATTAGTCTGCCAACTCAGAGAATACTATTCCTGTCCATTAAGTAGCTGTACTTGTCACCAAAAAGCTAGTCAAAACCTAAAGCTTACAGAATTAACACATGCAGAAAACCTACACAACTCCTGGGACAGTTTAAGTTCACCTTATAAACAAATTTTACTCAATATTCAGAAATGGCAATTATATGCAAGCAAGTCAGATTCAATTCAGATACTAAGATGTGGTACAGGCAAGATCTGAAAGGGTTTACTCCTGAAACTAGACAGTATTCTCCATATGGCCATCTCAGGAACTGAAAATATTAGAGCACAATGGCCTACTTTATACACACAACTTTCTCTATCCTCTCATAAATCTTACCAGTATAGATGGAGGCTTCTCTGGCAGCCACGGGCATGTTGGAAGTATTTGCTACCAGAGCTGTTCTCTTCATGATGCTTTCTACCTTGCCATCAACTTCCATTGTTAACTAAAATGCAAGAAAAGGAAAAACACTCAAACTGTAACAGTAGCAAGTTTTTTTTGTTAAATTTTTCACTGCTTGTTTTTTGTTTTTTTTTACTGTTTTACTTGCCTTGTATCAGGATACTCTCCTCACAGCTATTCTACTAAGAGCAGAGATGAGATTCAAAATTTTAGGGTATGTTGGTTTGTCTTTCAGACTGCATATAGTTTAACTTGTTAATGTACATGCTTCAGCCTCACCTCAACTTCTGCAACTGCCAAATCCCTGCTGATCCCAATCAAATAAGTAATGCCAAACCCATTGCACAAGGAAGCATGTTGTCCTCTCTCAGATTTCCAGGCTGAAAGAACTAAAAATTCTTAGCCTCCTGTCCTAGTCCATTAGGTATCAGAGAGCTTTTTTCCCCTCCATCTGCAAGAAGCCAAGTTAGTATTTGACAACTGGACATAAAACCACATTTTTAACTTCAGTGAAGCCTTACAAGCACCTGAATAACAGAATGTACACCCTGACATTTGTGTGGAATTCCACTTATGAATACCCTGGGATCTACCTTCTTCAAGGCCACCTCAGCTTGACTTTGCCACCTATCAACACACCTAAGCCTTTTACTCCTTATTTCTGACAGTGAAGTTTCCATCTGACAGTTCTTACTATCTGACCCCAGCACAACAACTTCACTAAAACATAGTAACAGGTACAAGCATTGGTAAACCTGTTACTTGGTTTTTGTTGTTTTTTGTTAGTTTTTTTTTTTAACAAGCTATTTTCTACTTCATTCAAATGGTATTCCAAAGCTTAACATGTCAAACTAATATCTGGTAACTGTATCACCACCCTGCAACTTGTAAAGGGATGCTGCATATCTTGCATGGTCAAGTTAGAGACATGACCAGTGACAC
Organism: Cinclus cinclus; assembly: GCF_963662255.1. NCBI lineage: Eukaryota > Metazoa > Chordata > Aves > Passeriformes > Cinclidae > Cinclus > Cinclus cinclus. Next base: position 28,784,173 of record NC_085047.1, on the reverse strand, counting down.
ATAAGATGCTTACAGCTGTGCTAAATTCTTCTCTGACATTCATTCTGGCTTTATTTTAAACAACTTAGAAGATACACCAAAAATTAGCCCAGATGTTTACTAAGGGGCCACTGAAATAATTCTTGAACAACCCAAAAGGGACTTTTGCCTGAGCTTCAAGGGATCCAAGAGGATCTTTTCAAGTCACTCTACCAACATGATATTTTACTCAGTTACAATACCAGTATGATAGCAACTCTTCCCAGGAAGGTTTACTCTCCACAAAATCTCCATACTAACCTCAGGAAAATCTCTCAGTACTTCAGACATTTCATTTCCTCGTTCTCCACAGCCTACGTAAATGATGACATCACTGTTGGAGTACTTTGAAAGAGACTGTGAGATCACAGTCTTTCCACAACCAAATGCCCCAGGAATTGCTGTTGTACCTCCTTGTACGCACCTGAGTAAAGAAAAAGGACTATGATTTGCAAGGAACTAAAAAACAGCTCTTTCCCATCTTAGAATATATTTTCCACTAGAACTCCCTCACCAAAAGCAGAATGACAGGAGTCACATTCAATGTTCTGAGTGAGACACAGCGGTATTTCACTAAATTAAAATATCAACTGATTAAACCATCCTTTTCTTCTCCTGTCCTTGAAGTATATGACTTATGCTGATATGACAGCATGACTTTTGGGCTTGAAACACAGCAGTTTTCACAGCTGGAAGCAGCAATGGAATGCAAATGCTAAGAAAAGAACAACTGTACTTAGCTGTGCATTACAGAATAAGCAGCACAATATTTTACGACCAAAAAACTGAATGCAGTGCCTTAGAAGTTAGCTGCTTAAATGAGCAGTTTGTGTTACAGTTAAGTGCAACAGTTAGTTCCTAAGTGGCAACCTCAAAATCATTGTAAACTACACATCCTCAAGACCATGGAAAGATATCCTACTCATGCATTCAAATGAAGATACCAAGCTTGAGAGTTCTAGTCTTTCTGTAGATGTGACATAGTTATGCTAAGTTTATGCATGTCCAGTCTTTTCTAAATAAATGCACTAGAACAGTTTTGTTAAACGTTCTTTTTACACCAGTGGGTTCACCTGCCAAATAAAGATGAGAAGTTCAGCTAAATATTTTTTAAGATTATGCTGTGACACATGGTGAAAGCTTACCCTTAAAAAAATCTAAGGCTCTAAGGTCTCCTGCCTCTGCTTTCCCCTAAGAGAGAGATTTCTTACACAGTAGAAAATAAAAGGAAGTACTTACGGGAAGAGGGCATCCAGGACTCGCTGGCCAGTTAATAAAGGATGATTGGCTGGTAACTTCTCAGTAACAGGACGGACTTGACGTACAGGCCACACCTGCACCATAGTGAACTTCTCCTTCACACCTTCAAACTCCAGCTCTAACACAACATCCTAACAGAGAGCACCAGACACATGAAGTAAGCAAACAGCTGCATGCTGGACCAGAACACAGATTCTCATCTCAACTACTCTGCACAGCCTTTGGTAACACCATGGAGCTCAACATGCATTTATCACCTCCTGAGGGAAGGTTCTTTCCCGTATTTACAAGGCCACTTGGAGAAAACAGTGCAAGATACAGCATACATTAAAAATACGCTTTTGAAAAGCAACTGAATTTCACATATTCATAAGATACTGTAGATCCCCACAGAGGTCATCAAACACGGCACAGTGAAATACCATTGGGAAGCCATATACATAGAAAGTAGCTGCACAAAATAATAATGCAACCCCTGCAGGCAGGGTAGCAGAAGTGATCATTAACTCAGACACCTTGTTACATGAAACTTTACCTGGCCTCATGTAGAACAGAAAGAGTACATCAGCCTTATAAAGAGACATGGAATATACCAGCAACTGCTGTTCAGGAGACTTACTGAAGTGTCATAGTTTCCTGGAGGAGCAATGTATGTAACTGTACCCCTGTTCCGTGGGGGCAGCATGATTTTGTGTTTAATCAGGGAGTTTTCATTCACCACACCATAAATATCTCCACCAGTGATATGGCTGCCAACCTAAAATCAGAACAGGTCTGTTAGTCATAACTTTTAAAAAAGAACCTTGACAAACTTTAAAATACACTACAGCTATTAAGTCTAGCACTGTGATTAACCCTTTTAAAAATTCCTTGTTACAGCACAGTAGCTCATTTACATAACTCATTACTCCAACAGCATTGCTAGCAACACTAGCTGTGCTCAAATGCCTTTCAAGGCTCAGACAGGAGCAATTACTGACAGACAAAAGGAATTTTCCTCGTTTCTTTTCCACCTCTCAACCTCATGTGCTAAAACCAGAAAGCATACACTAGCCTGCAGAGTTGGAGGAAAGATGATGCAAAGCACTAAAGCCACATTTTCCAGCTCTAAGACTACCTTCACCATTTGGGTGCTGCAGTCGTTCTTTCTGCTCAGGTAACACCTGTTCCTGCTAATGCTTGCTGTAATTCCACAAGTTTCTCTATGGTTTGGTAAATATAATAAAACTCTGTAAATGTCTCACATGCAGCAGCAATGCACCGTAAAAGTCATATCAAGTAAGTTTTGGTGATCCCCATCCAGTCTCACACATCTACTACCACCTACTAGAACTCCTTTTTGCAAACTTCAATAAATGCAGCATTAACCACAGGTCCCAGCAGTCACAGCCTTAGCACACTGCTCCAGGCCTAAACTCTGGGGGTAGAGGAGCAAGAGGGAAACACAGGATTGTCAGAACCTACCCGCAGATTTTTGGAAGGTGTGAAGTCCCATTTGACATCTCGGCTCAAAGCTGACACATTGACACCTCTAGGGATATAGATACTTTTGGTCAGAGTGCTAATGTCCAAGAGAGGTCTCTGAATACCATCAAAAATAGCCCCCATAATGCCAGGCCCCAGTTCCACTGATAGGGGCTTCCCAGTACGGAGCACAGGATCTCCTACAGAGACACCAGCTAGAGATTTGCTGAGGAAAAGTTTGTCCAGAACAAGGGAAATAAACCAGGCAGAAGTCACCAGGCTCACACATCATACTCTCAAACCCCTTTTCTGACTTTAAGGTAATACTATTCCTATGTTACACATCAGCCATTTGAGAAGCATGTAGGCTTTATACTAAATTCTGAATTTGCTCAAACAGAAAAGTTCACCATCCATCAGGGAAGCAAAGTAGTGACACATAGTCTGCTTTATGATCGTTTGTTCAAGTCAACTGTTGATGGCAACTAATGTCAACTAATATGGATGAGTTCACTGGAATGCCAAGCAGTGGGATGACAAAACATCAGACATTTCTTACATCTTCAAACCTAGAAAACAGATTAGGCTGTTTAAGTCAGGTAATGTTATGGAATATGGAAACTTTCACTTCAGAATTTGTTTGGAGAACATAACTGTTTGGATCTTGAGCCTTGCACAGCTTTTTTCAACAGCAGCCCAATTTTAAAAGGAGTTTGTCTAAGACCGGCACTATTGCCCTCCCGTTTTGTATCAAGTTGTCGCGTCTATGCACTACCTAAGCTTCAAAGATGCACAATGGACTTTCCTCTGCAAAAGGGCCAGCACCTTGGCAGAAGGGCCTGCTAGAATAAAACAGAAACCTCCAAAACTTATACAAAACTCAAGAGATTAAATACAAGTTGACTTCAGAGAGGCCTATGACTGAGTTTCTACTCAAAAGGAAATTAAAAGTAAACTATACTCAAACTTATTCCATGTACTGATGGAAAGCTACGTGATACTACAACAATGATGCCATCTAAAATGATGAATTATTAGGTAGAGACAGGACCTAGTCAGCAGTTTACCAGCAAGCTCCTCAGAACCAAGGTTTAGGAGCCAGCACAGCCTATTTTCTAGGCTCTACAGATATACACAGCTCCCTTGGGAGGGGGAAAGAGGCCTGGCTTCAAGTCTCATGACTTCTTTTCTGACATTCTCTCATATATATGTAATAAAAAACATATTTTCAATTGCCTAGATTTCAGAGTAAATACTGGACCAAGATGCTGTAAGCCCACTGCAAGAGAAAAAGTGTAATCTATTATGCTTGGCAATATACTCTGGCCACAAGAAGGCATCCTGCCCACTTTGCATTTCTTATTTAAGCATTATACAAGCACAGGTATCAACAGCAATGAAAAAGATGCACAAATATTGCTCAGTTTTGCCATTTATGGTTGACACTTGCCAATTGCCCTAACAAAGAGACATTAAAATGCACTTGAATTCTAAGGTACACTTCAATTTCCAGTTAAAAAAAAAGTCTCCTCACTACACAGCTGCACAAGAGGAGATTCACCTCAAACCCATCAAAATTTACAAAATACATGCAGAACAGATGTCCTGCCAGAACCCAAAGTATCCAGGGCTTATTTCCATCCCCTTTACCCTCATCACCAGTACCCTGAGCTGTGTGATCTGGAGGCACAGAGGGAACAGAGAAAAGGATACATGTTTCTTCATACACCTGGACAGTTGCCAGATCACCTTCCAGCCGGATAATTTCCCCCACCAGCTCACTGTGTCCTACTCGTACCAGCTCGTACATGGCAGCACCAGCCATGTTGCAGGCTGTGACCACTGCAAAAGATGGGCACATAGGTGAGTTATTTTCCCTGCAGCTCAGGAAATCTACTCATCACAAGCCAGTAAGAACTGCACAGTAAACCTGGTATTCACCCATATCAGACACACACTCTTGACTTCACAGAAGGATGTCACTACCCCTGCTATTTCTAGTTTAAAAGTCAAAAGAATAAGTTTTCCTACAGTTTTCACTCAGTTCTTTATCCAGAATAAGAGGACACTATGAGAATGTAGTAATTCACAGGACAATTCAGGCCATAATTTCTCTTATCTATCTTGACAGATTGCAAACGTTGAGGGCGTGAGATGCTGTGAACTTTGACAAACAAGTTCTGTAGGCATTTCTCCCTTGCAGTGAGCTGGGCCACATTCTCATCTGATTAAATTAAAAGAAAATGGCAAAACTTGCCTGATGCTTGGTAGTTATATAAACCTGTGGTTGGGGACCAGCATTTTCAAGTCACTTAAACTTCTGTTTACCTTGGTAGCATCTAGATGCTGACATAAACATGGACAGATTAAGCCAAGGCACCTGCTACATATCCTTGCATCTAAAGTGATGCCTAGAAAGCTTTTAAGAAAACATTGGTTTTTCCTTGATTTTGTAGTAAATGACATCTACCTTAGGGCACTTAAATTAACTTTCAACAGATTAATACTGTTGTGCAGCATGTTTTGGGCCTGAAACTTCCCGCTGCTTTGAGTTCGATTTCAGCAGGTCATACATGGAGTCCTGGCTGCTTTAGAACAAAATTTATCATGTATTGTATATTATGATAACAGTAATGCACACAGGATTCACATAGTTACACAAAAATACATTTTCCACTTCTTGGGAAAGAAAGCTGTGTCAGTTTAAAATTGTTTCTAAGTACCACTTCTGCAGTTACAGAATTTCCAGTTAAAAAACTTGTGCCTATTAAAGGAGAAAATTTCTTATTCATCAAACATGATGCATTAACAAAAATATTTGCTAATCTTCTGTTCTCACATTCCCAATCTTTCCATCACAGAAGACTCTGAAGAGAAGAGAATGCAGGAGGGAGCAGAAAAGCCAATGGAATCTGCATGTATTCAAAAGCTGCTGCTATCAGAGCCTAAAGTATTTCAGCTGATAAAGATGAAGCAAGAGTTCTCCTTCTCCCAGTAGCGCTATCACCACATTCTATCACCTTCTCTGACTCTTGTGGCTCCTTGCTGAGCTCCCCCAGCACACGGTGCAGTAAACAGAACAGCTTGACACTGACAGGGACTGAGTACCTCAGAAAGCACAGGGGATATCACTTTTAGTGAGAACGGACTATGTATTTCATACCCTTTTAGAGAAGCTTAGCATACTGGGCCCTGCAGATCTCCAAACAAGGGGCTTTATCTCATACAGAAAGCTTACCTTTTGTTATTATTGTTTTTGTTCAACTGCCTACTTCTGCTCATTACTTTTTTTAAAAGGTTAATTAATAGTAACACCTTGTGAGCAGTTTTTTTAATAGCTTATCAGCCTGTAAATCAGAAATCCTTCTTTAAGTCCCCACCCCAAAAAAGATGAAAAGCACCACCTAGAGCTATTTTATACTCCTCTGCTTTCAACTGAAGATTTACAAGATCCTAGATAAAACAAAATTTATTACTTCCTTTACAAAATAATACCTACCAGGTCCTGAGACTCCATAAACGTAGCCAACAAAAGCCTCTCTGTCCTCATCACGGATTTTGGGGAGTTTTGAGAAGTCCATTTTACCTGTTCAACTGAACAATAGAAAAAAAATAAGAGTCAGTCCTGAAGAACACGCAAATGTACTAAGTTCATTCTCTTCCCACTGCTCTCTTCTTATTTCCAGTTAAAAAGAATTCTGACCTCATAGCCTGAACCGCTATGATTTTAAAGCTGTAAAAAGTGAAAAAGTAACTCATTTCAACAAACAAAAGATCTGAGATTGCTTGTTGCAGAAACACAGGGGTAGAATATCACTCTGTAATATGGTCCACAGAATGCTACTGAATGAAAAAGATGCAGTGCTACAATTCCCTAACAGAGCTGCACTGCTTTTAAGCTTGGTAATAGGATATTTAAACAACAGAAAATCTCTTGTATTCCACATTTCTTTACCTTCCTTCAAAATATGGAGTTTTCCATGATTCCGAGTGAGCAAGAGAATGTTCTGGGTCTACTGCCACCAGTCTCTAAAATGCAATACTACAAATATTAATTGTGCAAATTCAATTTGTGCTATGTTAAGGTGCCGAATCACAGCATTTAGAAGAAGAAACACAGATTTTCAGAAACATCAGCACACAAACATGTGAGCCCTTTCTATGTGTTTCATAGCCACATTTACGCAGTCCTTGCTTTCAGTGAAACCCACAGAGCATTACAGAAGAATTGTGCTGCATAATGGCCAAAACCCCCAACTTGCAACAGGCTGGCATCTCTTGCCAGTAACTGTTTAGCAAATCTGAACAACTGGCACTGGAAATTTTATCAGTAGACTTCCCCCATCCATGTTTGTCCTATGGCTGACAGTTGGGCTGTCCCTCTTCCGTACGGATCAGAGGATTCAGAGGATTTAATGGTTTTGGTTTGTGAGCCCTTATCATGCTGTGTGTTACCTTGGAAACTGATGGGTGTTAGAGAACTGTAAGGCCACACTCTTCCCATTTCTCCTGTACAGACACAGCTAGGACACAGCCCTGGTGAAAGGTGCACTATGGCAGCCCAAGTACAGAGTGCTCCTGTGCTAATCAACAGCAAGGCTCCTCTTGGAGGAGGAGGTTTGGTGACGTGAACTGGGAAGCATCTGTTGACACTCACACTCAGTCTTTGAGAGAAGCCTAATCTAACCCAGCAGCTTCCACAAGGCAGCAAATACAAAGGCATATTCAGGCTTAAAAACCTGCCCTGTGTACAATAAGCAAGGCAACAATTTACACTGCCACCCTTTCCTTCCAATCAAAGGATACATTTTTGCCTATTCTTGGAGAGCAGTAGCTGACATGGGCTATTCTTGAAATCCTACAACTACTTTCCAGCTTTTTAATATGAGTACTCTGCCCCTTGGCCTCTTTACTGATCTATAAGTTTTAAATTGGTGGCACTGCTCCTTAAGAAAAAGATCTCCCACAGTTTTGAACCCCCGTTCATCCTGAAGGAATAGCTTCTTCCAGGCTCCATGTCTCTGTGCACTGCACTGTCTATCATGGCTGCCACGGATTTATTCCACAGCAGCCACAACAGTTGATCATGGCTCAATCTCCACCAGCTTGGAGCAGACCTGCTAAAGGGTCTTGAGCCCAAAGGCTAAGCCAGATGTAAATTAAATCCCTCTACCCCCATAGCCATAGGTTATCTTTCATACTGCCTGGTGTTTAGACATAGGAGACAATTTTAATGTCACTGCTTTTTTCTCAAAGGCCTCCTCTGAAAAATGGCAGAGGGGAGGTCCTCGCAAAGCAATCTGCAGTTCCTGAGCAGCTGGTATGAGCTGGTTCTGATCTGACTAACACAACTATCTCATCTTTATTTTTTGCTTTTAATAATTGAAACATTGCAAAACTCAATCAAACACAATTGCTGTTCATACAGAAAGCAGCAGCTGTTCTTATAAATCCAAATTAAACATTTACTTCAATATACCATACAGAACAACATCCAGTGTCCTACTACCAACATCATCTCTAAAAGCACGGTAGAGAGTTAAATCGCATTCTCATAACTGAATTAGTGACACAGCTTGGCAATTAGGCAACATCCCATATGAAAGAGTCAAATAAAAGGCAAGGAAAAGCAGGAACACTGGGCCAGTTTCAATTTAAATTAACTTTTCTTCAAAATCAAAACCTGCTTGACTGTTTATCTTTTAGGGAGGCAAGTAAGAACCTCAGAACAGCCATTCTGCAGTTAAATGGCAACATCCTGACAGCCAGCACCTGCCTCTCTTGTTCCTGTGGCTGCTCTGCTCCCTCTGTCTTTCTACAGCCTCCTTTCCAAATTACTGGCCAAGCCAAGTAAAAGAGCAGGGGATTCCTCCAATAGACCACCTAGCAACACACTAATAAACCCTGTCTTTACCATGATCTCTAGCATCTGCACCAACAGCTTTTAAACACATACTTATTAACTATTCCGAGAATAAAAGACGTGAATTCTTTCTAACTTTTGTTTCACCTCCGCTATACTCCAAAGTACAGTCTACACAAAGCCACTGCCCACCCAGCCAGGCTGACCTCTTTTTAAGGGGCTACACATTTCTTAACAATGAATACAAACAAGGAAAAAAAAAAAGCTGTTACTTATCCCTGCATCATTTTCTTGTGCTTGTGTACTAGCACTATGGATTTTCAATTTATATGGAAAAGTCCTTAAGGGCCAAAATGCTGTGTTACCTTCCTACCCAGTTAGATGTTTTCACTGTCAGTACTCAAAGAAAATTAAATTCCCTAAAGCATGTAAGTACCCCAGAAGCCATGGTAGCTGACCATTTTAGAAATCTACAGAGCTCCTGAGGCCTTTGAAAAGCCTCTTGCCAGCACAGGATATTAGGCACTATATGCAATTCCCTCCTACAGAAGTCTACTAGCACACATACATAGGATACTAGCTTAATTTGAATTCCCTTATGAGTAAAGATGCATCTTGTATCCTTTACAATTTACATCTTCCTTATCTAAAACAGTTCACCAATTGATTTCAAAAATGCTCTTAAACTCTAGCAGTCATATTCTGATTAATAGTGCCAGAAATTGAAGTATTACTTGCAGCAGAACCTTCTCTGACTAAAAAAGGTGATTTATTACACTGATTTTAAAGTCCTAATTAAACAAGAGCCCATAACCTGAGCTTTCTATCTTGGTTTCTCTCCAGCACAGTAATCTGGTTACACAGTAGCCCCAAAAAGGTAACTGCCCTGCTCTCAATGTTGGAGAAACCCCTTTTCCTTCACTGGTCCAGGGTTTTGCATCTAACATTTGATCAGACGCAGAATTTATAGGATGAACTGCCTTAACACAAAGATATTTTCAAAAATTCAGACTCCAGTGAGATTTTTAGAAGGAGCCTTTTTGCAGCAAGGAAGAAAATCTACGACAATTTTATCACATAAACACAGATCCTTACCTTATTTTGCAGAATAAAGGAGTACCAAAACCCACAGGCCCAATTAAAAAGCCAGAATTCAGCAGTGAAGCATCACCACTTGCAAAATAATCGTCCTTCTAGTGCCCCTACACAGAGGGATGAGAAAGCCTGCTGCAGAGGGGAAAGAAATTTCTGACACACAGCAGAGGCACAACCACCTGACTTGATGAGTCATCAGTCTCTCCCTCTCTCTCCCACCAGCACCGAGGAATGCCGCAATAGCAATTCCAGCCACCTCGAGCCCAGCTGAACTCCCATCTGTGCCCTCCCTACTGCACAGGACCGAGCAGAAGAAATTTAAAGACTTCGGTGTTTGCATTAAGGGCCTCCTACAAAGCCGGGAATTCCAATATCCCGAGTGGTGCATACAACTACACAAAAATCCTTGAAAGAAGTGCATGTTTTTTGCTGGAATCAGTTCACCTGCCAGCCCTCCAGTGTAATACAGCCATGTCAGTGTGTGCTGTGCTCTGGAAGAGCTTAACAGAGCAACTGTTTAACAACAGTCTGCACAGGGAGGTGCTGAACACACTGCAATACTAATTCCTTGAGCATGTTGAACAGTACTGATTGCCTCCAGGAGTCAGAAGCCCTTTCCCTGGCCAGCAGAAGCACTAACACAATTGCACAACATCCAGCATCTCAACAAAGCAGAGAGCTGTGCCACCCTGAGTGACAGCTGCTGTTCAGAACATGAGCATCTGTGTGATCCCTCCCCAAGAACCTGCACGAAGCTGAAGAGTTCCCTGCAGTCCTCACAACTTCTCAAGCCAATCTTCGCAACTTCTAGGGTTACCAACACTTCAAATGGACACAAAAGCTTAGACACTAACCACAGCTGTAGTGAACAGCACAGTATCAGTAATTTGGTTACAGCAGTAAGTCACCAGTAACAGGAATCATTCTGCTGGAAAAATTTTGAACTTCAAGGTCACAGATTTTAGTACATCTGAAACAGACTGATGTGTTTTGATTTCCAAGGGTAGAAAAACAGAGTCAAAAGATAAGCCCTTACATTTGATATCCAGAGAACCTTAATAGGCATAAACAGTAAAATGTAGCGAAAGAGTCTTCCAAAGAAAATAATACCTCCTCTTCTTAGTAAAAAACCTATCCATTATAGGATAGTAAAGATTACCACTCACACTGGACTATCAGCTTAGTGTCACATTGGAGTGATGCTTCAGACTCAACACAGCCAATATTTACCATGATCACCTGAGCAGACTCTGACACAGTGCATAAATCCCGGTGTCAGCTGCATGAAAATCTGTTGCAAGAGCCTCAAATAACAGGACAGTCACTGCCACAGATTTCCTGTAACTAGGACAGTTTAAACTTCCCCTTCTAATAGATGATATTTTTAAGAGGAAGTATTAAAAAAATATAGTGCCTGAATTACTAGACAAATGCAAAAGTTTGGCAGTATTTTCATATCTAGAACTTGGGATATTGTCTCACAAAAAAAAACAAAACAAAACCACACCCAGAGCTCTAACACAGGTCACTGGGAAAGGAAGCCCAATAGTATTCTCAGGAAAGAAACCTGCTCCTTCACAGTATGCAGAATTATGATTTTACTATAAGACAGCAGGGAAAATTACTCCATATTTCTCAGTCACTAAACAACCGAATTGCTGAGGTTGGAAGGCACCTCCGGCAATTATCTACTTCCAACACCCTGCTCCACACAAACTGATGGTCACATCCAAATGTGTTTTGATTACCTCCAAGGATGAAGACACCGCAATTCTCTGGACAATTTGTTCCAGTGTTCAGACACCCTTGCAGTAAAAGTGATCTCCTATGTCTAAAGGGAATTCCCTCTATTTTAGTTTGTGCCCATTGTGTCATGTTACTCCAGCAGGCACCACCAGAGAAGAGTCTGGCTCCATCTTCTTTGCTCCCTCGCATCAGGTGTTTATATACTTTACAGTAAGATTCTCAGAGCCTTCCCTTCCTGAGGCTACATAATCCCAGCTCTCTTGTCTGCTTTTCCTACCTCCAATTGCTTAACAGTCTTTGTGGCCCTTTTCTGGATGCACACCATTCATCCATGTCTTTCTTCTACTGGAGAACCCAGAACCAGACACAGCACACGAGTTGTGGTTTCCATCAAGTTTAACCAAGGTGAAAAACCACCTCCCTAAACCTGTTGGCAAGATTCTTACACACACAGCCCAGGATACTGCAGGCTGCCTTTGCCACAAGGGCACATTGCCAGCTGGTGTTCAGCTTGGGGATGCCCACTTCTTTACAGCACTTAATCAGTCCTCAGCCTGCAGCAGGGTACGTGGTTATTCTGCCTCAGGTGCAGGACTTGGCACTTCCTTTTGTCAAACTTCATGGGATTCCTGTCAGCCAATTACTCCAGTGTGTCCAGGTCCCTCTGTATGGCAGCAGAACCCTCTGCTATATCAAACACCTTCCAACTGTGTCATCTGCACTCTCATGAAACCAGGCAGAAGTCATATCCTGTGCTCAAAACAACCATGTGGCTCAGTCTTCTCATGACACAGACATTGTGAATCAAACAGCACCAACCTTCCGTCTGAGCTAGAAAGATTATTTCTTAAAGTCAACAATACGGACATTTTTCCATTTAGTTATTCATACAATTTCAGTTGTCACAGGGCACTTACTTTTTTTTTTAGGCCACCTCTGCTCTAGATAAATCCAGAACCTGCTTAAATGATGCTCAGCTACACACTGTGGACCCATCTGCAACGTTACAAGATCATTTATCTTGCACATAACTTGCTCCTTGGTTTCCTATAAGCCCCTTCCTCTCACATGAGGCTTGCTTTTCTCAGCACACATACACGTAAAGCCACGTGTATTCAAGGAAAGAGACAGGAAAGAGAATTATGTTGCCACTGCCATTGCAGCACACAATGGCTACAAAGTGAGACCATGTGACACTGAATTCGTGAAGTCCACCATATGTTCCAACTGGCCTCTTCCTAAAAACAGATGGAGACTTAGCTGTGGGAATGCCAATACATACAAGTGTATACTTCAAATAACCGTGCCTTGCATACAAGCTAAAGACACAACAATATATTTATATTTGATACTTACATACAACATATTCCTAAAGTAAGCATGTGAAGTCCATCCATGCAAGATGTACCATTGCAAGTTGTTACTCAAACACCCAAGCTTTTATTCAGCAGCTTGGGAAATTGCTTCAGTTAGCCCAGAACAATACTAGAACAAAGCTGTTTGAATATGACCAAGAAATCAGCAGCAAAAGTAAAGCCAGACAGAAAGACTGGAAATGTGTTAATTGCATAACTGCTTTGACCCATTGAAGATCTGATCAGCTCAGTAGATAAGTGACCTCCAAACATCAAAATGCAGCTATCATGCTATATCTAGAATTGATAAAGTTCCTAGCTAAATCCATTAAAATACTGCTGTTACTACAGAAAACCACATTGTCCACGTGAAAAAATGTTCATCAACTGACTCTTACGCTAGTTTTCTATAACAGGGTTTTCTATACCAATTCTTTCCTCTCAGCTGCGCCTTCTCCAGAGGACGAAATTGATGAGTCTCTCCTTAGTTCTTACTTGCTACACTGCTTCATAATTTTATTACTGTGAAAAATTTGACATTCCTGTCAGCCTGCTATACAGTCTGCCCTTTGGCTTGATAGACTTTCATACAGAAGAAAGATCTAATGCAACAGAAATCCAAACCATAATACAGAACACTAATACAAAAACTGATTTCTGTGCTTAATAGCGACCTTCTTTTCTTATCCTGATCCTGTCATCTAGCTGCTAGGGCTGAAAAGTTCTGCAGCCATCTGCTCAGTGCAATGCTCAGTCATTTCCTCAAGATGAACAGTTTTCATTAACCTCACTAACATTACTGCCAAACTAAAATCTACCCTAGCTTTTATTAAGTAAAAGTCACTCGATTCTCAGGTGTATTTGGCACTGTTACTTGAAATATTTTTTGTTGTTCTAACCTTTAAGATGACAAGCACTAAAATGAAATGAAAACATAGCTGTAAGAGACTATAACAGCAAACTGTACTACAGTTCAGCAGAGTCACTTCTGAAGAACTGAAGATCTTACCTCAACAGACAAAAGGGGTGCAATTTGACAAAACAACTGTTGCTAGATTTTTAAGTCAGGCTCAGTTTCACATACAGAATCATACAAGTTGTTCGGGCTTATTAAAACACACTGTCTCCTCTTTAAGTCTCTCTACAGCCTAACCCCTTCTCCCAGGTGGAATGGCTAAAATACTGAGCATGAATTTGGAAGAAACATTTCATCATTACACGTAAGTTTCAGATCACCTTTAACAGTGGTAAATTATGGAATCTCCAGTTTATTATGCAAGGTATTTGACAGCTAGTTTGAAGAGCCGAACCAGGACTGAGTCTGCATGAAAGTCCTTGAGAAAGATCCAGCATCCCTAGCAGATAGAAGTACTCTTTCATAGCACCTTTTGTATAATAAAACACATGGTTGGAATCACAGCACACCTACTGGCACTGGATTCCAGTAAAAGGAAATTAGGTTGAGGCTGACTTTTCCTGTAATGAAAAACTGCATCTTTATGTTTTAAAGCAAGTTAAGCTACATTTAGAAATTTTATGTTCAGTTACCTGAATTATTTACAGCCTCTTTAGAACAGCCAGAGGCCTTCCAATATATTAAATTTCAACACTGTTTAAACCACATATCGTGGTGGTTGTCTGAATATCTACCAGCTCAGGCAAATTTATCTCATGATAACAAAGGATCTATAGCAATTGACATAAAAGAATTGCCTATTTAGACATCTTTACCAACATATTCTGCAGTTAGTCTAAAATACCATCTTATGTTTTTTTCCGAAGAGCTGCTTTTTAAGGTCTTACTTTCACAGAGGGAAATAAAGTAATGATACAGCGTAGCAGGAACAAGGACCAAATGGTTGTACCACTAACCAAAGTTCTTGGAAGATGCAGTTTCTCTGCTCAGATATTAACAAACCGTCAAGTAATTCTTCAGACTCTCACACAAAATTTGCATACCTGAAAGCTTTTGTTCAGCTATAATAAGTTATTCCCATAAAGGCACAGCTGTTTCTCTATGAAGTCCATGGCTTTTCCCATATCCTTTCTATACCTCCTCACACCAAACCATCCCAACCACAAAAGGAATGGTCCTCATGCTTAGGGCACAGAACACAGACCAGCATCACAGACATCCAAACCACCTCTGTTTTACATGAACTGCAGCAAGCCACTTAGTAAGCAAGCATAGCTTACAGCAGCCTAAAGATGGGACACGGCATCTGCACAGCACACCTTCTAGCATTTCTCAGGGGATGCTGTCTGGCAAAAACACACTTGGGCAGACTGGTCACCTGAAACTCACCAGAGCACCAACATTTCAACTTGGCTATGAGAATCCTTACAAGGCTGGAGCACTTTTTAATTAATTAGGAAGGACAAAGATAAGGCTTTTAAACCACAGAGACCCTCTAGAATACCACTTCTCTCAAGTATTTGTATCTGCAATGGGTCTATTTTCAGCAGGCTTTTTAGTTCATTTACCTGTTCAGCACAGTGAGTGGCTGCTAACTGGGGCAACCTGGCATACTAGTTTGGGTCCTTGTTGATTACGTTTGATACATAACAAAATGATACATCCCCATAAGATTTTGATACATCCCCAAAAAGTTGTAAACTATTAGAGGGGGCACGGTCACACAATTTATTTCTGAGCAGAGTGAGCAGTGACATTGAATTTTACCATTACACAAGCTCAGGGGAGTAGTCATGCTGATGAAGCAAGCAAATAAATTCAGCAGCTAAAACTGGCCTTTACCTGACATTTAGTTAAGTGGTAGTAAAGTAGTTTTTAGACTAGTTAAGTAGTCTGTTAGACTTTCAGAATTTATCCATATATATCTTACTGGTTTTCAAAGCAAGTGTATTGGTTCAGTAAAGCCAGGCCTTGGGAGGCAAAGGCTGATAGAACAGCTATGTAATATATCGCTGTCTAAAAACCTGGCAGCAAACGGTCAATGTTTTTAAGATAAAGGGGTGTTGAACTTGAGAGCTTGACAAATACTGGAGAAGTTAATGCTTGGATGAAATAAAGTAACCAAACAAAAAATATTTATGAGAGTACTTAATGCCATGAGAGATGACCAAACCCAAGAATTTGGTATAAGCTTAGCTGTCCACTCCCAAAGGGAAGAATGGAGTGAGCACATCAAAGACAAGCAACAAGCTTTTCATAACATAAAAGAAGGCACAACAATAACAAACAGAGGATCCAGTCTAAGCTGGTTTTGCACGTTGGAATTTAGGTGATTACTGACTTATTTTGTACAAGAAAAAAAGGCTGAAAAGTTTAAATTCATTCTGCTTCTTCTCCTAGAGGAGAACACCATTTCTGTCCGCCCGGCTGGAAGGCTAAAGAAGTCACATGTTTTAAGTTGTTGAGTAAGAATGAATGAGCATTATATTCCAGTTGACTACATGGTCTGTTTTCCTTGGTAAAATTCCAGCCTAAAAAAAAAATAAATTATGTGGATATCATTGTTCAACAATGCCTTAATATTTCCAAGTCTGAAATCCCCCACTTTCTAACCAATGAAACAAGTATGGAGAAAAGACTATATTTCAGGCAGTGCAGCATTGGTTTGATGCACAGTCTATGTTTTGTAAAGTTTTCTTAAAAAGATGGAGAAAAAAGGATTACTACTTGGTCATCAGTAGCATTCAACATTTTATGGTCAACATCGAAGTAATCAAAGGCCCCAACTGGGTTATCCTGTAATCCTTATACTCTTTCTAGAAGAATAATTAGGAACACAGCCATAGCTCACAAACATGCAATTTAAAACCACAGGGGAAACCCATCAGTAGGAACTTTCAGAGCTTGAGAGCCCAAAGACATAGTATTATGGCATCAAAACACAAGGGGCGTTTTGGCACGGTGCCTCTGAAATGATCTTCAGATCTGGTAACCTGCTGGTCTGTAGCACCTTTGGATGACAATGTGTAACACTAGCACCCATGCAAGTCTGGAAGACAAATACATGAAATCATAGGGAGAAAAAAATTTAGACAACAGAAGGACACTTAAGGCCCACAGACTTTATAAATCAGGGACAATAAGGCATAAAACCATTAATATATATTTATACCAAAATAAAAGCTAAATTTAAGCTAATGCTCTATAAAAATTAAGCAACACTAGCCATTCACAGCTCAAGCTTATTAGCACTACCTAGAGAAAATAATTTTTTATTTGGAAAATGACAAGGCAGCATTTACAGGAAACTGAGATCTTGTGTTACTATTGCAACACAAGACTACAAACCCCCTTTGAACAGTCAGCTGATGCCAGCAGCCATTTTCCATTGTTGCCTTAACTTCTTCTTCCCTGTTCTCTCAAGCTGATGTCCATGGTGATTTAGTATTTCTGAATGTCAGACTTTGCCACCTGATCACAAAATTAAGACTGATTTTTTCCCCACATAAAAGATGAAAACTTTCCCAGAGGACTTAGCATTACAGACTGACAAGCATAGCAAAAATAATTTGCAGTATTTTTGGTAATTCAAAGACCTGGAGATTTTGATCTCATTTCACATATTCTTACATAGAAAATAATAAAATATAGATACCATTAAATATGTATATTTGCTGGTCACTGAAAAGGCCTTTGAAAGTACCACACAGAGAAGCCAAACTTTCAGCTGCTGCAGATCTGCACAGTGCAGAAGTCAGCACAAATACAGCATAACTGAAGATCAGCCTCAGTTACTCAAACTTTCATTTGCAAATGCCAGTTTGTATTTGGCATATTCTTGCTAATAAATCAGTTCTAGCAGTCTGTCAGCAGGTTTTCCTACTTTTCCACCCCCTCTCCACTTCATCAAGCAGAATTAGCATTTGAAATACCATGCTAGATCAAATAGCCAGTGTACTTTGCTGAAGTATTGCATTACAATGAATAAAACTATTGCCAAATTGCTCTTATGCCCAGCAGGAGTGCAAATTCTCTGAGGGAAGACAGTAAAATCTTAGGAAAAAAGACTTTACTTTCTACCTAAGAAAGTAAATCACTTTGGGCAACTGAATTAAATGGATGGATCTTGACACATGTGCCACATACTCCAACGTCACAGCTACCTGTAACATGAATGCTATCATCCAGAATTCAGTCATGCAAGATTTCTTCCTTGAGTTTAAGTGAATGCCAAGTGTGAAGTTTGGAACACCTCGCCTAAGGCAGGATTTTGTCACTGGCTACAGGAATAGGAAGCACGTTTGATGTGCCACCAGGATATTCAACTCCAAAACACCAGGGGGGCTCTTCCGCCACGGGTGGGCTGCAGTGAGAAGCCCATAGTAACATTCCTCTTCCATAACCTTGCTGCTCGCTCTCTGCTGGGCTGCGGTCAAGGTACCGAAGGATTCAGATCCACCCACTCAAGATGATGGGATGACCCGGCACTAGAACCTTGCCGCTATCACCCCGTTCCTGTTCTGTAAGGAATTGTGGTATAACCCTAAAGCATCTCATTGGGCGTCTTCGCCGAGCGCTGCGCAGGTTTTTCATTGAGGGGCTGCTTTCCCACTGCGAAGCGGGACGGGGAAGCACATGGCCGCCTCCAGCGGGCTGTCCTGCCGGGACCGGCTCTGTGAAGGTCGGCTGCCCAGAGCCCCAGCGACACCCGCGCCGCAGAGCCGGGATCCGCGCTCCCCCTGGAGCGGCTCCACGGGGAGACCGCGTCCTTCCCGGGCAGGGTCCGAGCGGGGCGGGGACCAGCGGGAGCCGACCCCCCCTTCACCGCAGAGGAGGGCAACCCCCGGGCCCAGCTCGGGAAAGGCGGAGGCAACAGTGTAAGGCAGGGAGAGAGGGGGGCCGAGCGTCTCACCTGGGCCGGCCCGGCGCGCCCAAATCCACCCGAGTCCCTCCGGCGGCGGCAAAGGAGGCGCTGAATCAGCTGACGCCGGGCCCCGCGCGCATGCGCCGCACCTCACCGCACACCGGAAGCGCCTGGCGCGAGCCGTGCCCAACTGCGGGCAGAGCTTCGCCCGCCCGGCCCGGTCCGCTTCCGCCCAGGAGTGCACCGGGCGCAGTGGGGTGCGCTGATTGGTCTTTCTGCACCACGTGATAGCATCCCCGCCCCCGAGATGCGCGGGGCCTCCCCGTCCTACCCCGCCCCGCGGTGCGCGGCGCGTGCGCGGCGGGGGCGCGCGGGGCGGGCGGGTCATGGCGGGCGGGGCGGGGGCGCGCGCGCGCGGCGTGAGGTGAGGGGTCACGGGGCGGGGCGGGGCGGGCGGAGGCCCATGTGGAGCGGGAGCGGGATCAAGATCAAGATCGGAATCAGGATCGGGATCAGGAGGAGACTGAGCCGCCCGCACTGAGCCCGGGGAGGCCGGAGCCGCACCCGCACCGCCGGGCCCTGCAGGCAGCCAGTGCGGACGCCGGGCAGGCCGCGGACGCACCATGAAGGGGTGAGTGCGGGGCTCGGCCCGGGCCGGGGCCGCCCTGGAGGGGAGCGGGGCGGGCCCGGGCGGCGCGGCCGGCGGGAGGCGGAGAGGGCCGAGTGGTGCCGCCGCCTCTGAGCTCGGGAGGTGTTGCTGCGTCCCTCCCGCCCTCTGGGACGGGGCCCTCGGCGGGTGCGTGCCGGGGAGACCCTCTGGGCGAGAAAAGCCGACGGTGCCGCCGCTGGCGCCCTTTGGCGCCCGAGCAGGAGCTGCCCGCGGGGCTCCCGCGTCGTCACGATTGTGCCGCCGCCGGAGCGAGGATTCTCCTCACTCAGCCCCTCGCTGGAGCGGGCGGGACGCGGCGGCTGCTCGTGTTCGGGGGGATCCCGCCCTGCGGGGTCTGGCGATCTGCATAGCGGGCGGGGATGCTGGCCAGGCTGTTGTCCTGTCTGGTCCTTGTCTGGCGGTAGCAAAGAAGTGCCGCTCACTCCGTGCAAAAAAGCTGCCAGCGTAGTATGTGTGTGCTTTTGCAGTGCTATTGTGTGTAACATCCTCTTAGCACTTTTGTTGTTTTTTTAAGTCTTTAATTGCTATGTGGAGGCTGTACAGCGTGGATGGATAACAAACGAGCTGTATTCTGTGTCATATTTCTGTAGCACACCCGCTGCTTTGGGCCTGGCGTTGCTTCTCTCTGTCTCCTGAAAACTGGAGATTTCAAATCTGGTTGGCTGAAAACACTGATTTCCTTCTCAGTGGCGGCAATCAGGCGCCGTTTTTGTACGGGAGAGTGGAGGCCTTTACACTCACAGTTGTGCTTTGGTGTCAGATGACCTGCCTGACCTTGTCCAGGTCACTCTGGGACAGGTTTTTCAATGTATGCTAAGCCACCTTATGTTTATTAATTTCAGCATCACTTGTGCTCCACAAAACGTGCTCGTTCCAGTTCTGTGCCTCAGTTTCTTCATAGACACAAAGGAAGCTTTCCCCAGCTGTTTCTCAAAAGAGCATTAAGCCAGTCCCCTTGGAACTGGTGTTATGCAATGATGGGTATTATTATTCCAGTTTGGCAGCTTAAGACACGGTGAATGGAAGCTGAATCACTTAAGCTTTTACTAAGAAATGGTAAGGGGTTTAGCTTTTTAGCAATAGGGGTGAGGTCATACAAGACTGCTTGATAACAGCCTCTTAGCTGGTTCTTACTGCATGTAAGCAGCTTCAGGCATCGTGAGGGGCTGGGAGGCTGTCTGTTGAAAGAGGTTCAGGGATGATTGCAAATAAACAGACTCTCAGATGACATAAAATAGGTGTGTTTGGGGTATTGGACAATCCTTTTCCACCTGCACCACCCTGCATAAAATGGGGCACCCCCACTCTTAGTCCCCTTGTAATGAGGACGGCAGAGTTTGCAGGAAGAGCAGCAGCACGGATCAGCCAAGATGAGGTGGCAGTTGATGTGATCCTTGTTCTGCAGTGTTCCCGACAGAACTGGGTTTCCTTTTATTCTTTATTGACCATTCTGCTGTTTGCTACAGCTTAGTCTTGCTTTGGTCGTATATCAGTCGTGGGACAGGGTTACAGGGGCCTGGATGTGTGAGTGGGAGAGCAGCCCAGGCATGTCAGGCTGGAGCTGTGGGGATCTCCTGGCAGGGCAGAGCCAGAGCTGTCTGCCGTGCTCAGTGCTCCCCGAGGAACTAAGCCTGGCTTTGCTTGCACTGATCAGGAGTTCTCATTTCATGGACTTTTTTACTTCTTGTAACTTTTTTTTTAAACTAAAAAGCTGTGGAGAAAAACCTCCATAGCACTCTTCTGCTTGTAGTGCACAGAACTTCATTTCTGTTACTTTACTTTTAGTTATAGGCAGCTTTATTCCTGCTCTTCTTAGTACTCTTTCATCTTTGTGAAGAACAGCATATTCCTGTCTTGCCAAAATACTGTTAGCACCACACAGCAAGTTCCTTTGCAGAATAAATTCATATTCCTGTGCAGATTCTCATATTGAATCCAGGTGTTCTCTAAAAATTCAGATGGAGACAAATATGCTGACAGAGCTCAATTGAAAAATAACCCCATTTAAATACAATGAGACTCAAAGGACTAGAGAATAGTTCAGAAGGAATGTATACATTACACAGGGGTACTTTGGAACAAATCCAAATTGTTTTTTAAGTTACAAAGGTTGGTGAAGATCCCTAAAGTACAAGTACTGTCAAAAGATGGGTCCAAAAATAGATCTAAAGCTTCAGCTCCCAGCATACAGAAACTGTTGGGCTTGAAGGGATCTGGTCTGTCTTTCAGTATTGAATCCAAAATTGTGGACAGGTCTTTCTGAACAAACTGACTCCATCTGACTTTTTCTGGGAATGTATGCACTGCATTGTAACCCACACCACAAAATGCAGAGATGATTTTGGAAGCTGTTAGGGCAGCTGATGTTTTATCAGCTGTGATTGTAAAGAGTCTACTTTGGCAGAGAAAGAATTAAAAAGAGAAACTATCCAGTTCATTGTCGTGAAATTTCAGATCTAAAAGACTGTGTAGTCAATACATGTTGCTTTCAGTCTTCTTTCTTAGCTCTGTGAATTCAAAACAGCACATAGATGTGTGTTAATAATACATAGTAGATTGTAGTGTCTGTGATCAGGGTGTTTGAGATTAGGTGACCTCTTCTACCCAGGACCTCTGGTTTCAGAAATAGCAGAAGATTTTTGTGCTTTCTCAGCTGTTTACAATTTTGTGGATTTTCTCTTATTTGATGAGTTAAACACCAGCTTCTGAACTGGGAACTGCTATTAGCTTCCACCTGGTTTTGTGACCCTTGGCTTTATGTTCACTCTATCCTCACCTTCTGAATAATTTTGATAGATTAGTTGCATTACATTTCCTCTTTTTTTCTTAAATGTGACTTGAAAAACTGAAGTAATTCACTGTTCTGTTAGTGAACCTTGTGATTCTTGAGTGATTTATTTTTTCATTTATTATATGTTACTGTTAGTTCTTGAATTTGAAAATCTATTTTAGAGCTCTGTTTGCATGAGTAAAAATACTAGTGGAAGGAACTCGTGTTCCACTGTCTGTAGTAATCTGGCTGTTTTTATAGAGCAGATATAAATAATACTCCCTGCACTTAGCTGTTTTCATGGTGTTGATTCACTTGTTGCTCAGTGGTTTTTATTACACTTGTTACACTCCTGGTTTTACGGAGAGAAAACTGAAAGTCTTGCATTGATTCTTGAGCATTTGCTGATTGCTGTCCATGATATTTGATATCTTAAAGTAAGGGTGCATTTCTGACTTGTTTCAGCTCAGATGAAACCTATGAAAATAAGGCATCCAGCCTTTCCCTGATGGCCCTCCCTAAAAGTCGCGTTACATGAGGCTGTTGCAGGACCTGTGTGCTCCATTGCGTGCGTGTACCTGCTGTGTGACCAGGGTTGCCACATACATGGAGCCACTAGTGCATGTTACAAGCAGGGCCCAGTGCCTGTGATCCTGTGCATGTGTTATTTTGTCACATTTTCCAAATCCCTCTCCAGTTTTGATGGGAAACACTTGGGAGGTTGTCATGCTGCAGCACATCCCAAGCCATGTGGTGGAAAACTGAAACAAGGAGTGAGCGGGGTGCTGTGTGTTAACCAGCCTTAGAAAGAAATGTGCGCTATTGAGTAAGACACTCCTAGGAGATTGATTCTCAGCTTTGTCGCAGCTAAACCTCAGGTTTTGTAGTTCCAAGGGTCCTCCTGACTTGCTGAGGAAGACTCCTACAGGCTACTTCCTACAGGCTGCTCCTTCGCAACAGGTACCTGCTGCCTGGGAGAAGGTCCTAAGCCTGAGACTGTGCAGGCTTGTGCTGCTCTGGCTGACTTTGTAGGAGATACATCACAGCTGGGGAGTACTGAACATAACAGAAAAATAACTGTATTGTTTTTGAAGTGTGGGGAGTCATTATGGGTAAGCTCTGATACCTCTACTTGTTTTGCCCAGATTCAAGGAGTAAACCTTTTGAGGTCCTGAAAATGATCGTGTTTCTGAGGAGAACAGGGAGGGCTTTTTCCTCTCCTGAGTTAGTATGACAGAGTTTGTGCAGAGCTGCTGAATTGTTTCCGTTTGCTCGGCACAGTGCTAAGCTTAACATACATGGGAGGAAGTTCCAAGTTTATGAGGAAACTGCTGAATGGTCATATGCACTGGAGGCAGGACAAAAAAGGTAATTGAGCTTG
The DNA here is from genome assembly GCF_963662255.1 of Cinclus cinclus. Classification (NCBI taxonomy): domain Eukaryota; kingdom Metazoa; phylum Chordata; class Aves; order Passeriformes; family Cinclidae; genus Cinclus; species Cinclus cinclus. The sequence goes on along the minus strand of NC_085047.1, from coordinate 28,760,771 downwards.
AAAATCACTTTATTTTTAGGCTTTTTCTGAACCTAGAAATGTCCAAGTGTGAGCTATAGCATGCATTTATTTTCATGGACAGTAAATTTGGATGTTGTCTATAAGCAAGCTTACAAATGGCTTAACAGCTTCTAAATGAGTTTATAAAAAACTCAGTGTAGTTTATTAGAGGTACTTTAACCTGATTTATAACTGACCACTTTGAGTTTAATTTCATAACCAGATTAAGACATTGCATGAAGTAGGAAGGATTGGGAGGGTAGGAAGGTTGTAGAGGGGTTGCAGCCACTTTACTGAAGCACTTCAGACCCCAGTGTTGTGCTTTGAGTACTGTTTGAGCATTTGGTTCTTTCTGCATGTAGATGTGGCTTTGTAGTTTGGGACATTTCTGTGAAAAATGTAGTAACATTAGTTAATAACCAAATGCCACAGACTCTGCTGCCATCTCCTGAGGACAAGAAATGATGCATCCTCCTTTGCCACACTAAATCTCTTTTAAAATGGGGAATAATGGGTGATGGGTGAGCCAGAAAAATACTTCAATCCAAGTGGAAATCATTCAGAAATTGAAGAGCCTGCCCATTTGGCAAATATTAGAGTTGTTCAGACCAATAATCTGAGAAGGAGCTAGATACTGTTATCCAGAAGAGGAAAGAATATAAAAAGTTGGATCTTTATGTTTGTTTGGTAATTGATAAGAGAGAAGTGCAGTACTTCCTTGCATCCCTCCTCTAAGTGAGGCAGGCAATGTCGGGATTACTTTCCACTCCTGGCTGGAGAAGAGAAAGGGAAGAAGTGAGCCGTGTGGGAGTTGGTGGTAAAGCTGCAGAAGATTGTCAGGAGTGCGTGTGAGGCGGGGAAGTCAGGGGTAAGAGAGAGTCTGTGCCCAGAAGAATACCTGATTATTTGGAGACTCTTGGCCTTGAAGACCTGAGCGCAGAGAAACATAGCACCGAAATGGGGTAACTGTGTATTTGTGTCAAAGCATATTGAATTAATTCATTGTGAGAAGGAAATTATACTTCAGGCTTTATTGAAAATAGAGCCAAGACCATTTCCACAACACTGTCACTAGGCAACTAAGATTAAGATACTTGAATTTTCCTGGGGGCAGAGTATTTCTTTCTTTAATTAATTGAAAATCCTGTGCTTCATAGTGAGATCTTCATGCATGAAGTACTTCCTGAGCTCACTTGGCCTTTCTTTTCTTTCTCCCTGTGATTTTTGGCCCTTAGCACATTAGAATCTCTAACCCTGAAAAAAAATTCTGATTTTTACCATCTGAGCATTGTATTTATGTTCTCTTGAGAGTATGGGACTGGGGCAGCAGCTGAAGGCTTGTGAAAGTTTTCTCTAAATGGCACTTGGAGTTGTCAGCAAAGATCACAAATTAAGTTCAAAATTGCAGTTAAAGGCGATTTTTTTTGTTTTAAATATTTGACACAAATTTTTATTTGAGAACAATTAATTCTTACTGAAAGTTAGGAAAAGGATGGGGGGTGGAAATGATTGCTGCTATAGAAGTGTTTTTAAGGTAGGTGCATAAAACTGATAGCACATTCAGTTAATTTTTCACAGTATGTTATTAATATAATGTGTGATTTGAACACCTTGCAAAACCCAGCTCTGGGACTGCAATCCAAAATATAGGCAGGAAACCCATAATGAACTGACTTTTTTTAAAAATCACTATTCTAAAGGACAAAGGTGTTTTTAAAGAAATGTATTTTCAGTGACCTATAGAAATAGTTTGTGTGAAGCAGAAAAATTATTTTCTCCTGATGTGTCAATTCCTTAGTTTTTTACCTATGTACATACAAGAAGTGCCCTCAAGCTGTATATATATAAATAAGGCACTTCGTAAACATCACTTTTATTTTGAATTTGAAGGTAAGCTTCTGTTCTTACCTGATGAACGTCAGGTACTTCATGAACACTAATTATCAAAGGGTTGTGATTGTTAGATCTGGGGACACCGAGGATGTGGAAAGGAGCAGTAATCTATAAGGTGTCTCAAGATACAGTTAGTGGAGGCACAAAACTAATTTTGAGGGGAGCTATTTCAAAATAGTGAAGTACCTCTGTTTAGCAATCATGGATCAAAATCAGTGTTCTTAGGAGCTTACTTTAGAGCAGCAACAAAGAGTACGGGTTTCTGGCAGCCCTTTATCTGCTGTATGATTGCAGACAAGTTGTTTCCTCTTCCACCTATTTGGTGTACCTGGGACAGGCTGATGAAATGTTTAGGCCTTAACCTTGTGAGGTGCTCTGGAGCAGCAGAATTTTATGGACAGCTAAGTAATGTATGTATCTGCTTTTCTGTTCTAAACCAGCTACATTTATTTTTTGCTATTTTAGAGTTTGAAAATTCTGTGAGCTGGGCATAGTGATTCCTGCTCTTTGTATCATGTACAGAATAGGATAGCTTATAATTTTCTTGGGAAAGGCTGTTTTTCACTTGAAGATTTGAGACCTAGGACATGTTTTCAGCTGGAAAACCTGTGAGGCTATTATAGCATGATTTTGCTTCTTGCATGTGAAGACTGGCCAGTCTTTTGTATGTGGTCAGGTTTTCTAGGCTGAAGCTGAGTAAATTATATGATATCCAGATATAATGAAGGAACTTGGCTGTAATGGGCTATTTATTTTTTTTAATTTCTTTAATGATAAAGGGAGAGGCAACCAGGATCTTTTGTATATCTTGGGGAATTGTGATGCATGACATTGAAACCTGTTCACAGTGAGATCCAGTAGGCTTGCAAGTCTTGAATGAAGTCTTCTGGTAATTCTGATTCTGAAACTGCTTTGTTTTCTACTGTACATCATTGTGGTCTTCTGCAGGCCAGAAGTGGGGGTAACATCCAGTAGGGTATCAAGTGTCATGCAATACACATTTTCAGTAGTAAGCAGAACTGAAGAAGACCCAGGGGTCTCAGAGCAAATTGCTAAGACTTTTTGCGTGCTAGGTTTGTACTTATCCTGGTTTTCTCACGAGTGAAGTAGAATAGATATACAACCCACAGATCTTTGAGATAATTGAAAACATTCTGATCTGCCCACAAGAACTACGCTAATTTGTGTGCGTAGCAAGACAGCTCATTTATTAAAAAAAAAAAAAACACACCAAAATCCCAACAAAAGATCCACTAGGAGAGGCTCTTTTAGCCTTGGAGTAGAATCCAAGCAGAACCACACCCTTCAGGTCTATAACCTTCATATTTCTGGTTTGGTTTTATTAGTGGATTATCCTGTCTAGGCTCCTGATTTGGCTCGGAAGCCAAAACAGAAGGAACAAAGCTAGCTGGCAGCTTAGCAGGTGACAAACCTTCTCTGAAGTCCTCTTAATTTGTTAAGGCCCATTTCTCAGTGCTGCCTCTCCTGACTTACTCCTCAGTAAGTTTTGCAAATTGCAGATACAGCTCTTCTAAATTTAGCCTGCCAGATGCCTTCAATAAGCCTGAGCCCAGCTATCAGTTACGTGGAGATCTGTTTCAGTCAGGCACGTACCTCTGGGGAGAGACTTGCTCTATTTAAAGTTGAATGAGACTGAGATTCTTACATCATTAAGAAACTCAAAATTTGCCCTTTTTCTCCCTGATGTTGGTTCTAAACTAGTGTTCAGCACTTGGTATTCCGAGGGAGTGAATTTGTGCTTCCTCTTGAACTGTGGCTGGAAATTGGCTGCCTCTTGAGCTGTCATTCTTTACATCAGGTCTCCTTCAGTATGTGTTGAGCAGCAAAGAGCTGTCCTAGCATAAATAACACTAATGACTCATGTAGCCTGTGTTACTTCCACCAGTATCAGTGTAAAACGTTGTAGACTGGAGAAATAGACTGTTCAAATCACTTGTAAGCTGCAGGGAGAGCAATGCAACTGCAGCAGGACTAACTAGATTGCATTTGGTCTTACAAAACGTGTGAGGCTTTCTCTAGCCAGCGCCTAGAGGATCTTAGGACCCTGGCATGCAGGAGCAGGAGTGTTAATGTCAATGTTCTGGGCACTCATCCAGTTTCAGGAAGTGGTGCCTGTCACCTCACTAAGGTCACACTTCTGTTCAGATTTCATGGATCACTCCTCACTTCCGCTCTTACATCGCTGGGCAGTGTTGTGCACTTTTAACAGATAGTAGCCTGTGCACCAGGAACTGATTCCCTTTACTAGTGAATTCTCAGTGTTTTTTTTTTCCCCCTGTGACCAAGTCGTGGAATGTAGCAGTTGTGAAAAATGCAAATGTAGTTCTAGGATATGTCAGGAGAATACTTCCAGTAGTGACAAAAAAAACTTACTGCCATTGGACAGGACAATGTTGGACTGTTGCAAGCAGTTTTGATTAGTCATATTGAAGGAAAATCAACTTTAATCAGAAGGAATGTAAGGAAGAGCTAGTATGACAATAGTAGGAATTAAGAGTCTTACAGGAGGAAGCCAGGAGCCTTGGCTTTAGTTAGAAGAAAGGTATGAAGAGGTCATGACAAGTCTCTGAAAAGACCTGTGCAGTGATCCCCATCATCTCCAGACAGCATAGAGGTAGATTTGAGTACACTAGAATAATTAACTGAGAATAATGGTAGCTTGAGAACAGCCTTACAATGGAAGATGTTTAAGTGGCTTCAGAAAACTTTATTTCATTGAGGAAAGTGTGTGGATTTGTAGAACACTGCAGTAGTAAGAGGCCTAACCTGATAAGCCAGGAGTCCCTCATTCCTCTGTGCTAAAAACAATTGCTTGGGATGGGGAGACTGGCTTGTCCCAGAAGCTTTGATATCTAAGATGGAGTAGAGTTGACTGTTGCATCCTCCATGGAGTGCCATTTGAGCTGTAGGGTGCCAGTAGCAAGTGTGGATCTTCTTAGGAATATTAGTGGTGTCATAGGGTAAAATAATTTGTTAAGGAAGGGCATGTTCCTTCTGGAACACTTCAGGTTTTTCCACATCTTTATGTTCTCTCATATGCTAATTTGAGCTCATAATTTAATTTTTTTCTTTGCAACAGCAGAGGATAAGTGTTTCTGGTACACCTTCTACTAAGCTGGAACGCACAGGACTGGCCTAGTTGGACCTTAGCTGACATAGTTAACTTACTTAAGTTACTGATTTGGCTGAGACTTCATTTGAAGAAAGTCTAGTTGTAAAAAGCTGTTGAAAACCAACAAACTAACAACAACAGAAAAGATCCCCACAAAGCTGCTTGCTTTATTCTGAAAAGAAAGGAGTGATAATTTTGAGTCCTTTGTTACAGGTTCTTTGTCTTGGCTATTTGGACTAGTTTTTTTAAGTCGTTAGGATCAAAGTGCATGTTGTTCTTTGAATTATAACGTGTAGCACAATATCCCTAGACTGTGTTCACAGATGTACTGGATAATCTACATCCCTGTCCTCCTCTTGCTCAGTACTTCCAGTTTAAACCGGGGTGAGCTGGCAGTTCTGCTCAAGAACCAATTAGTTCTGCATATGGCAACCTTTTTTCTCTTTATGCTTCCAGAGAACTTCTGTGGTGAACCCAGTCAGGGGACTGATGAGGGTTAAAACTAAACTTTTCTTTTTTTTTCTGTCCAGGTTAATTTTAATAGGTGTTGGTTCACCACATTGTTACACAAACGTGTGTGGCAACAAGAGGATGGAAATGAGTGGCTCAGGAACAGCAAGACTGCTGCTTTCGGCAGCAGTGGGAGCTTTCCCATGATTTTACTCAAGGCCCCAGTGGCACTTTTGCCACACTGTCCTCAGGCAAAATGATGCATTCTCATTATCTGGGTCTTCCTTTCCATGTTCTTATTTAATTTATGTATTAAATGGTTTTGTGCATAATCAATGTGGTGCTGATTTAATCAGCCAGTGCTATACATTAAAGTAGTTTATGGTTTGGGTACATGCTATTTAAACAGACATATTTAGCGTATTGATTTATGCTTCCTGCAGTGTTTCTCAAACCTCTTTCATATTATTCTCCAGGATAAGATACTGTCCCTGGTGCAATTCTTGCAAGGACAAACCAGATAGTGACAGAGTGCAGGAGACAGGCAGCAGGAGATGGAAGGAGGCAGCAGTGAATGTGGCAGGTGGTGAGAAAGAGAGGGGAGGGGGGAAGTCCAGGGGCTTGAGGAAATGTGTCGGCAAGTGCCTTACAGCCATCTACTGACAGCTCATTTCTCTGGCCTGATGCCAGCCTCAAGAGGTGATGTCTTGGCTCAGCAGCTCCCAGCCTTAGACTCTGCTTCTGAATTTATTTATTTGTTCTCTGTCTGAAACCTTCTTGGTGAAGATCCATTTTCTGGCCATGTTCCCCTTTTTAGCCATCTTGTCCTGACTGTTTGTGGTAATATACTTTTGTCCTGTTGCACTGTCATCATAAATATTTCATAGTGACTGTCTTCTAATGCCTGGTCTGTTTGATGAGTAACTAATTAATCTTAAAATAGTATTAGAAGACACTACCTGATGATGGTGTGTCAGGGATTTTTGCTCAAAAGGAGACACAGTGTATAGGAACTTTGTTGTGAGTTTGTCATGCTAGTGTTGCTGATCTACTGAAGCTTGGAACTACTGGTAGTTTTTTGTGTCACCAGGGTTAATAGAGTGTTATTTGGAGAAGAGGTCTAGACTTTCAGTAACTGAGTAAGAATGTGAGGTTTGTCTCTTCTTTACTGACCTCCTGCACTGCAGCTCATCTGACCTAGCTGGGCAATTGAGACCTGCTCCCTTTGGTTTCTACTGTTGTGCAGACTGCAGCAGAAGGGGTTCTTCAGTCTTCTTTTCCCTCCTAGTACAAGATTTTTGAGGTGCCTTACTCCAGAAAAACTCTTCCACAGACACAAATATAATCAGGAACCCACATGCCACAGTTTTACCCCTGCCTTTTGTGAGGAAAAGGCAGCAGCACTGCTGGCTGGGATCAGAACTTGCCTTCTGTGGGCCTGAAGAAGGCCTGCTGTGTTAGGCTGAGCAGTTGTGCCAAGCTGGGTATAAAACAAGTACTACAGTTTCTCTACCATCTCATAACTTTGTTTACACTGAGAGTACTTTGGTAGTGTGAGAACATCATCCTTATTAACTCAGGACTTTGTGTCAGAATATAATTCTCAAAGGGACTTGTGCAAATGGCTGTACACAAAGAAAGGAGTCTTGAGAGCAAACAGTGCATTTACTGCTGTTTGGGCAGAAAACAATCTGGTTGCCCATATCTATTCAGTAAAACAGGGCTGATACAAAACTACAATTGTGTACTTTTCTAATTCCATGTGCACTGGCTTTGTGCCTGCCTACACATTCTGGTGGCTATTTAGGAAAAGCTTTTTATTATCTTGGTATTTTTATTTTTCATTCTTGTCATCTTTGTTAAAACTGCTTGCACTCACCCAAGGGTAACTAATCTCTTTCTTTTTTGATTTTTTTTTAATTCTGTGTGTACAGTGTTTCTGTCAGGAAGTTAGTCTTAGAAAAGAGAGAAGCTTGGTCTGTTTCTTCTCATATAATTCAGTGTATTGTAAGGTTGTGGTTCTGCTCTCAGCAGGAAGAAAGATTTTAGTGATGATCAAACTAGATGCAGGTATCACCTTGAGAAAGGCACACTTGCATATTAACAGGCTTAATATATTTGTTGCACACAGTACTGTTGATTTTTAGAAACAGATCTCTAGTAATGACTTTGTCTACTTTGTCTAAGCATAAGCTTTATATTGATAGGTGGTAAAATTGAGTCTGTCATTGAAGCATGGATAAGGACTTCAGTTCCTTGGTCTCTGTTCTAGATTTCTCTAGCTTTGTTCTAGCTTTGTTCCTGCCATATTTTCTTTGGTTGGGGTTTTGTTTTGTTTTTGGTTTTTTTCATGGGATCTTGATGATCAGAGAGCAGATGAGTGGGATAATGTTAAAGCTAATACTTCTGCACAGATGCATGTTCTCCTGTCTCCCACCCAGTAAAACCACACATATGCTACATTGTGTTTAGTGTGTAATGTATACTGCATTAGTGTTTAGTGTGGCCTGAGAAACTTCTGACTGTATAGAAATGAAACGAGGCTTGGGACTTAAATCAGCCACCAGCATAAGAATTCATTGTATGAGTTGGATGTGGCAGTTCAAATATGTATGGAGCTGACTGTCGGGTGGGACAGTTCTCTAAGCATGAGCAAAATAATTAATCATGGGTAATCATGGGTCTCCTTAAAACTGTTGCAGTATGTCAGATGTTAAGCATGTTTTGGTTTGTTCCAGTAGCCGGATCGAGCTGGGAGATGTGACGCCACACAACATTAAGCAGCTGAAGAGGCTAAACCAGGTCATTTTTCCTGTCAGCTACAATGACAAGTTCTACAAGGATGTACTGGAGGTTGGCGAACTTGCCAAACTAGGTACAAATCTTCTTGCCAGTAATTGTGGGCTGTGGTGGCAGAAGTGGTCATCCTTGCTATCCACAATGGTTTTGAATAGCAGCTCCTATTTAGTTGTTTTACATAATGAAAAATAACTGTTTAAGAATCTCAAAGAAGCCGCAAAGGGTCTGTGTTCAAAGTAGATTACATCCCATTGGGAATAGGCATATTTTCTGTTCCAGAAGAAAACAGTTGTGCTTTGCCAGCTTACCTCCTGATGTCAGTGTTGGTTGGTGTGAACAGTAATAAGCAGCCACTGTGTCAAAGCAGCACTGGTGACTTCATTCCAAGTGTGAATCCGCAATGTATGTTATTTTACCTGGGTAGGAGAATTAGCGAGAGGGGAGGGAGGGAAGTAAATGAAAGTGCTGTGTGTGTAGTTTGAGACTTGTTACTTACAAATCTTTGTTTCCCTCCCTGCCAGCCTATTTCAACGATATTGCAGTGGGAGCAGTGTGCTGTAGGGTGGATCACTCCCAGAACCAGAAGAGACTGTACATTATGACACTTGGATGCCTGGCACCCTACCGAAGGCTAGGAATAGGTAAGGAGAGTCTTCTTTTGTATCTGAAGCATCAAAGAAACCAGATTGCTGTCCAGCTTTCTAAATGCTCTTTCAGATTTTTAACAGAGTTAGTGCACTTGAAACTACTGATTTCTTTGGAAGGGACTTGGGGGAAAGAGTATGATTTATCATGCATTCATTTTTCCCTGCCTTTCAGAAATGAGCTTTTTGTAGAAATTTTTAATTTGGTATTTCAGATTATTTTAATTATGTATCACACTGTGTTGTAAATACTCTGCTTCTGTGGATGTG